>NC_091469.1:359959512-360277012 GCF_036971445.1 Narcine bancroftii | reverse complement strand
TAGTGGTGTATAGACCACCAGAGAGTAGTAGTGCAATTGGGGATGGTGTCAAATAAGAAATATGTGAAGCATGTAATTAAGGTATCAATGGTGACATTAAGTATGCATGTTGGGAGAACCTAACTGGTAGCAATATAGTGGATGGCAATTTCCTGGAATGGGTATGTTGGTGAACCATCTAGTGAGCATGCAATCCTAGACTGAGTGTTGTGCAATGAGGCAGGATGAATTAGTGATCTTGTTGCATTAGGTCACTTGGGGAAGAATGACACAATAAAACATTACAGTACAGGCTCTTTGGCCTTCAATGTTGTGCTGACCAAAAAAATCTTAAACAATATGGTGGAATTTTTCATGAAGATGGAGAGATATATATTGTTAATTCAGAGACTTGAGTTCAGCCTTGAGGAAGGGTAACTACTATAACATAAAGTATGAATTGGCAAGGTACAGTGGATGGTAGATGAACAGTGGCAGGTATTTAAAGATCATCTGGAAAATGTGGTACAAGAGGTGATGTACTGACATCGATAGAGGACTGGTTTGCAGATTGGCTGGAAGTTATTATTGGGATACCACAATTTTAATTGCTGGGACTCAGCTATTTACAATATATTAATAAGCTAGATGAAGGAATTTCATGTAACATCTCTAAAGTTGCAGAGGACACAAAGCTAGGTAGCAGTGCAAGCTATGATGGAGTCTTCAAGCTGAAGGTTGATTTGGACATATTAGGAGAGTGGGCAAATCTATGGCAGATGCAGTATAAAATAATATATAAAGTGAAGTTATCCACTTTGATGTCAATAACCAGATGGCGGATTATCTGAACGGTGAGAAATTAGGAAAAGGGGAGGTGCAATGGTGCATTAATGATTGAAGGCTGGAATTCAGATACAACAGGCAGAGAAGAAAGCAAATGGCACATTGGCCTTTACTGCTAGAGCTTTAGAATATATTAAAAAGGTCACAGAGAGGGAGAGAGATAAAAATGAATGAAGAACACATCTAAAAATATTATGTGCAGTCCTGGTCTCCTAATCTGAGGAATGACATTCTTGCCATTGAGGGAGTGCAGAGAAGGTTTACTGCACTGATTCCTGGAATGACATATGAACAAGAACTGGATATATTTGTGCATACTCACAGGAATTTCAAAGAATGAAGAGGTTTCATTGAGATGTATAAAATTCTGACAGGATTAATAAGCTAGATTCAGGCAAAAGGTTCTTGATGCTGGGAAAATCCAGAACCAGGGCTACAGGGTAAGCCATTTAAGACTAAAATTAGGAGAAACCTCTTCCCTCAGAGTTGTGATCTTGTGGAATTCCCTATCAAAGAAAGTTGTTGAGGGACAGATCATTAGAGATATTAGAAAAATTTCATATTATTTGATTTTTGAACGGATAAATAAAGTTTTTAAAAAAAAAAATTAGAAAAAGAGTTTTATGTGGTCATCTTGGTTGAAGCGATCAATGGTACAGAGAGAATGCTAGAATAGGGTGCTGAAGATGCATGGTCATATTAAATGGTGGAGCAGGCTTGAATATGACTTTTCTATGTTTAAATATTTATTGGGTCAAATTGTAAAAAAAAATACAGGTATGAAGGAATGCAAAATATAGAATACAATATGGCAAATCCAATATAAATCAGGAAAGGACCATAACCAGTATTGGTCACCAGGAATATTCAGAGAAAGAAGAGAAAATAAAGATGAATTATTTTTTTCAAAACCATTAAAGAACTGACAAGGATGTTTGGATGGTGTCTTTGGGTTTCTCTTTATTTTGCAGCAAGTACTCTGAATACACTGTTCATAATGAATGAATGCCACCACATGCTATTTTCCACAGAGACACACACACTCTAGAAGGCCAACGTAAATGAGAAAGTAAAACCTTATAAAGGAAGAGATCAAAAGAAAATGATCAGAATGTGTAGAAGAGCTTTACAAGCAAGTGTCAAAGGAAATATATGAGCAAATACAATTTAGCTCTGGGACCCAGTGAAGTGACTGAGCATTAAATAAATGAACATTTATTGATGAGATAGTCATCAAGCTGTATGTATGCATGTAGTGAACTGGGAATTCACTATTGATGTGATGACCTTAGGACCTGCTCCTCCCCTGACTCTGCCCCTATGTATCCCAATGTAAACCCTGGATCCCCGCTAAAATCCCAGTTCAGTCCAAAGATTATTGTGCGTTATTCTTACTGAATAAAAATGTGTTGTACTCTCTGATCTTGAGTGCTCTCAGTTGTGCTACAATTTTATTCAGTAAAGAGGATGGAAGCTCTGTTGAAGCCAACGATACTTCTAATCGATCCTCTGTCCCCAGAAGCCTTGGAGGAATTTGCATACTGGCTGGAGTGCTTCCAAACGGCCACACAAAGCGTCTACTCCACGGATGAATTCAAGAGATTGGTGCTCCTCTCACACATTGGACCTAAAGGAATCCTGATTGTCAAGGACTGCACTACTTATGAGCTGGCTGTCAAACGGCTGAAGGCTCACTAGACAAGTTCCCAAAATGTTGTCCTAGCGAGGCATCTGCTCTCGCATTGGAAGCAGTGGCCTGGTGAGTCTGTTGAAGATTTTGTCCTCATCCTACAAGCACTTGCGAGGAACTGAGGATACGAAGATGGCATGGCCCGAGAATAGGAAGATGAACAGATCTGATCCACTCTTGTCAATGATGTGAGATCCAAGAACATCAGGCAATGGTTGCTGGAGCAAGGCAGCGCGGTGCTGTCTGACAGCATGCGACTGGCCAAGTCACTAGAGATGGCCCAATTGAGAGCTGATAACTTCGAAGACACCCTCCAGGATGATCTGGTTCCTGGAGCGGCTCTGCACGCGGCATTGGCCCTGACAGCGGCGGCCTCCCGCACCCAGGGATGCTTCTTCTGCGGTCAGCAGCAGTACCCAAGATCTCTATGTTCTGCTAAAGACTCTATCTGCTCCGGTTGTGCTAAGAAGGGGCACTGGGTGAAGGACTGCAGGGAGAGGGGAAGCGCTGAGAGGTCCAATGCATGCACAAACTCTACTAGGCTAACTGAAGTGAGTCCAAAGTCCAATCCCGTGACCTCGCAATGCCAGTGTTGTGCACCATGGCCTTTCCTGTGGGGTCGCGTGGTGAGGGCAGCGACGCGAGAAACTCCAGTGGCCATCTTGCTGTGTTTTGAAACTGGCACTATCCTCGTCAGAAAAGGAGGGGGAGCGGCCATATTACCACACTGTGTAGTCTCTGCCATCTTGTCATTTTTCAACATCAGTGCCACCAGAGGGAGGGTGGCTATCTTGCCTGCCTCACAATCTGCAAGGGGGGACTGATCCGAGCAAGGGGAACGACTGCAACTGTTGGTGTTGGACCAGGAGATTCCACAATCAAGGTGGGGGTTAATGAACATAAACTGAAATGTTTAATTATCTCTGGCTTGACTGAGAGCTTCATAGACACAGAGACAGTCCAAAAACTTAATCTTAAATGGATCCTTCCAATTATTATATATTTTTTGCATCCCATATACAGTCTGTAAATATTCAAGAACATTTTGTGGATCATTTATCTTTGTAGAAGGTGGAATTCTGTAAGTTCAGAATGTAAAGAATTTATGTGCACAGGTTTTGTTGGGTTTTGACTCAAGTGTCACTTTAAAAATGTGATCCTTGAGTATTATGGTTCTCTCCCTCCCATTATGATTTTGAATAGAATGGTCCAAAACTCTGTTTCTCCACCCTGAATATAGAGCCACCCCCTCTGTTCTTGAATCTGAGCGCTGATTGCAGACCAGTTGCTACGAAAAGCAGGCGCGACAGCGCAGAGGACCGAGCCTTCATCAAGACTGAGACTCAATGACTGCTTGATGAGAACATTATCGAGCACAGCACCAGCCCATGGAGAGCACAGGTGGTAGTGATAAGGGGGGAAGAAATGTCCAGGGTAGTAATTGACTATAGCCAAACCATTAATCATTTTACACCCCGGACGCATATCCCCTTCCTCGTATTTCGGACATGGTGAACAAAATTGTGCAGTGTAAGGTTTATTCGACTTTCGAGCTGCTTACCACCAGTTGCCAATCTGTTCCGAGGACCATCCCTACACCACTTTTGAGGCTAACGGGAGACTATCAGTTCCAGAGGGATCCATTTGGTATCACAAATGGGGTCTCAATCTTCCAGAGACAAATGGACCGAATGGTGGATGAATTTAAGTTGCAGGTCACCTTCCCCTACATTGACAATATTACCATTTGTGGCCACTCTGGAGGATCATAACACCAACCTTCAGAACTTTAGTAATGTGGAGAGAGCCGGGAAACTCACTTACAATATTAGTAAGTATGTATTCAGGGCTAAAGGCCTAGCCATCTTGGGCTACCTGGTGAAGAATGACATAATTGGCCCCTGTTGGAACTCCAAATCCTGAGGACCACAAATGCTCTAAGAATGTGCCTGAGGTTCTTCTCATATTATGCCCAGTGGGTTCCCAAATATGCAGACAAGGTTCATCCTCTTTTTAAAACCACCACCTTTCCAGTGACAGCTGAAGCTTAAAATGCTTTCATCCACGTCAGAAACTACATTGTGAAGACCACCATGAAGGCAGTGGACGAGAATTTACCTTTCCAGGTGGAGCCCTGATTGCAACCTTAATCAGGTGGGGAGGCCGGTTGCACTTTTTAAAGGACCCTAACAGTTTACGAGCCTTGGAACCTATCAGTAGAGAAAGAGGCTCAAGCCACTGTGGAGGCCATAAGGCACTGGAGGCACTACCTGGTGGGTAGGAAATATCCCCTCCCCACAGACCAGAGATTGGTAGCATTCACGTTCAATAACACAAAACGGGGAAAAATTAAAAATGATAAAATCGCTCGGTGAAGGATTGAACTCTCCACCTAAAACTATGATATAGTCTACAGAGCTGGGTCCCTCAATGAGCCTCCAGATGCCCTGTCCAGAGGAAGCTGTGCCTCTGCATACACTGGCCAGCTGTGGTCACTGCACAATGAGCTCTGCCACCCAGACGTCATGCAAATGGCTCACTTTGTCAAGGCACACAATTTATTCTACTCAATTGAGGATGTCAGGGAAATGACCTGGTCCTGCCAAGTCTGCACTGAGTGCAAACTGCACTTCTACCACCCCAGCAAAGTGCACCTGATAAAGGCATCCTGACCCTTTGAATGACTGTGCCAATTTCAAGGGACCCGTCGCCTCCATGAATGAGAATGTGTAATTCCTCACAGTCGTTGATGAGTACTCTTGTTTCCCGTTCACCATTCCCTACCCGGACATATCCATGTCTTCTGTCATTAGGGCCCTAGACTCCATTTTTGCCCTGTTCAGGTATCCTTGCTATATCCATCATTTATGAGCGACGAGCCACATCAATTCCTGCTGATAAGGGGCATCGCGTCCAGCAGGACGACCAGCTACAACCCCCGGGGGATCGGACAGGTTGAGAAGGAGAATGCTATGGTTTGGAAGGCTGTAAAATTGGCCCTCCAGTCCAATGGACTTCCAGACTCACGCTGGCAGGATATCCTACCCATGGCACTCCATTCCATTAGATCACTATTCTGTACTGCGACCAACGCGACTCCTCATGAGCAGATATTTTTTTCGAGAGAAAGTCAACGTCAGGGATCACCCTCCCAGCTTGGCTTACAGCACCAGGACCAGTGCTGCTTTGAAAGCATGTGAGGAGGAGCAAAACTGAACCCCTGGTTGAGAGAGTGCAACTAATCCAAGCCAAATCCACTTACACCTACGTGGCATACCCCAATGGCAGGGAATTGGTACCTGCAAGAACTGAGGGTCTGTCACCTCAAGGGAGTCAGGACCTACCCAGGGTTCCCTGGGGAACAAGGAGCTCAGGCAAGATGATTCAGGAAGAGGTTTCAGCCACCCCTCAAACAGAGCTGGATCACTCACACCCCGAGGTCCTGGAACCACAGGAGGATCAGGAAGTTCAGAGCCTGCCTGCACTATGGTGCTCTGCCTGCATCTCCAGACCTCCTGACAGGTTGAATTTGTAATTTTTTTTTTCTATGACTATGCTATGTTCGCCGTTTCACCTGCAGGCTTCATTCTAAAGGAAGGGGTGAATGTAATTCATTACTGATATGATGGCCTAAAGACTGGCTCCTCCCCCGACTCTGCCCCTACATATTCTGATATAAACCCTGGATCTCCACCAAAACCCCAGTTCAGTCCAAATTCTATCGTGTATTATTCTTACTGAATAAAAGTGTGTTGTTCTCTCTCTGGTCTTGACTGCTCTCAGTCATGCTACGATGCAAAGGAAAGGTATACCAGACAATATATAGGCAACTCTACCATTACCTTTATCATACACACCAGATCTTAGAGAAATGTGTGCTTTTATTAAATGAGACTGGTAACAGAGGAAAGTAAACCATCATTTACCTCCTAGCTCTGCAGGAATAATTTTTATCTTCCAAGGAGCTGCAGGCTTCTACATTTTGGAGGAGGCTTTCAGTCCTACAACAGAGATTTGATCTCATTGCACATGACATTTTCACCAGTTTTCATTCTTACCAGCAAGTTTCCTTCCTTCTCGGTTCAAAAATGTCCTTGGTACTTCTTCCAATGGAAAATAGACCTCACATATTATGTCAAATGGCAGACAAACATGCTTAAGTCAATCTGCAGCCAATTCCATATATCAACATGTGACCCTGCAACCTGAGTGAATTACACTGATATTACTTGGGAAGCAATTTAATGAAGTGAGTAAGCCAAGAAATTTAATTGCAACCCACAGCTTTAATGTATGCCCTGTTGGGATCTGATTAACAGCAACCACATTATGGGGCTGTGTCAGTTTCATAGTTTTAAGCTTACTGTGACATTGCACAGTGAGAATGGTTCATTTTGTGAGCATTTCAGCAGGTCATTTCTAACATTCATGCAGAAATACAAAGTAGAAGAGTGTGGGGGTGCATCATCGGCCTACTGTAGGGGGAAATTTCTGTACCTGCAGGAGTGTACCGCTAGCCTACTGCAGGGGGCAACCTCTGTACCTGCAGGAGTGTACCGCCGGCCTACTGCAGGGGGCAACCTCTGTACCTGCAGGAGTGTACCGCCGGCCTACTGCAGGGGGCAACCTCTGTACCTGCAGGAGTGTACCGCCGGCCTACTGCAGGGGGAAACCTCTGTACCTGCAGGAGTGTACCGCCGGCCTACTGCAGAGGGCAACCTCTGTACCTGCAGGAGAGTAAATGGGACAGGACTACACCTGGTCGGCTGTAAATCAGTCAATTTGAATGGATCAAGCCCCACCCAGTCGAGTGTCAGTCACCCTCCGGGATATAAGCCTGTGCTGGCCTTCAAAGTCTCTCAGAGTACTGCAGCTACTGCCAGCCTGGCTCTGTGGAAGTCTTTGTGGATTAAAGCCTGTTGTACAGTCTTTAACTTGTGCGTGTCTGATTCTAACAGCGCACAACAAAGAATAAGAGCACATTACTGTGTTCAGTGTTAGTGTGAAAAGATCAATTAGTTCATAGCAAGGGCTGCATGAGATCACCATTGTGAGGTTTCTTCAGGTGTCTGATAGCTGAAACTATCATTTAACCTGTTGGTGTTAAATTTCAAGCTCTTGAATTTACTCGACAGGAAGAGGGAAAACCCCAGAGGCTGGGGTTGGATGGGTCCTTCTGTTGGTTGGCTACCTTTCCGAAGCAGCAGGAGGTGTAAATAGAGTTGGTGAAAGGGAGGGGTGTTTGTGTGATGTTCTCAGCTGCATTCACCATCTTCTGCAGCTTCTCACATCTTGGTGCATCCAATTTGGATGCTTTCAATGTATGCCTGTAGGAGTTGCTGAGGGACCTAGGGCCATACTGAACTTTGTTAGCCTTCTCGGGAAATAGACACATTGGTACGCATTGTTGACTGTTGTGTCAATGTGGCTGGTCCAGGTCAGGTCACTGAAAATGCTTACTCCTAAGCATTTGAAGTTCCTACTGTCTCCACGTTAGTGCCATTGATGTGGACATGGGAGTGGACTCCATCCTCACTCTTAAACTCTACAATTACCTCCTTGCCTTGCTGACATTGAGAGAAAGGTTGTTACCAGGACACCTCACATTCAACATCCTTCCTGTATTCCCTCTCATCATCAGGCCTACTAAAGTGTGTTATAGCTGATTCTGAATTTGAAAAACATATTCCTACTCTCTTCCCTTATCTCTTGACAGCTTTTGTGTCAAGAAATATATCCACCTCGTTCTTAAATATATGCAATGTCTTGGTTTGTACAACCCCTTGCAATGAAGAATTTTATACATTCAGCACTCGGGTGTTGAAATAATTTTTCATTAATTTCTTCATTCAGTTTATTGGTATGCATCATCCAATTACTAAAATATCCTAATAATGTCTCATGAAATTGTGCTAATCATGACTTACCACATTCCCTCTCCACTAAACCCATGCTCCCAACCTCAACCCCATCCTATTATTGCCAAATGTCTCAGTTTCTTACTCATATCTACATCTGTACCTGATTTACTATAGCTTTGAGCCATACTGATATTTTTTTAAGACATTTATCAACGTTGTTTGGTCATCCACATCTTGTTTTGCGACAGCCAATTTGAGCAGTCACTTCCATAAAACAATATCTATCAGGCAGTATCTGTAGTCCAGCTAACTGTTATTAACTATTTTGGTGTGGTACAGCTGATCCTCATATTTACTAGTGATGAAAGGTAATGTAATTGTGCATGAATATGCACAAAGATTATGAAGACTGAATGTTTCTCTTTTTATTATCCAGCTTGAAACAACATTGGCCTGTTCTGAATCTTTTGTTACATTTCCTGTGTTCATAGGAATAGCTCACAATGACTCCCTTTACACTCTGGGACAAGTAAAATCTAACTCTGGGAATAGGTCTGTCTGTTTTAGTCATATTTTGTTAGCAATTCTACACTGACCTATTGCTAGTTACACAGTGAGAAGTTACTGTACTCCCAAGCTTAAATGCTGACAAAATGAGCTGACTCGATGAAGAATTTAAAACCGTAAGGACGAAAGTTTAGAAAAATATAATCTACAATATATTAAAAAAGTCAGTATTTTCAGTGGTTGTAAGAAAATTTCTTTATTTCAATAATAATAATATTTGAATGTTTGAAAATAATGGGATACTGGAAAATGCCTGGAAACATGGGAGCAAAGATTTGCTGTCTGTCCATTTGGTGGGTGGGACCGTGCCTTTCCAAGTGCACACATAGGGCAATGGAGTCCTCGTCGTGCCGGCAGCCACTGGGCCCTGGTCAGCAACATCCAGGTCAAGACTTTGATCTTATGTAGAATTCTTCACTTAAAAAAAAATATGTATAAGTGTGTGCGTGTATATGTAAGTAAGCTCAAGATAACGTTAAACATAATCTTTCTGTGTTGCATTTTCCCTCAGTGCTATGACTTTTATTGCATTCATGTTTTCGGATTCCAGATGAGCCCATCCTCTAAAGGTTTGCTTTATATGCTGACTTAAAGAGGAGTCATATCATTACATTAATCAGTTATGCTTCTTACAAGGTGCAACTAAGTTTGGTGAACTCCGATGTTTTCGATGATAGAATCCTTCAGATAGAAAACATGTTGGCAATATGCAACTGCAAAATTACACTGAAATTCCAAGTGACCAGAGCAGTACAGCAGAGAACAGCCAACCCAATCTGTCTATGCTGATGTTTTGAGGCCTATCTATAATCCCCACCTGCATTATTTTCATCTCCCTCTTTACCTTACCCATTATAGTATCTGTCCAGATGCATCTTAAGTGCTGTTTCGGTTCCTGCCTTCATCACATCTTCTGGCAACTCATATCATATACCAGCTGCTCTGTGTGGAAAAAATAAGATTACACTTCGGATTCCCTTTAAACCTTCCAACTCTCACTTTAAACCTAGGCTCTTTAGTTTCTGAAATCCTTGCCTTGGGAAACAGTCTCTGACTAAATATCTGATGATCCTTCTCATCATATTACGTCCCTCCATCATTTTACCTCTCAATCTCCTTGGTTTCAGGGAAAACAAACCCATCCTATCCATTGCTCTTGATAATTTAAGCCCATCAATCCAGACAATTTCTTTCGAAATCTTTTCTACACCCTCCCTAATTTAATTGCATATTTCCTACAATGTAGCCATTGGAGCAGCTCACCAACAGTTTACACATCTATAACATAGCATCCCGACTCTTGTACTCATTTTAGAGACGGCAAAGTTATGTGCACCTTTTGCCACCCTGTAACTGTGTCATCACCTTCATGTTCAACAACATTTCCTAGGTCCCTGTTGTTTAGTGTATGGGTGTCCTGGCCTGATTTAACTTCCCAAAATTTATCACTTTGCACTTGTTTCAGTTACATTTCATCTGTCACTCCTTTGCTCATTTTCCCCATTGACCTATATTTTAATTTAAAAGGGCTGTTTCCATGCTGCTTTAATCTATGGATTGATAAGTCTAGGAGTATCTTGGGATGTTTTGAGAAGTAAGGCAAAATACAGCTGAGTAACATACCCTTTTGGCCCATGAGCCTGTAATGCCCAATTACATCCAATTGATCTACAACCCTGTACATTTTGAGGTGGGGGAAGGAAACTGGAGCACCCAAAAGAAAAGAAAATAGACACGTGGAGAACGTAGAAGCTCCTTACAGACAACACTGGATTCAAATCCGGTGTCTGGAGCTGTAAAAGGACTGTGCTAAACTTGCTGTTCATGTCACCTATATCTTCAACCAAATCATTAATCTATAAGGCAAACAACAAAAGACCTAGCACCAATTTATGAAGCATGCTACTAGTCACAAATCACAAGACCAATCCTCCACCACCACCACCCTCTGCCTCCTACCACCAAGCCAAGTTTGTGTTCAATTGGCCAGCTCACCCTGGATCCCATCTGTTCTAACTTTCTTGACTAGTCTACCATGTTGGAGCTTGTCAAAGGGCTTGCTGAAGCCTATGTAGTCAATATCTACTACCCTGCCCTTGACAATTCCCTTGGCCACCTCTTCAAGTATCTCAATTACATTGATGAAGACAATTTCCCTGCACAAAAACATGCACTCTATCTCTAATTGGCCCTTATATTTTTCAAATGAAAATAAATTTCCTGTTCCTCAGAATTAGTTCCAATAACATTCCCATCATTGATGTTTGGCTCAATATCCTGTATATCCCTGGCTTTTGCCTGCTGCTCTTCTTGTATAAAGGAACAACATTATATTTCCTCCAATCTACTGCAACCTCACCAAAGGTTAGTGAAGATATAAGGATGGTTGGTATATGGAAAAAGACAGGAGGTTATTGAGGCAGATGCGATTGCAAAGTTTAATACATTTTTGGAAGGATATATGGATAGGATAGGTTTAGGTAGACAGGGCTAAATGCAAGCAGGTTGAACAATTGTGGCTGGGGAATTTTGGTCAGCAGGGACAAGTTGGGCTGAAATTGTATGACTCTATACATAACTCTTTGCTGGAGCCCCAACAAATATTTTGCCTTACTTCTCAAAACATCCCAAGATACTCCTAGACTTATCAATCCATAGATTAAAGCAGCATGGAAACAGCCCTTTTAGCCCAATTTGTCTATGCCGACGAAACAGACCAATTTTCCCGTGACCTGATCAGGTCCTGGGAATTTATCCACCTTTTATGTTTTTTAAAACTTCCAGCACCTCCTCCTTCATAATGTCAATAACCTTCAGGATGTCACTACTCTTCTGCAGAACTCATTTATTTCCATATCCTTCTCCACAGTAAATGCAAATGAGAAGCATTTCATTTGTCCTTTTCCATTTTCAATGACTCCAAACATAGATTACAACAAAGGAATCTAATCTCTCCTTGCTGCAGTTACAGAATCTTATAACGTTTTCCTTCAACTTATCTATCAAATAAATTTCATGACCTTATTTTCCCTCCTAATTTCCTTCTTAAGTTTACTTCTACATCTCTTATATTCCTCAAAGGAGTCATTTCATCCCAATTGCCTCAACATGACATAGGCCTTATTCTATCTCCTCACCAGAGTTGGAGTGTCCCTGATCAATCAAGTCTTATTAATCTTGTCAGCCTTTCCCTTCTCTCTTATTAGACTATGTTGGTACTGACCAATTTTCTTTGTAGCATTTCTCCAATTTAAGATTGAGGATCAGATTTTTTTTTCCATGACTTTCTTTAAACGAATAAAATTAAGGTCACAATTCCCAGAGTGTTTCCCCATTCTCCTACAAATTAGGCAAAGTGGAGGTTAAATGTAGCCCATTCTAGAGTGGGACTAACTGCATATTGCTTCAGAAACATTTCCTGGATACACACAACAAATTCTGCTCCATCTCATCAATCCCTTAGCACTGAGATGATCTAGACAATATTAGGGAAATATGGCTAGAGGATTGTATAGCACCAATATGTGCCCTTCTGCCCATCACGTCCATTCTGATCTTATAGTCTATCTACACTCATCACATTTCCCCACACGATATCTGTGCCTCCTATGCTTTGACAAGTTAAGTGCAAGTTCAAATGATTCTTAAACATAATGATTCCACTCCATCCTCTGGCAATCTGGCAATGAGTTCCAGATATCAACTACTGTGTAGAGAAAATGTTCTACTAAAATCCAATTTAAGCCAACTTCCTCTCATCTTAAACCTATCCCATCTTATTTTGTTTTGTACCTCTACCATAGGAAGAAGATTCTGTTCCAGCTACAACTCTTATAATTTTATATACCTTTTGCAGGTCACCATTCAGCCTCCATCTCTCAAGGGAAAATAAATCCAATTTCTCTCCTAAACTAAACTCTTCCAATCCAGACATCATGTTAGAAAACACGAACTCCAGAATGACAGAACTTTCACTGAATCCATGCCAGATGTGTGCCCTTCCTAGCAATCATATCATTTTAACATAATAAAACAGAATATGCTACAAACACTCAGTATGTCATGTAACATCTGAAGAAATAGAAACAGAGTCAATGCTTCAGGTTGATGACCCTTCTTCAGAAGGGGCTGAGGTGGGAAAGACTCTTAAGTAGGAAAGTAAGCATGAAAAGGGTACATTGGTAGGATTGGATAAAGATTTGGCAACCGGAACTATTCATCTTTCATCTTTTTCATGGACAGAGCAGAACTCAATGTGTGGAGTCTCAGCAGACTAACTCACCACATTAGTATAGTAGTTAGTGCTATGCTATTATAGCACCAGTGACCCAGGTTCAAATCTTATACAGTCTGTTATGTGTTTGTACAATCTTCAGGTGTCTGCACAGGTTTCCTCCGGGTACTCCAATTGCCTCGCACATTTCAAAGATGTACGTGGTTAGAAGGTTAATTGGTCACAAGAGTGCATTTAAGCAGAAGGGCCTGCTACCATGATGTATCTCTAAATAAGAACAAAACATTTTGAAGTTGGCTGCTGTAATGGGAGGGTTATGTGATCTCTCCAGCAGGCAAGAGATCAGAAGCAACCTCACCTGCTAATCAAGGGTTAGATCTGTCCACCTGTGAGGCTGATGTGTGTTTGGTCCTTGTATCTATGTGTGATTGATCTTCTAGGTGCCAGTCAATGGTTAGATCTGCCCACAGGTGAGACTGATACACAATTGGCTCTTGCAGGTCACATGGACAGAACCTGCATTGAAAAAGACCACACATTGTGCTTTCTCACTCATTTTGTTGAACTCCAGGGCATGAGCCATGGGCAGCTCAGGATGGCTGTCTGTGATGGGTCTGTCCCAGATCCCAAGCAGCAGTGACATTGGAGACCAGGTTCATGTGTTTGTTTAGTTACTTGCCTGTGGGTGGTGGACCAATCAGGAATTGAGATTGTTCAGCAGTGATTTATTTGGCTATGTAAATGTTTGTGTGAGAATGTGCCCATTTTTTGAATTCCCCTGTGTTAATAACATGTGTCTAACCTTGATTCTCTTTGAACCCATCAAATCTATTCTGAAACCAACAGCTGCCAAGATATGAAAAGCTTAATCCAAGAGGAGTACCACAGTTCCATTTGTCATCATCCACCACTTTCACATTTTGTATTAGGCTAATCCAGTGATGGATTATTGTGGCATTACTTAGCAGGGCAGGCTAATACAAAATCACATGAAGTAGTTCAGATTAGAGAGAGTGATAAGAAGGACTAAATTCAATTTCAAGATGTATTGAAGGGTGAGACAAGAGTGCAGAATATAGCCAAACACTCAAATTGGCATAATGTGAATCTTTTTTTTAAACTTTATTTAAAATTTTATGATATGAATAAAATAAAAATTACATTTAAAGAAATAATAAAAAATAAGATAATAAAAATTAGAATACTACATCATTAAACTACACAAATTAACCCCCCCAATAATTATAACACAACATTAATCATCTAATTTAAAATTAATCCAACCCTCTCCCCCCAAAATAAAGAGTGAAGAATTAATTAACAATGTTGTAAATAAAATAGAAAAAACCCCACTTACAAAAAAAGGATAAAACTTAACAAAAAAAATTACTAACAACAAAATAAAAATCAATACTAAAATAATACCCTTAAACGTATATTTAAATCAAACATAATTCATGTATTTAACAAATGAAATCCACTTTAAAACTAAATTCAAATATTAAAATCATATATCAACCACATATCTGTTATACAAAAAATCATAATTAATAATACATAAATACAGAATTTCCATTAATACCAAGTTTCCTTTATAATTCATCAAGAGAACAAAAACATCCCTTAGAAAAACAATCAGATAAACTTTTTATTCCCTTCCCCTCCCCTTATATAAAAAAAAGAAAAAAAAAGAAAAAAGTTCAAACTCTTATAAAATTCTCCATATTCTTCATTTATAACATCTTCAAAATTCTCTATCGAAATTCATTTAATTTTATTAAACTCTTCTCCCTCAATGTATTTGTACTTAATTTTCTTCTTCTTCTTCTTATCACCTTTCCCCTCATCTTCCTCTTCATCTAATTCAGCATCCTCAATTTTTGACTTATTATCTTCTGTGACATCATCCTATTAAAAAAGAAAGAAAAAAGAGAAACCCCCCCCACAAAAAAAGAGAAAAAAAAGGAGAGAAAAAACCTCCTAATTCCTTCTCAATTACAATCAGAAAACAAAAAGAGTTAAAAAATAAATTATTTTAAAAAAATAATTTAAAAAAAACCTTCACTTCTTAACCCAAAAATTAAAAAGAAAAAAAAACAGTTCGGAGGTCACAACTACCTCCTCCTGTTTAAACCGCCCAAAGCGGTAACTCCCCCAAAATATTGGGTGTGCATAATGTGAATCTTGACATCTGTGACAAACCTATATTGGAGTCCTATCTATTTATAATCTCTTTCTTTGGCTTGGCTTCGCGGACGAAGATTTATGGAGGGGGTAAAAGTCCACGTCAGCTGTAGGCTCGTTTGTGGCTGACAAGTCCGATGCGGGACAGGCAGACACGGTTGCAGCGGCTGCAGGGGAAAATTGGTTGGTTGGGTGTTGGGTTTTTCCTCCTTTGCCTTTTGTCAGTGAGGTGGGCTCTGCGGTCTTCTTCAAAGGAGGTTGCTGCCTGCCAAACTGTGAGGCGCCAGGATGCACGGTTTGAGGCGATATCAGCCCACTGGCGGTGGTCATGTATATAAATGCCTTGTGTAATGAAATAGAAAATTATATATCCAAGTTTGCCAATATCACAAAAATAAACATTCTTCAGCAATGTGACCAGAAAAATGATATTAATAGATTAGATAAATGAACAAAATTGTGTAAATGGATTGCAACGTAGGATAATATTAAGTAAGCCACTTTAGATATAAAATGTATAGAATAGAGTTCTTTTTAAATTGTGGAATGCTCAGAGCATTGGGGATCCAGAGTGATCAGGGGTTACTAAAAGTATCACAGAGAAAGAAAATAATCAGCAAGTCTCACTGGGAGGCTGGAGAACAAGGATTAAAGTACATGCTATGTTAATATAAAGCTCTGATTGGACCATTGAACAATCTGCTGGAGGAGCTCAGTGGTTGAATAGCATCAGTGGAAGAAAAAGTGCTGTCAACATTTCAGGCAAGAACTCTTCAGTGGGTCCCAGCTTGAAATATTCACCACTCTTTTTCTCCCATTAATGCTGCTTGACCTTCTGAGTTCCTCCAGCAGATTTTCGCTCCAGATTTCAGCATCTACAGTATCTTCTCAGTGGTTTTCAAACTACCCCCCAAACTCACATTCCACCTTAAGCAATCCCCATGCCATCAGTGCTCTGTGATTAGTAAGGGATTGCTTAAGGTGGTATGTGAGTGGGAAGGGGAGGTTGAGAACCCAATTGTGGCTGAAATATTTTGTTTGAGAAAAATTGTCATTGGCCCATTTCCTTTGGAGTTATGAAACTGTGCACGTAATGAGTCAATTAGGTACAATTAAAACAGTGGTTTTCAAACTTTTTCTTTCTACTCACATACCACTTTAACCAATCCCTTACTAATCACAGAGCATTTATGGCATACGGATTGCTTAAGGTGGTATGTGAGTTTAGGGGAGCAGTTTGAAAACTACTGGACTCTTTTGATTAGACCATGCATGTTTTAATTGGACAAATGTGAACAGCTCTGGAGACCTCACCATGGAAAATATGTTTTTGAATTGGCCAGAGAGCAGCACAGATTTTCCAAATTGATACCTGGTGTCTAAGAGTTAAATCAGAAGGAGAGATTACAGGGAGAAAGCCAAAATCCTGGACCCTCTGTTCATCATGCAATTTTTTAGTGAAGAATAAAGTTAATGTTGTACACTGAAACAACCAAAGAATTTTAGCATCCAAATGTTTAATTTTAAATGTTTGTCAACTTTGTACTCCATATCAATCTCAGCATTTGGTTATGAAAGGAAAAAAAGAGGTGGAAAAAAGTTGTGTAATATAATATTTATCTTTAATTGGTGAATAGTCTTTCTTTACGTCCTTGTGAAATGCGCCGTATTTAATTAAATGTTCTGTCCATGCAATAAAATCCTTGCCAATGATCCTGTGAAGGTAAGGAAGTTCTAAATTCCAAGCAAATGGTGTTCAGAATCTGAAGCTATAGATTAACAGTGAAATGTAGAATTTTGTCAGGATTTCAGGAAGGCGGCGGAAAAAAAAAGGAAGGCGGCGGAAATAGCCGAATGACGGCAGCGGAAATACCCGAATAAAAAAAAAAGGATGTCAACAAGATTATAAGAGAACTTGTCAGGATGTTGAATAACAACTAAAATCTATATTTATAATTCAAGGCTATCAAGCTGAATGTAACAACTGCATCTGCATTAAAGTGGGTTCATCAGGATTTGTTTCAAGATGTGGTGTTAGGCATTTGTTGAACTACAACTGTTATTTGGCCAATAACCAACTTACAAGGATTCGAAATAGTGCGCTTGAGGCACGGATTTTGTTATGCTTAAGACTAATTTATTTAAATTAGGATCTGTTTTCCATTTTTGAACACTGTGTTGAACCTGTCCACCACTATATTGATCCAACTGTCAGGAAGCTTGGAATATTTACAGTAATCATGCAATACTAAATAAATCCAGACAGACCACCCAGCAGTGACCTAAGCACTGAATTCAGACACAACAAAGTCACTCCCAACCCTGTCAACCTTGCAAAATCCTCCTCACATCTGGAGCCTGATGTGTAAATTGGGAGAGCTGTTCCACAGACTTGTCAAGTAACAGTCTGGAGTAGTTGTACTTACATAATCATGTGTTAGAGACAATGGAACAGGTTCTCTGCAACAATACCTGGGTATGTCTTATCTCAGTGTAAGGTGGGAAGGCTGGTCAGACATGGGCAGGGAAATCTCAGTGCTCACTCATGTTGAACAACATTTGGTAGAACCAATGTAAGTAACAATGCCACAGGATATACATCAAGAGTGGATTGGTAGTGCTACCACAGATTAAACTGGCAAGGCCATGAAGAATGGAGCTTTTTGTCTTTCCACATTTCAAAAGTGTGCAGGTTGGTAAATACATTGATTGCTGGAACTTGTCCCTCAAGTGTTGGTGAGTCATAGAATTTGAAGGAAGCTGATGAGAATATGAAGAGATTAAAATTGGATGGGTGTAGGATATATGTCAATGGTGGTCATAGATGCAATGGGTCAAAGGGTTTGTTTCCAATCTATATGGCTTCAGGCAAGAAATTAAGCAGAAAATAAATGAGCTGCTTCCAAAGAGACTTTCAGATCGACACATGAAATCTCTGTTGATTGAGAGAAAGGTAGCACAGATTAATGTATGTCACTTCTATATCAGAAGAAGTATTTTTTTTAATTACTTTTATGAACAATTACACACCCAATGGCCAAGAAGAATTCATTTCTAAGCTAAGATGGGAGCTTGAAGTGGGAACTGGGGGTGGCGAGCCTTTGCTGATGACATGTTTAGGCCCAGTGGTCCACTGTAACTGGTAGCCCATTCCGAATAGTGTTGTGACTTAAATAATTTATAGACGCTCTGTAAGACAATTTGAGCCTTGCACAGGAATGATTAGAAAACAGGATCCAATAAATCTGGATCATAAAATTCACTTGGCATGTTTAGAATAGCAGTTAGCGCAATGCTATTAAAATGCTAGAGACCTGGATTAGAACAAGGAACTGCCTGTAAGGAGTTTGTACATTATCCCTTTGACTTGTGTGGGTTGTTCCTGGGTACTCGGAAAAAGATGGAGAAGGGAGGAATAGCATACCAGCAGCAGGGGACAAGGAATGGCTCTATGAATAGAGAGGAAAGAGGGTGCAGAGCTAAGGGAAAGAAGACAAAGGAAAAGGGGAAGGGAGGAAGAATAGAGAGTAGCTTAGCAGTAATCAGAGGTTAATGTTAATGCCATCCAGTTGGAGAGTGCCCAGGTGGAAAAATCAAATGGTCTTGGTGGGATAGTACATGAGCCCCTGGACAGACATGTGAGTATGGGAGTGGGGAGTGAAATGCAGAATTGAAATGATTGGCCACCGGGGAGATCACGGTCGTTGACGTGGACAGAGTGAAGGTGCTCAACGAAGTGCACTCAGTCTCTCTGATATAGAGAAGGCCACAAAGGGAACACCAAATGCAGTAGATAACTCCCACAGATACACATGAAACGTTACTTCACTTGAAAGGACAGTCGGGGGCTCCGCATTGTGGAGAGAGTTGAGGTGTGAGTGCAAGTTTGGCACTTCCTGCAGCCACAGGGGAAGAGGTTGTAGGTCAAATGGAATGAAATTGGGAGGCATGAGTTTCAATGGTTGTAAATAAAATTTTAAAAATAACATTCTTTGTTGTTTAAAATGAAAGGAATACTTCTGATGTTCCAAAATAAAGGGTGTGACATTTTGGCTTTTGAAAAGGATGTAGTAGGGAGAAAACGACCCACAGCAGGAATTTCAGTGTAATAAGCAAACACCATCTGCTTGTGAGCGAATGGAAGAGTAGATTGGACTCAAACCCTGTAACGGAAAAGTCAACTGCATGAAAGTGTGAGCAGTCTCGGTCTGATGAGAGCTTAGAGCTGTTCTTCCTGGTCTATACATACTGAGCAGAATCTTGTGCCATGTTCTAGTACAATATACAAATACGCAGGAAAAACTCAGCAGGTCACGTAGCATCCATCTGAAGTAAAAGGGAGTCACTATTTTGGGCCTGAGTCCTTCCTCAGAGGTGCCGAAAATCACACAGACACCTGAATATAAAGTTGGGGGTTGGAGGAACACATACTAACAGGAAAGAGGTAATACACGTGGGATGGTAGAAGAGGAAGAAACTGAGAAGTGCAATGCACAAATGTGCTGAAGAAAACTCAGCAGGTCATGCAGACTTGCTTCAATATCCTAAAGAACCTAAAAAGTGGTAGGGGAAGACAGCAGAGGGCAAGAAATGTACTCTCTGATAGAAGGAAAGGAAGGGAATGGGGAGCCAGAGGAAAAGAGGTAGAGAGATGAGGAAAAAGGGACATACTGGGGTTGGTGGGGGGGGGGGGGGGGAATGGAAATTGGAGGTTGATATTGAATGTGTGAGGGTTGGAGATATTTATTTGAGCATTATTTTCCATCCACATTTGCCTATACTTAGTGTCTGATTGCCCGTCATGATGAAAATTATTTAGAAGTAGTAGAAATACATATCAAAATATTTATGATAAATGTGTAACGACTTATAGAAATCATGAACGTGGGCCAATTAAATTATGCAGTATAAAGAATGAGTGCCCAATGCCACTTTGCTGAGATATTAGGTTAGCATAGTGGTTAGTGTACTGCAATTACATGTCAAGTCAAGTCACCTTTATTTATTGTTGATGCACAATCAATTACACAAAGGCTGAATTTATTGGAAACTAAAGGCTTTTATTAGCAAGAGATGGACAACATCCCTTGTGTTGCTGGCTCATGCTGACCCAGACTCAAACTGGGGACAGGCTTGTGGCATGACAGCTTCTATGGGGGAGAAAGGGGAGGAGTCACAAGCTGGTCAGTGAGAGCAGGGTCAACCAGGAAACGTCATGTAATTTAAACAATAGTGGTTTCACCACAATTGTTCATACCATGCTTGTACGGTAAAGACAAGATAGTGTTTCTCCAGGACCACAGAGCATATTTACATAAATGCAAGTTAGAATACGTCAAACATATTAAAATATTAAGACCTATACAATAAAAGTCCATGGAACACTATCCACATATGTTCTGGCAATTCAGGAGCCTGATAGCTTGGGGAGAAAAACTGTTGCCCAATCTGGATGTAAGGGGCCAAGTGGCCCCTTACCAAATGGCAGAAGGGAGAATAGATTACATGAAGGATGTGTGGAGTCCTTTACAATGTTTATTGCCTTTCACCTGCACTGAGTGTTGTAGATGTCCTTCATGGTAGGAAGAGAGCCCCCAATGATCTTTTCCACTGATGAGGTGGTACAACTTTCAAACAGGCAGTGATGCAGTTGCACAGGATGCTCTCAATACATCCTCTGTAGAATGTAGTGAGGATGGAGGGAGGGAGATGAACTTCCCTAAGTCTTCACAGGAAGCAGAGGCACTGCTGGGCTTCAGCACCAGTGATCTGGGTTTGAATCAGGCACTGTCTGTAAGGAGTTTGTATGTTCTCCCCATGCCTGAATGGGCTTCTTCTAGGTGTTCCAGTTTCCCCCCACCCTCCAAAAACATATGGATTGTAGGTTAATTGGTGTATTTGAGTGGCATAGGCTCATCGGCCAGAATTGTCTGTTACCATGCTGTGTGCCTAAATTATAAACATTCCTGGAGAGAATAGACTCCAACCTCAATCCAAAGGCATTGGGCATGGCATACTCTTCTCGTAAGTAAGTCCCAACACATTATGCATGGAAGGGAGGGGACATGGGGATGTGTGATTAAAGTTAATATTTTTCAACAGTTCTACAATAGAAGACTGGGGAGCAGAGCAGAATCAATACTTCCACAAAACAGCTCAGATAGTGTTGATAGCCCAAAGTCATGCACCCAGACTATTAAACTCAGGACAATTGGAAACATTAGTAGTAACACCTGATCTAACGTGGGTTGTAAAAATGAAGTAACTAAGCACTCCATCACTGGAAGAATTCATCACTGGAATGTGGTCATACAAACACCTGTGAACAAACACTGAAAAGATCAGCACTTCTGTGCTTTGTGCACCTTTGTACAAGAATCCCACTCCTTCCTCACTGACCATCAACATAGGAGCTCCTCAAGCCTGCGTACTTAATCCTTTCCTCCACACCCATCACTGCGTAGCTAAGTTCAGCTCCAAGGAAATCTATCGATTTACTGATGACACCTCCTTGTGGCTGAATAACGGGATATGATGCACTAGAATATAGGATGGAGATTGAGAATCTGGTTGGCTGGTGTCTGAACCACATCAGCAAGAAAAATGAACTTATTGTAAACTTTTGGAAAGACAGGCTGAGGGACCAAGCATATCTTCATTAGTCACAATGCAGTGGAGAGGGCTAGTATCTTCAGGTTTGTGGGCGTCCACATATCAGGGTCCTCTCCTGGAGCCAGTATATTGAGTCATCTATGAAGAAGGTACAGCAATGCCTCTACATTCTAAAAAGTGAGGAGGTTCAGCATATCATTGAATATTCTGTCAAA
The DNA here is from genome assembly GCF_036971445.1 of Narcine bancroftii. NCBI lineage: Eukaryota > Metazoa > Chordata > Chondrichthyes > Torpediniformes > Narcinidae > Narcine > Narcine bancroftii. The sequence continues at coordinate 360,254,824 of NC_091469.1, read as the reverse complement.
CCTCTGCAAGTACACTGTGGAAAGTATACTGATAGGTCGCATCAAGGCTGGGTTTGGAAAATTGAATGCCCAGAAGGATAAAAGCTACAGAAAGTAGCAAACTGAGCCATGTCCATCACAGGCATTGAGCTCTCATCTACCGAAGATATTGATGTGAGTTGGTGCCTCAAGAAGGTAGTTAACATTCATAAAAATGCCTCATCACATTGGTCACAATCACTTCCTGCTGGAACCTTCAGGAAGAAGGACTGACGTCCAGCAACTGTGAATATTTCTTCACTGATTCTTCCATATTTTCTATTTTAATTTCTGTCCCATAGTATATCATGGTAATTTACCGATATAATTGTTGTTGGTGTACCTGTGTGGGTAGAGCAAGTAAGAAATTTGGTGCATCCATCATTGTGCTTGTGCAAATAACATATCACATAGTGCAAAATCAAATCAAATTCACTGATAATTATGCAGACAATTGCCAATTGTTCCTTTTGGAATTGCTATGGAAAACAAATAAAAAGGACAAACCCTCATAACAAGTATTTTTGGCCAAGTTAAGTGGAACAGTTCAACTAAAATTCAAATAGAATGAACCAAGCTACTTTTATTGAAATAAGCAGCAGTACGGGCAAGTAATGGAGATGTGCAGTTCTTGCAGGATGTGGGAGTTTCACGTAGCAAGTGTTAACTTAAGCAAAATCAACTGTTGCAATGGACTCTATTTCCCCTCATGTCATCAGTTCCACAGTATTTATTTGTAGTTTATCTCACACCATAATACCAGTATGCTCCAGCAATCTCCTAGAAACACCTCCATTGAAAATATATGGGCAGCATTCCAGAATTCTTGGTTGATAGAGGTATGCTTGATGTTTATCATATAAAATAGATCTACGACTGAGGCCAAGAATTTGTATGGAGCTGTTCCCATTAAAAGGTATTAAACTGAAGACACCTTTGGTTTTAAAGAATTAGGATTGATAATAACTCAGAACTTGCTGCCCATAGTGCTGTGTTTGCACTCACTTTTGTCCTTTGTAGAAAATACATTTCAACTTTTACAGATTTTACATTGTTAAATTACTTACCTAAGCAGCTAGATCCTCAATGGTGAAGCCCTATGCAGTGATAAGGCAATATGCAATGCAAAGCCAGTATCTGGTGAAATTGGGAATGAAGATGTGTTGGATGTTTTTAGTAATTGACAAGAAAGACTCTGTCATCCAACCAGCTGAAAAATATGTGTGATCCAGCTCAGCTGGATCTGTTTGATCTGCTGAGATCCTCCAATAATTAGTTTTTCTTTGCTCCAGATTCCAGCAACTGCCATCTCTGGAGTAAAACACAATCCTTTCAGCTGGCTGGGAAACAATTAAAAGCCAGTTTAAATTAAACAATTGATATAATTATAACCAATTACAAAAAAAACACCAATGAGAAATAGTTGCAAATGCTTTAGAACTCTTAAACAACTCAATATCTTCGGCCAATCTCAATTAATTCAACAAAATCTAAATTACTAAACAATTACTCCATGTCTTGCAGCTGTTCATTTCCTCGTCCACTGACAAAACAGCACAGGAACAGGCTCCTAAGGTGATGTGTCTATCCTGGACATGAAGTCAAAATGAGTACTCTACTGCGTACATTTAATTGATATCCCTTCATCCCCTTCATATTTTTGTGTCTGTTTGGAAGTCTCTTAAATGCTACTGTGGTATCTGCTTCCACTACTACTCCTGGCAGTGTGTTCCTGTCATCCACAACTCTGTACAAAATATTTCCCTGGCACATCTCCCTCAGAATTCTTCACCTTAAATGTGCATCCTCTAGAGTGTGATGTTTTTACCTGGTTCCGACTGTCCCACCTATTAATTTGGCCTCTCATGATTTTATAAACTTATCAGGTTTTCTCTCAGGCTCCTGTGCTCCAGAGAAAGCAATCCAAGTTTGTCTAATCCAGTGGTTCGCAAACTTTTTCTTTCCACTCACATGCTACTTTAAGAAATCCCTATGCTGTAGGTGCTCTATGATTAGTGATGGATTGCTTAAGGTGGCATATGGGTGGAAAGAGAAAGTTTGAAAACCACTGTTTTAATTGTTCCTAATTGGCTCGTTATGTGCACGGTTTCATAACTCCAAAGGAAATGGGCCATTGGCAATTTTTCTCAAGCAAAATATTTCAGTAACAATTAGGTCTAGAACAGAGATTCTCAATCTTCCCTTCCCACTCACATACCACCTTAAGCAATCCCTTACTCATCACAGAGCATTGATGGCAAAGGGATTACTTAAAGTGGTATGTGAGTGGAAAGAAAAAGGTTGAGAATCACTGATCTAATCTCTCCCCGGACATCCTGGTGAACCACTTCTGTACCATTTAGAAAGCCTCTACATCCTTCTTAGAATGAGGCGACCAGAATTGTAAATGGTATTCCAAGCATGGCCTAATATAAGCTTAATATAACTATTAACATGATTTCCAAACTTGTGTATTAAATGAAAACAAGCATACCAGATGCCTTATTCACCAACCTATCTACCGCATGGCCACTTTCAAGGAGGTATGAACTTGGACCCTCATGTCTTTATGTATGTCAATGTTTTAATGAGGTCTGCCCTTACATTGGACCTCACTTCTCACTTATCTAGATTAAGCTCCATCTGCCATTTTTACCCATATCAATAACTGATCTATATCCTGTTGTTTTCCCTGATAGCCCTCAGCACCATCTGCAGCTTTACCAACCTCAGTGTCACCTGCACCTACCTACTTTTTCATCCACGTCATTCACATCTATCTCAAGAAACAACACTGATTCCAGCAGAACACCACTGGTAACAGCCCCCCCAGCCCAAATCACAGTCTTCCATCGCTACCCCCTGTCTTCTACGAGCCAGCCAATTCCATAACCAAACTGTCAAATCACCATGAATCTCATGCATCTGCACCTCCTGAACCAGCTTACCATAAGAGACCTTTCCCGATGCCTCACTAAAGTCAATAGAGGCAACATCTACTGCCCTGACCTCATCAATCACATTTGCCATGTCTTCAAAAAAACTCAATCCAATCGATAAAGCATGACCTGCCTCCTCAAAGCAATATTGACTGTCCCTAACCTGACAATGACTTCCAGTTAATAATTTCCTGGATTATCCATATTCCACTTCTAGAACAAAGCTGCTATAAAATTTCTGGAACCTCACATGTTACTTATGAGGATACAAAAATTCTCATTGAGGCCCCGGCAATCTCATCACTTTACGTGGGATATATTCATTTTCAATACTCATCAAAAAATCCAGCACCATTGCTTTCTTGATTATAAGTATTCTCACCAATTTAAGTGCTCCAAGCATATGCATTTACATGGAAAAATGCCACCAAAATCTTTCACATTTCCCAAATAGAATTGGGCCATTGTTGATGACTTTACACTGGTAAACATGAAGACATAAACTAATGCACGAAGTTTGTTTTATAAAGTGGAATTTTGACTCCAACTGTTGCATTTTCAGATCATAAATCCTTTACACTAAAATGTAAACTACCCTTAAAAGCTTAAGCTATTTTACATCATTCAGATCTCAGTTTGGAAATATTAGAATTGTAGGCCACAAATGGAGTGAAACACAAAAGATACAGATGCTGTAATTGTGGTAAAAACACTGAAATGTTGGAGGTCTCGCAGTGTCCATGGGAGGTAAAGATATATAAACAACATTTCGAGCCTGAACTCTTCTTCAATCTATGAGCAAATGGCAGATAGGTGTCTGAATAGAAATGCTGGGAGAAAAGGTAGGAAAGGGCCAGGGGAGAGGCACAGGCTAACAGACCTGGTGATAATTGGATATGACTACAAGTACTCCCCGACATGCGACCTATGCAACTTGCGTCCATTCACACATCCAAATGAGTTTTTTTTAAATAAAAGAAAAATGTAAAGCTTTCGCGATTACAGTGAAAATCAAACCGTGGTTTGGTGTGGAAAATAATGCCTCTCATGAGAGGTTGGCAGCGGTGGCCAACCTCTTGGGAAAGCTGGCCTTGGTGGCCGCCATTTGGCTGCTATCCAACCTCTCTTGATAGCTGGGCTTGGTGGCTGCCTTGTTGGCTGCTATCCAACCTCTCGTGAGAGCTGGGCTTGGTGGCCGCCTTGTTGGCTGGTGTCCAGTACTTCATGAGAGCTGGTCTTGGTGGCTGCATTCACTGCATTTTAACTCTTTGTGTCCTGTTTTTTCTAATTCTGCTGCTCAATATTCATCGGACAGATTTTAGAGACCAGAGGTGTCCACAGTGTGCTCAGGGTCTACAGCAACAAAAAGAATAAGAAGGATTCGGAGATAGAAGGAAATTGATCGTTTTACTCTTCAGTATCACAGGAGCAGATACACAGAGATAGAAGAATTGCAAGAAAGGAATGGAATCTTTATCTTGAAGAGGTGTAGTCAAGGTAGTTATGGGTGTTGGTGGGTTTGTAGAAGATCTCTGTCGAGAACTTGTCTTCCAAGATGAAGATAGAGAGATTGAGAAAGGGGAGAGTGTGCTTGAGATGGACCAATTGAATTTGAGGTCAGAGTGAAAGTTGGCGGAAAAGTGGATAAAATAAACAAGCTCATTATGGGTGCATGAGGCAGCACCAAAATAGTCATCAATGAAGTGGAAGAGTTGAGAAGCCTAGCCTGCTCCACATAGCCAACAAAAAAGTCAGGCATAGCTGGGGCCCATGTGGGTACCCATGACTCGGAGAAAGTGAGATGAGTCAAAGGAGAAGTTATAGAGGGTGAGGATAGGTTCTGCCATGCAGAGCAGTTTGCTGGTGGAGTGGGACTGTTTGGGTCTGTTATCGAGGAAGAAACAAAAGGATTTGAGGCCTCCGGTGTGGGGTATGGAACTGTATAGTGATTGGATGTCCATGGTGAAGATGAGGCCATCAAGTTCAGTGAACTGGAAGTTGTTGAAATGATGGAGGTCACTGAGTATCGCAAACGTATATGGGGAGGGACTGGACTAAAGGATACAAAACAGAGTCGAGGTGAGTGGATGCCAGTTCAAAAGGGCATGAACACATGGAAATGGTGGTTCTGCCAAGACAATTATGTTTGTGGATCTTGGGTAGGAGGTAGATCTGGGCATAATAATGTTGAGAAACAGTAAGGTTGGTGGCTGTGATCGGGAGATGAACAGAAGCTATGAGTTCAGAGATGGTGTGTGAAACCGTGGTTTGGTGGGGTGCTGTTGAAGGGGAAAGTAAGAGGAGGTATGAGAAAGTTGTCATCTGACTTTGGCCAGATAGAGGTCAGTGCACCAGATCATTACAACAGCAGTCGTTTCCATAGGTCTGATAGTGAAGTTTGGATTAGTGCAGAGAGAGAGGACGTCAAAACATTCTGATGGGTTTGAAATTAAAATAAGTAAGGGGAGTGATGAATTTGAGATAGTTGAGGTTGTGATAAAGGTCCAGAGTGGGCAGAATGCTGGAATGATGCATCTGGGATTCCAGGGAGCCTGAAGGACTGAACCTCTGTTGTAAGCTCTTACATTGGCCCCGGAGACCGACAGGACCAAACCTCTGACAAATCTCAGACATATCATCATACCGTTTACCTCAAGGATTCTATTCCTTTCTTGCAATTCTGCCATCTCTATCACACCTGCTTCCAAGACAAGGTCTCCCATTCCAGATCCTCTGAGATATCCTCCTTCTTCAAACAACATGACTTCCCCTTTACTACCTACAACTCAGCTCTTACCTGCGAATCCTCCAATACCCAGACATCTGCTCTGTGCCTATATGCAACAACCACAAAATTCCCCTTTTCCTAACCTACAACTCCACTAGTCCCTGCATCCAACATATCATCATTTCACTGACCAACTACATGATTCCCCCTACCAGACACATCTTCTCCTCTCCTTCCTGTCACATTTGTGGCCCGAAATGTGAAGTTAATGAAACATTAAACACAAGTTTTATCAGGTAAACTTCTCTGTGGCTTTATTCTCCCGTTTCCTTTGTTCTCCTGCTTGTGTTCTTATCTCTCTCTCATACCACGTGACTTCCAGTATATCTCATACATATTCATTATCATGACATCCCTCCTTTAATCAGAAATAAACTTTACCTTCACTTTCCAATATCCCTCGGAAACATACAAACATCGTAACTAATGGTAATACTATAACTCAACTACATAAAATTTACTTCCTACAGCATTCATACATGCACTTTATGATATAAGATTAAAATACTGTCCCAAAGTTCTTATTAAAACTATGGCACAAAGTCTTTGTGTCGTTTGGGCGCTTTCCGGTTTAGTTTCGGCCTGCCTGCGATATTGTCGTCGCTTCTCGGTTGTTCACTCTCAGCATCAGAAATACTGCTCACCACGGCTTCGGGTGTTTCTGGCGCTCTAGTCACTTCATCAGGAGTGCTGGTAACTGCCTCTGAAACATCATCAGGTCTCTCAGTTTCAGCATCTCGTATTGGCCTTTCAACCTCTTCGCTCGATGTATCTCTGGACTGGTACCTTTTTACACCTGAGACATTTCCCTTATACAGGACTCCAGTCAGAGACTTGACTGTCACCATACTGCCACTTCTGGATACGACAGTATAGGGTTGATGGTAATAAGGTGTGTCTAGCTTACCACCAGTTTCATGCCTCACTAGAACATTAACTCCTGGCATGATGTCTGAGTACTTGGCTCCACGTTTCGAATCTGTGTACAGCTTTGCTGCACCTTTCTTTTCAGCATCGTGGTCCCTCATCTCCTGGTCGTCTCGGATTTCCTTTATTTTTGGCATTTTTGTGCGGATTTTTCTTCCAAAAAATGCTTCTGCAGGACTTTTTCCAGTGGTTGCATGAGGCGTTGCTCGATAGACAGCCACATAAGATAGCAATGCTTCTCGCCAATTTTGTCCTTCTGCGTGTGCAATCCTCAATCGTTTTTCAATTGACTGATTTTGTCTCTCTACTTCTCCATTGGCTTGCGGCCATTTCGGAGTTACTTTATGATGGTGGATACCTGTGGTCCTCATGTATTCCGCAAATGTCTCTGAAATGAATTGTGGACCATTGTCAGAGTATAATGTAACAGGTAATCCATATCTTGCAAATATCTCTGCTAATGCTTGTATTGTTTTTTCAGTGGTTGTGGACTTCAACACCACGTACTCATGATATCTGCTGTAGTAGTCTATCACTACCATAATTGATTCACCCGTCGGTAAAGGTCCAAGAAAATCAACAGCTACGTCGATCCATGGTCCTGTCGGGAGTTGCGTACTCCGGATCGGTTCTGGCGGATTACTCCTACTTGTGATTTGTCATCCGTGACAAGTTTTAACAAATTTCTCGGCGTCTTTATCACAACCTGGCCACCATACCTTGGTCCTGAGGTTTTGCTTGGTACCAACAATACCTAGGTGTCCTTCATGCGCTAAGGATACGATCTTTGGTCTCAATCTTCGCAGTATCACCAATTTGCAACCTCTCAATACACACTGTCCGATGCAACAAAGTTCGTCTCTAATGGGAATGTAAGCCTTGTGAGTACACTTGTCCCATTGTCCACTCTGAATGCATTCTCTTACTTCCATGAGTTCTGGATCACGTTCGGATTCTCTCTCGACCTCCTTCGTAGTCACAGCTTTCGGTGTCGCCTGAATAGCTATGAAGCGTACAAAGCTCTCTGTTTCTGATCCCAATTCTGACTTGGAATGTGGACCACCATCCTTCACCAATCTGGACAGCAGATCAGCAATGTTTGCTTTCCCTGCAATGTGGATTACTTTATATTTGTAGGGTTGTAGTCTGAGTACCCATCTCTCTATTCTGGCACATGGTTTTGATCTAGGTGCATAGATCACCTCTAATGGCTTATGATCTGTGATGAGTTCAAATTCAATGCCGTATAAATATGCATGGAACCTCTCACAGGCCCATACAAGTCCGAGTGCTTCTTTCTCTGTCTGAGAGTATCTTCTCTCCACATCTGATAACGATCTGCTGGCATAGCCAATGATTCTTGGTCCTCCATCATGCATCTGGACCAACACGGCTCCTAAACCAACCGGGCTGGCATCCGCTATGACTTTGGTTGATGCCGCCGGATCGTAATATCCAAGAGTTTTTGCATCTGTCAGGCTTTGCTTCAGCGCTGTGAACGCTTTCTTCTGCTCAGATCCAAAATGAAATGGTACACCTTTCCTGGTTAGTTTCCTTAGTGGTTCTGCCACTGTAGCGAAATTAGGAATGAACTTTGCACAAAAATTGACCAATCCTAGGAAACTCCTCACCTCTGTTGCGTTCTGAGGTGCACGTGCCTCTGCAATAGCTTTCACCTTGGCCTCTGCAGGGTTTAGTCCTTTCCGTGTAAGTCTGTGTCCCATGAAGTCCATTTCTGACACACCGAACTGGCACTTGTTTCCATTCACGGTAAGGCCTGCCTCCTGTAGTCTAGATAGTACACGCCTCAACCGTTTGTCATGCTCTTCCTTCATTGGTGCATGGACTATGATGTCGTCAGAAATGTTGGCAATTCCAGGAATGCCTTGAATCACTCGATGGATTTCATACTGGTAGATCTCCGAAGCTGCATTAATTCCAAATGATAGTCTCTTGTAACGATACAATCCACAGTGAGTCACAAATGTTGTCACTTCCCGGGAACCTGGATCCAGCTCTACTTTATGATAGCCCCATTTCAGATCAATTTTTGAGAATACCTTGCTGGTAGTTAGTTCTTGAAGTATTTCCTCCACTGTTGGTATTGGGTGTCGTTCTCTAACTATAGCTTCATTGGCCATTCTCATGTCAACACATAGTCTTATGTCACCCTTTGGTTTGGGCACAATCACTAAGGGACTGACCCATTGTGTCGAATGTTCCACCGGTTCAATAATGTCTTGTTCGATCAATTCTTTAATTTTGGCTTCGATTTTCCCACGAAGTCCATACTGAGTTCGGCGCATTGGTTGTGCCTTGGGTTTGACCGTTTAATCTACCGCTAGCTTCAATTGTCGACCTTTCAGCTTTCCTACTCCTTGGAAGACTGCGGGGAATTCTTGCTTCATATCCTCGTATGACTGAATTGAATTGACACAAGCTCCAAGATGAAGTATTGTCAGGTCTTGCGCTGTGCTTCTACTCAGCAATGGTTCTCCCCTCTCTTCTATGACCATAAACTCTGCTTCGGTGTACTTATCTCCAGCTTCAACAGTTGCAGTAAAACATCCAATGGTCTGCAATGGCTTGGTTGCTGTGTATGGATACAGTTTCTTGGAACACTTCTTTGAGGTACAGATGATCTTTTTCCTTTTCAACTTCTCCCATAAATGTCGATCAATCACATTACTGTCACTGCCCAAGTCTACAATGACCTGCACTGTCACTCCACCAATGATCACTGGGACCTTCTCATGATGTACTTCATTCAACGTAAATTGGTAACAACTCTGTTCCTCCTGGGTATCGTCATCGTCACCGTCTATCTGGCGAATGGTATCTTTCTTTCCAGGATACTTTCCTTTCCCCCAGACTTTGCCTTTGGAAGTTGTACTCTTCCTCTTCTGGTCTGCATTGGACTTGCTTTTGCACTTCTTTGCAAAGTGGTCCTTACCTCCACACTTTCTGCAAACTTTACCTTTGGCCGGGCAATATGGGTCTTTTCCAAAGTGACCTCGGTTTCCACATCGATTACACTCCACGTCGGCGTATATCTTGGCTGATTATGGCGATGTGAGAGCCTCTTAATTTGCTGGCTTGAGTTGTCTTTCAGGGTCATGGTATGAAATTGCCCTTCAACAGCCTCTAATGCAGCAGCAATGGTTAAAGCATCGGTGAGTTTCAACTCACTCCCTCTTTCCAGTAGACGTCTTCTGAGTTTATCTGATCTACAGTGCTGTACAACTTGATCCAATAATTGGTTGTCCAAATCAGCTGGCATGTAATTGCATCCAACAGCTAGCTGGCGTAGTCTTGTCACGTACTGAGCAATTGTCTGGCCATCTTCTTGTCTCGTTCTCCGAAACAAATGGCGTTGAAATGTAGCATTCGGTGTCACTACATAGTGTGCATTTAATGCATCTACCACTTTCTGGTATTCATCCTTTCTTCCAGTATTCAAAAGTGTTTTAAATGTTTCCCGAACTGCAGGTCCAGCAGTGAAAAGAAGTAACGCCCTTCTCTGTGCTTTTTGTTCAACTGTACCGGTATCTAGAAATATGCCACGACTGTTGGCGTAGGATTCAAATTCTTCCAGCCATGCCTTCCACTTCACACTTACAGTGCTTGCATCATCCGTTGGGTCAAAATGAGCAATTCCACTATGTGTTAGAAAGTCACCGTCTGCCCCAGCCATGAGGAAATATTCCAGCCCCAAAAGTACTGAGTCACAGAGAAAATTCTTATCACCTTGAAGTCGTCTGTAATCCTCTGTAATCTTGTTTAGTCTTTAATTTTCTTCAAGCTTCTTTCATCCTCGTCGCCAATGTCACATTTGTGGCACGAAATGTGAAGTTAATGAAACATTAAACACAAGTTTTATCAGGTAAACTTCTCTGTGGCTTTATTCTCCCGTTTCCTTTGTTCTCCTGCTTGTGTTCTTATCTCTCTCTCATACCATGTGACTTCCGGTATATCTCATACATATTCATTATCATGACACTTCCCTCCTCCACCTTCAGCAGGAATAACTCCCTCCATGACTCCCTTATCCACTCCCTTCCCACTAATTGCACCTAACCCTTTGACTACACTAGCACCCAAACCTCTTTCCTCACCACCATTCAGGTACTTAAGCTGTCCTTCCAAGAGAGGCAGCACTTCACTTGTGAATCTGCAAGGGACACTTCCTGTATCCAGTTCTCCCATTGTGGCTGTTCCACATCAGAGAGACTGGATGCAGACCGGTAGATCGGTTCATTCAGCACCTTCATTTTGTCCATTGCAATAGGAGGGATATCCCAATGTAGACTGAGACCGTCCACAAATTGGAGGAAGAATACCTCATATTCCTTCTGGGCACCCTCCAACCATAGAACCATAGATTTCCACAGCACAGAAAACAGGCCATTCTGACCTCTCGTCTGTGCTGACCATTATTCTGTTAGTCCCATTGATGTGCTCCTATTCCATAACCCTCCAGATCTCTCCCATCCATGTACCTATCCAATTTATTCTTAAAACTTAAGATTGAGCCAGCATTCACCACATCAGATGGCAGCTAATTCCACACTCTCACCACTCTCTGAGTGAAGAACTTTCCCCTAATGTTCTCCCTAAACCTTTCCCCTTTCATCTTAAAACTATAACCTCTCATATTTATTTCCCAGACTAAGTGGAAAAAGCCTACTTGCATCCACTCTGTCTATTCCTTCCATAATCTTGTAAACCTCTATCAAATCTCCCCTCATTCTTCTTTGTTCCAAGGAATAAATCCTAACCTGTTTAATTTTTCCATGTAACTCAACTCCCAGCACCATTCTAGTAAATCTTCTCTGCACTCTCTCAATCTTGTTGATATCTCTCCTGAAGTTAGGGACCCAGAAAGTTGGCCTCACCAATGTCTTAAATAACTTCAACATAACATCCCAACTCTTACATTCAATACTTTGATTTATAAAGGCCAAGATGCCAAAAACTTCCTTTACAACTCTGTCCACCTGTGACACCACCTTCAGGGAATAATATATCTGTATTCCCAGATTTCTTTGCTCCTTCGCATTCCTCAGTGCCCTACCATTCACTATGTATGTCGTACCTTGGTTTGCCCTTCCAAAATGCAACGCCTCACACATGTCTGTATTAAACTCCATCTGCCATTTGTGCCCATTCTCCCAGTTGATCCAGATCCCTCTGCAAGCTTTGAAAATCTTCATCACTGTCCACTACACCTCTTATCTTTGTGTCATCAGCAAACTTACTGATTCAATTTACCACATTATCATCCAGATCATTGATATAGACAACAAACAACAATGGTCCCAACACAGATCCCTGAAGCACACCACTAGTCACAGGCCTCCAGTCTGAGAAGAAACCGTCCACTACCACTCTGTTTTCTCCCACACAGCCAATTTCAAATCCAATTTACAACCTCTCCATGGATACCCACTTTCTGAACCTTCTGAACTAACCTTCCATATGGAACTTGTCAAAGGATTTACTAAAGTCCATGTAGACAAAATCCACAGCCCTTCCCTCATCTATCTTCTTGGTAACCCCCTCAAAAAACTCTACAAGATTCGTTAAACATGATCTACCATGCACAAAGCCATACTGACTATCCTTAATTAGCCCATGACTGTCCAAGTGCCTGTATATCCTATCTCTCAGAACTCCTTCCAATAATTTACCTACTACTGACATCAGGCTCACCAGCCTAGAATTACCTGGTTTAGTTTGGAGCCTTTTTTAAACAATGGGACAATATGAGCTGCCCTCCAATCCTCTGGCAATTCACCCTCAACTAAAGACATTTTGAATATATCTGCCAGGGCCCCTGCAATTTCTATACTAGTCTCCCTCGAGATCCAAGGGAATATCATATCCAGCCCAGGAGATTTGTCTACCTTTATTCGCTGTAAGGCAGCAAACATCTCCTCCTCCTTAATCTCCATAAGTTCCATAACTCTTCAGTTTGTTTCCCTTCCTTCCTTATGTATTATGCCAATTTCCTGAGTATATACTGATGCAACAAAAAAAAACTGTTTAAGATTTCCCCCATTATATGAGGTTCCACATAGTTGACCACTCTAATCCTCTAGCGGTCCAATTTGGTATCCTTTTACTCTTAATATTTGTAGAAATCCTTTGGGTTTACCTTCACATTATCTGCTAGAGCAAGCTCACGTCTTTTATTTACCTTCCTGATTTCCTTCTTGAGTATTTTCTTGCATTTTCTATACTCTTCAAATACCTCATTAGCTCCTTGTTGCCTTCACTTGCTATACATCTCCCTCTTCTTTTTAACCAGATCGCCAATATCCCTTGAAAACCAGGGTTCCCTTTGCTTGTTAACTTTGCCTTTAATCCTAACAGGAACATGCAAACTTTGGACTTAAAATTTCGCCACTTACTTTACACACCTTTGCCAGAAAATAACATATCCCAATCCACTCTTCAGATCCTTTTTCATTTCCACAAAATTGCCTTCCTCCAATTTAGAATCGCAACATGAGGACCAGACTTATCCTTTTCTATAATTAACTTGAAGCTAATGACATTATGGTCACTGGACCCAAAATGTTCACCAAAACATACATTTGTCACCTGACCTGCCTTGTTCCCTAATAGAAGATCAAGTACTGTATCCTCTCTCTTTGGTACCTGTATACATTGATTTAGAAAACGTTTCTGAATACATTTCACAAACTCCAAGCGATCCAGACCTTTCACAGCATGGAAGTCCCAGTCAATATTTGAATGTTAAAATCTCCTACTATCAAAACTTTCTGCTTCTTACATCGGTCTGTTATCTTTCTACACATTTGCTCCTTCAATTCTTCCCATTCCTCAACTCCATCCATATGGCATTAACATCAACATCCTTGGTTTCTATTAGGCACCTTCCCCCCACCCCCCCATCCCACCCCTTCCCTATTTCCCCTTTCCTCTGGCTCTGTCCATCTCTCTCACCTTTTCTTTTTTCCTCCACATCTGCATTCATTGAGCCAATCAATTTTCTCCTTTTCTCTTTTGTCCTCCTAGCCATTTCAAATTTTCACCTTTTTGTGTTAGTCTCTGTACCTACCCCTGCTCTTTCTTCTCTTCTGCCCCAGCCTTTGTATTCAGGTGCCTGCCTACTTTTAGCTCATACCTGAAGAATGACTCAGGCCCAAAACATTGGTTATATATCATTAACTTCTATGGATGCTGCGGGACCTGCTGAGTTGCTCTGGTATCTTTGTGTTTTTACTATGTAGATTGGAAATGCCTCTTTGTAATAGAACTGTAAATGACATGTCCTCACTAAAGTGATCATATATATTTAAATAATTTTTATTAATGTTATTGATTGTTGAAGTTAATATTCTCTGATTGTATCAGTACTTTATTAAAATCAATATAAATATTTTAAAAAGAAAGAATATTCTCTGATATAGTTTTCATATCCACAGATCTTAATAAATTTGTAACACTGTTGTTTACTCAATGTGAACTCTGTCTAGTTACCTGGGTGATATTTGAAGTTTGGTTGTGTATACAAGTTTGTTTGACGGTAAGACTTCAGATAATTGCTTTGCACCTAGAATTTTATTCCATCTTATAAATCATTTCACTTTCTTGGAATCATATTGGAAATCTTCATCAACTTGGTCCAGAAATGATGTAAAGTGTTGCTGAGAGGATAACTAGTGAGGTGTGACCAGGACATTGGAATCTTCTAGTTACTGTTATTGCTGTCTGATCCACAGCATTGGAGTTAAGTCTGGCACTTTACAAAATGACCAACATTTTTTCTTGCCTTATTGCTGTGTTATTCACTGATCCTTTGTGTAGCAGACTCACGAAACAGACTAGGGTTAAGTAAGGGTCACAGAGGGTTATGGGAACGGTAGTTCATCATTGAGGCCCTCCCAGGCAAACCTACCATTTGGGTAATTCCTCACAGATCTGTATATTTTTACTATCTTTTCTCCATCTCTCTTTTCCTTTTTAAAATATTTTTGTTGAGTTTTTACGTTAAAAAAAATCCAAGCCAATACATAGTTTATATGGAATGCAAAATATAAGTAAGAAATTACCCAAATCAACATATTGCATTGCATCCATAATAACATGGCAAAAGTAAATATAATATACAAAGACAAAAAAAATCAAAAGTTAATCAAAATGCCATCCCCCTAGCAACATTGCATGATAGAAAGAAAAAAAAACAATAAACCACTCCTAAAAGTGAATGATAAAAGCCAACATAGATGATAAAATATATCTAAACATTGTGAATATAATTCAAAAATGGTCCCCACAACATTTGGAATCTTATGATAGAATTATAGATTGAATATCGAATCTTTTCTAAACATAAACATAATATCTTTCAGCCACTGAGCATGAGTAGATGGGACATCTCCATCTATCTTAGCCTCTTAATCCCAATCTGTAAATTATCAAATGTCAATATCAATTGCCATTTGGACAGAAAAAAAATCTAAATTTTATGTGTCGAAGGTCTAACTTATCTTGCTGCTGCAAGGTCAGGGTCTGATTATTGTTCTAGTCATTCCACAGGGCCACCTCAAGGACTGGTACTATCGGGAACCCATGTCTCAAATAAATAGAGTTGGCACCAGGGGGCTGTAAACTGGCAGCAGTCATTAAAAGAGATGCATTTTCACACAGGCATCTCAACTGACCGTGAACCTTGTGTGGGAGCTCTTGGAGCAGAGATACAAAGAGCAGTACATATTCATATTGTCCCATACGAATCAGATGAGACCATTATTATGGGGAATTTTATGTCAAAGCTAACGTGGATGATCATGAACTGGGATGGTGAGCATGCTGTAAGCCCTGCAGGACCAATGAAGAAGAAGACAGGGAGCAAGGAGAGGCCCATTGCCATGGTCTCACAGGAATTTGTAGAGTGGCTGTATGTTGCAACCTCCTTTCTGGAGACACTAACCCCTTGTGGCTGCTGCCAATCATAAACAGTGGCACCTTGGGCACAGACCCCACAGTTGCAATTTTTAAAAAATAAAATCACCATCGGCTCAATTTGCAGGCCGTTTAAAGACTATATGGAGCTCACAGCAGTCATACTGAGAGGTTGGACCCCGTGGAAGCACTATGACTGCTCCCCACTCTCCGCGGGTCCACACCAGTGTCAGCACTGCCATTACAGTAGCTCCAGCAAGGCCAGCATTTGCAGGTTTAGTTTAATGACAGAACAGCAAGAGAAGGTGACAAAAGGTAGCCACTCCATTTGTCAACTTGGACAGTGGATCTTTACCACATAGTTTGGAATACCAGTTGGAAGTAACTTCATGCCCTTGAGATGCAAAGAAATGCTATTTGTGAACAGGTCTCTTTCCTCATTGGTTTACATGTCCATTGAGGTAGAGCTGCAAAGGAGGCTTTTATTTATATAGACTTACAGCATGATGACAGGCTCTTTCAGCCCATGAGCCCATGCCGGCCAATTACACGCAATTTACCTACACTCCTGGTACATTTCTGAAGGGTAGAAGGAAACCGGAGCTCCCACACAGACATGGGGAGAACATACAAACATACAAACTCCTTAAGACAGTGTCAGATTTGAACCCCGGTCCTGATCGTTGGCGCTGTAACAACGTGGTACTAACTGTTCTGCTAACTGTGCCATCCACAAAAGTTTATTATATATCATGGGAGCTCCTTTAGCTGTCTTGTGATCTAATATTTTGGTGTTTGAAATTACGAAGTACAGAACAGCTCTTGATGTATACTGGAGCTTGTGCAGGTTGTTTTGGAGTAAGGCATTTCCTGCAGACGCCCTTCAATGTTGTCTTCCCTCTTCCACCTTCAGAGAAGGTCAGACAATGAGTGTATGCAGGGAATCTCCCCTGGCTGTCTTCCTTGCAACACTCTCTGAATGCATAATACATTCTTTGGTGCCCAATACAGACCACATTACTCCAGGTGTGGTCTAAGCAGAATTATGTTCGATAAATGATGCCAACAAAAGTCCAGGCACAAACATGAAAACATAGCTGTTTGTGTGTGATGAATTACTGCTCTCCACCCAGATTGCATAATCAGACTCTGTAACACTACACACTTCAAGCTGCTTGTTAATCCCGCAAAGACAAATATATTTGACACCAATCAGAATTGAAATTTAAATATAGCTATTAACCACTGTCTTTTCAGCTGTATTAAATTGTTGTTATATTCCTTTGCTTCACAAGCATCCTTTACTCCCAGGACAACCTTATACAAACCTTGTGGACTGCCGCTGAGGGGAAATAATGAGTCGGAGGGAGAGACAGTAGCTATTGTTAACAAATTACTCAGCAAAATAAAATTATGATAGCCTCCATTGTACTCAGTCTTTCCTGTGCAACTGCTCTTTCAGGTCTTTCTTTCCATCTGAGGCACTGCCTCAAGAAAGACCCCCATCGCCCTGCCCACAACCTCTTCTCACTGCTACCTTCAGGCAGAAGGTACAGAAGCATGAACTCCAGCACCTCAGACAGGTCTTTTTGTGATCCAAAAGAAGTTTATGGTTTGAGTAGGAAGGGGGAATGAAGAAAAATATTTATCCTATAGTTATTGGGTTCTGAACTTTCCTTTACAATCTAAAGAGTGGTTCTCAACCTTTTTCTTTCCATTCACATACGACTTTAAGTAATCCCTATGCCATAGATACCCTGTGATTAGTAAAGGATTGCGTAAGGTCATATGTGGGTGGGAAGGGAAGGTTGAGAAGCACTGTTCCAGATCCAATTGTTACTGAAATATTTTGCTTGAGAAAAATTGTCATTGGCCCATTTCCTCTGGAGTTATGAAACCGTGCACACAACAAATTCAATTAGGTATGATTAAATCAGTGGTTTTCAAACATTTTTTCCACCCACATACCACCTTAAGCAATCCCTTACTAATCACAGAACACTTATGGAATAGGGAATACAGAGAGGGGTATGTGAGTGGGAAGTAAAAAGTTGAAAACCTCTGTCCTAGAGATACTGGACCCATTTTAATTTTCCTACTGAAGGAACCGTTCCATTTATCCTTCCACTCCATGCTCACACGTATGCCCATGACCTCATGTACTATCTCACCAAGATCACCCCGTAAATTGGAGGAACTACACTTGATTATCCATCTGGGCACTCTTCAACTGGATAGCGTTAAGTTCGACTTCTCTGGTTTCTGTTAGCCTATTCTCCATTCTTTCTCTCTTCCCTTCCATTTGTCTTCTTTCCATTAGCTCTTCACCCTTTCCCTCCCTATTCCTAGACCCATCTCTCCTCCCTTGGCTTGCTGCTGTGCCTGCGCTCCCTTATCCACCTATTAACCCCTGACTTTGGGACCATGCTCCTCCCCCTATTCGCTCCCCTTTACCATTTTTTGTTTGGGCACCTGGCGACATTTATCTATATCTTGATGATGAGGTCAAGTGCAAAATGTTTGTTACGTACCTTTAACTTTGCAATATAACATATACGAGATAGGTTGACCGTTTTGAGTTTTGTGTGCCCGATGGAGATGTGGGGGGGCTGGTAGTCATGGTGGGGAGCTGGCTGATGGAGGACCTCAGTTTTCTTCAGGCTGACTTCCAGGCCAAACATTTTGGCAGTTTCCACAAAACGGGATGTCAAGCGCTGAAGAGCTGGCTCTGAATGGGCAACTAAAGCGGCATCGTCTGCAAAGAGTAGTTCACGGACAAGTTTCTCTTGTGTCTTGGTGTGAGCTTTCAGGCGCCTCAGATTGAAGAGACTGCCATCCGTGCGGTACCGGATGTAAACAGCGTCTTCATTGTTGAGGTCTTTCATGGCTTGGTTCAGCATCATGCTGAAGAAGATTGAAAAGAGGGTTGATGCGAGAACGCAGCCTTGCTTCACGCCATTGTTAATGGAGAAGGGTTCAGAGAGCTCATTGCTGTATCTGACCCGACCTTGTTGGTTTTCGTGCAGTTGGATAACCATGTTGAGGAACTTTGGGGGGCATCCGATGCGCTCTAGTATTTGCCAAAGCCCTTTCCTGCTCACAGTGTCGAAGGCTTTGGTGAGGTCAACAAACTGATGTAGAGTCCTTTGTTTTGTTCTCTGCACTTTTCTTGGAGCTGTCTGAGGGCAAAGACCATGTCAGTAGTTCCTCTGTTTGCGTGAAAGCCGCACTGTGATTCTGGGAGAATATTCTCGGCGACACTAGGTATTATTCTATTTAGGAGAATCCTAGCGAAGATTTTGCCTGCAATGGAGAGCAGCGTGATTCCCCTGTAGTTTGTAGTTTGAGCAGTCTGATTTCTCACCTTTGTTTTTGTACAGGGTGATGATGATGGCATCACGAAGGTCCTGAGGCAGTTTTCCTTGGTCCCAACAAAGCTTGAAAAACTCATGCAGTTTGACATGCAGAGTTTTGCCGCCAGCCTTCCAGACCTCTGGAGGGATTCCATCCATACCTGCTGCTTTTCAACTTTTCAGTTGTTCAATTGCCTTATATGTCTCATCCTGGGTGAGGACCTCATCCAGCTCTAGGATCAACAATGAGATAGACAACAGACTCGCCAAGGCAAATAATGCCTTTGGAAGACTACACAAAAGAGTCTGGAAAAACAACCAACTGAAAAACCTCACAAAGATAAGCGTATACAGAGCCGTTGTCATACCCACACTCCTGTTCGGCTCCGAATCATGGGTCCTCTACCAGCATCACCTACGGCTCCTAGAATGCTTCCACCAGCGTTGTCTCCACTCCATCCTCAACATTCATTGGAGCGCCTTCATCCCTAACGTCGAAGTACTCGAGATGGCAGAGGCCGATAGCATCAAGTCCACGCTGGATGGGTCACGTCTCCAGAATGGAGGACCATCGCCT
The DNA here is from genome assembly GCF_036971445.1 of Narcine bancroftii. Classification (NCBI taxonomy): domain Eukaryota; kingdom Metazoa; phylum Chordata; class Chondrichthyes; order Torpediniformes; family Narcinidae; genus Narcine; species Narcine bancroftii. Next base: position 360,235,288 of record NC_091469.1, on the reverse strand, counting down.
TCCCAAGATCGTGTTATATGGCGAGCTCTCCACTGGCCACCGTGACAGAGGTGCACCAAAGAAGAGGTACAAGGACTGCCTAAAGAAATCTCTTGGTGCCTGCCACATTGACCACCGCCAGTGGGCTGATATCCCCTCAAACCGAGGAGTTAAATACAGCGAAATTGATTTCATGGAAAAAAAGGTTACAAATTCATGCTAAGACATCCAGCCGTGCTTAAAATATTTATACCCAGGGAGCAAACAGACTGTTCTCAGATCCAGAGAAAGCACAAGAATTCGCAGAATGTTTGCAGGACAGGAGAAGAGATGAAGGGATGTAACAAGACTGAAGAACAGCGACAAAGTATATATAACAATGTATATGTAAAGAACTAAAGAGGGAAAAGAGAAGGGAAGGAAGGGAGTAAGGGGGAAAAAAGAAGAGAGAGAGAGAGCGTTGTTTTAAAAAAGTGTTTTCTGGAGAGGGATGGGTAGAGGGGGAATAACCATCACTGCAAAATCAGTTGACGCTGCGAACAAAATCGCAATCCAAATGAAAAGGGGAGTTGTGGTTGCCAGGCAAGGGATATGGGGCAACTCAGAGAGGGGGATACTTTTGGGGTTAAGGTATTAATGGATGTGGGAACTGCGGGGTACTTTATGTCTTAAATGTGTTGTCGTACATTAAGTGTAATAAGAGAAAACTAAGAGATAAAAATGGGGAAAAGGGGGATGGAGGTGGCCAAGAGGTGGAAAAGAGGTGTATGCAAGATATAAGATACCATGTTGAACTATATGACTATAAACATTAATGGAATACATAACCAAATTAAAAGGAAGAGGCTACTAAATTTATTGAAGAAGGAAAAAATAGATATAGAATTTGTGCAGGAAACGCATCTAACTGAAGCGGAGCATAACAAACTAAAGAGAGACTGGGTAGGACACATAACAGCAGCATCCTATAATTCATAAGCTAGAGGTGTAGCCATATTAGTTAATAAAAATGTACCAATCAAAATAGAGGAGGAAATAGATCTGGCAGGGAGGTATGCAATGATAAAGTCTCAGATATACTCAGAATATTGGAATTTGCTCAATATATATGTGCCTAACGAGGAGGATCAAAAGTTTATACAGGATATTGTTTTGAAGATTGCAGACACACAAGGAAATATATTGATAGGAGAGGATTTTAACCTTAATTTGGACCCAATGTTGGATAAAGCTGGACATAAGACAAGTAAAAAGAATAAAGTAGCCAAATTTATGGTTAAATCAATGCAGGAAATGAAACTTATGGATATATGGAGGAGGCAACACCCATGAGAGAAGGATTTTTAATATTTTTCGAGTAGGCACAAAACTTACTCAAGGATTGATATGTTTTTATTGTCAGCCCATATTCAAGGGAGAGTTAGGAAAACTGAGTATAAAGCAAGACTACTATCAGATCATTCACCCCTATTGTTAGCAATAGAACTGGAGGACATCCCACCAAGAACATATAGATGGAGGTTAAACTCCATGCTACTTAAAAGACAGGAATTTAGGGAGTTTATTGAATGCCAAATTAAAACTTATTTTGAAATAAACACAGGATCAGTGAAAGACAAATTTATATTATGGGACGCAATGAAAGCCTTCATTAGAGGGCAGATAATAAGTTATGTGAATAAGATGAAAAAGGATTAAAATCGGGAAATAGAGCAGTTGGAAAGGGAGATAGTAAATAAGAAAAGGAATTAGTAAAAAGGGATGATATAACGAAAAGGAGAGAATTGGCGGACAAAAAATTAAATGCGAAACATTACAAACGTACAAGGTGGAGAAGAACATAATGAAAACAAAGCAAAAGTATTACAAACTGGGAGAAAAACACATAAAATATTAGCCTGGCAACTTAAAACAGAACAAGCTAAAGGAACAATACTGGCATCAATGAAAAAGGTCAAACAAATTACATATAACCCAAAAGAGATTAATGAAAATTTTAAGGAATTTTATGAACAATTGTATCAAACTGAGAATGAGAGGAAAGATGATAAAATAGAGGAATTTTTAGCTAAAATTGAACTGCCGAAATTGCAAGAAGAGGAACAAAACAAACTAATAAAACCATTTGAAATAGAGGAAGTACAGGATATATTAAAAAAGCTGCCGAACAATAAAACACCAGGAGAGGATGGATTCCCAATAGAATATTATAAAAATTTAGAGTTATTAATTCTTCCTCTCCTGGAAGTAATGAACCAGATAGAAGAAACAGAAAACTTGCCAAATTCATGTAAGACAGCAATAATTACAGTAATACCAAAGACAGGGAAGGATCCATTAACACCAGCATCATATCTCTACTTAATTCAGATTATAAGATAATAGTGAAATTATTAGCAAACAGATTGGCCGATTGTGTACCGAAAATAGTAAAACAAGATCAAACTGGATTTATTAAGAAAAGACGAACAGTGGACAATGTCTGTAAACTTATGAATCTAATCCACGCAGTTCAAGGAAATAAGAAACCAACAGTGGCTGTTGCTCTAGATGCAAAAAAAGCCTTTGACAGAGTAGAGTGGAACTAATTATTTGAATTATTACAGAAGTTCAATCTACCAAAAAAATAACCATTCATGGAACATATCAGAGAGCTTGCCTATGACCTCCATCCTCTAAAATGAGAATGAAAATTATAAAAAGAAAAAACGACTGGATTCAGTAATAAATAGATGACGCATTTTTCTTGTTTATTTTCCTTTGTGTGAAGATATTGTTTTATGGTTTTATTGCATGGTATATGTTGAATATTTATGGATTTTGGAGGGGATAGGTAGAGGGGAGGGAGGGAAAGGGGGGAAAAAGGGAGAAAAGACCACTGTGTAAATTTAATGAGAAACGTTTGTACATATTTTGGATGATATGGTTCATAGTGTGAAAAATAAAAAATTATATTAAAAAAACCTGAAACATTGACATGGTTTCTCTTTCCATAGGTAATGTCTGATCTACTATGCAATTCCAGCATTTTCAATTCCTTTTCACTTTTGTTCCCTCTGCTCCTTCCCCTACTATGTTTGCTGTGACTTTAAACGTTTTCATTTTTAATTTTTCTGTTGTTTTGATGAAAGGTTAGTATACATGAAAAATAGAGTGTTATATAATTTGTATCGGTTTATATAGGTCGGCACAACATGGAAGCTGAAGGGCTTGTGCTCTAACATTCTCTGTTCTATGTTTAATTTTGATGATATCAGAAAAGTGTGGCTTGGGACAGTTGTTTTCTGGCAAAGATGAGTTTGGTAAAGTGGAAGGCCTTCAAAGCTGAAATTTTGAGAGTACGGAAATTAGATATTCATGTCAATATTAAAGGCAACATTAACAAGCATAGGGAACCTTGGTTTGTGAGGAATATCAATGTTCTGGTTATAAAGAAGAAAGAGGAAAAAAGGAGGTATAGACAGCAAGGAACAAATTAGGTATGAATATATGAAATGCAAGAAAACACTGAAGAGGGAAATCAGGAGGTTTAAAGAAGGCATGAAGGCTTGGGCAAACTGTGTGGAAAATAGAAAGAGATTCAACATTTATGTTGAGAGCAAATGGATAGCAAGGGGGAAAAAATGGTCTGATTGAAGACCAGAATGGTTATTCACGGAGCCAAATGAGATGGGGGAGATCTTACATGGATTTTGTTTCATCTGTATTTGCTCAGGAGACGGACACTGAGTCTACAGAAGAGAGGCAGAACAGCAGTGATGTCATGTACCTCATACACTTTAGAAAGGAGTAGGTGCTTGTTGTTTTGAGCCAAATAAGAGTGGATAAATGCACGGATCCTGACAAAATATTCTCAAGGACCTTCAGCGAGGCTAGTACAGAAATTGCAAGGACCCTAGCAGAGGTATTTAAAACATCCTTAGCAATGAGACAGGGGCCAAAGGATTGAAGGAAACCTAATGCTGTTCCATTGTTCAGGAAAGTCTTTAAGAACAATCTGGGTAATTATGGGCCATTAGTAGTGGGTAATTTATTGGAAGATATCTGACAAAACCGGATATACGTGTATATGGATACAGAGGGCCTAATTTGGAATTGTCATTATGGACTTGTACTAGTAGTTCATGAACATTCAAGAAGGCTACCAGGAGAGTTGATGAAGGAAAGGCTGTGGATATTGTCGACATGGACTTCAGCTAAGCCTTTGACAAGATCCTTCAAGGGAGGTGATCAAGGAGATTCAGTCATTTAGGATGAGGGAGCAAATTGGATTTGATGTTTGTCACATTTGTGGCCTGAAATGTGAAGTTAATGAAACATTAAACACAAGTTTTATCAGGTAAACTTCTCTGTGGCTTTATTCTCCTGTTTCCTTTGTTCTCCTGCTTGTGTTCTTATCTCTCTCTCATACCAGGTGACTTCCGGTATATCTCATACATATTCATTATCATGACATCCCTCCTTTAATCTGAAATAAACTTTACCTTCACTTTCCAATATCCCTCGGAATCTTACAAACATCGTAACTAACGGTAATACTATAACTCAACTACTTAAAATTTACTTCCTACAGCATTCATACATGCACTTTATGATATAAGATTAAAATATTGTCCCAAAGTTCTTATTAAAACTATGGCACAAAGTCTTCGTATCGTTTGGGCGCTTTCCGGTTTCGTTTCGGCCTGCCTGCGATATTGTCGTCGCTTCTCGGTTGTTCACTCTCAGCGTCGGAAATACTGCTCACCACGGCTTCGGGTGTTTCTGGCGCTCTAGTCACTTCATCAGGAGTGCTGGTAACTAACTGCCTCTGGAACATCATCAGGTCTCTCAGTTTCAGCATCTCGTATTGGCCTTTCAAACTCTTTGCTCGATGTATCTCTGGACTGGTACATTTTTACACCTGAGACATTTCTCTTATACAGGACTCCAGTCGGAGACTTGACTGTCACCATACCGCCACTTCTGGACACGACAGTGTAGGGTTGATGGTAATAAGGTGTGTCTAGCTTACCACCAGTTTCATGCCTCACTAGAACATTATCCCCTGGCATGATGTCTGAGTACTTGGCTCCACGTTTCGAATCTGTGTACAGCTTTGCTGCACCTTTCTTTTCAGCATCGTGGTCCCTCATCTCCTGGTCGTCTCGGATTTCCTTTATTTCTGGCATTTTTGTGCGGATTTTTCTTCCAAAAAATGCTTCTGCAGGACTTTTTCCAGTGGTTGCATGAGGCGTTGCTCGATAGACAGCCACATACGATAGCAATGCTTCTTGCCAATTTTGTCCTTCTGCGTGTGCAATCCTCAATCGTTTATCAATGGACTGATTTTGTCTCTCTCCTTCTCCGTTGGCTTGCGGCCATTTCGGAGTTACTTTATGATGGTGGATACCTGTGGTCCTCATGTATTCCGCAAATGTCTCTGAAATGAATTGTGGACCATTGTCAGAGTATAATGTAACAGGTAATCCATATCTTGCAAATATCTCTGCTAATGCTTGTATTGTTTTTTCAGTGGTTGTGGACTTCAACACCATGCACTCATAGTATCTGCTGTAGTAATCTATCACTACCATAATTAATTCACCCGTCGGTAAAGGTCCAAGAAAATCAACAGCTATGTCGATCCATGGTCCTGTCGGGAGTTGTGTACTCCGGATCGGTTATGGCGGATTACTCCTACTTGTGATTTGACATCCGTGACAAGTTTTAACACATTTCTCGGCGTCTTTATCGCAACCTGGCCACCATACCTTGGTCCTGAGGTTTTGCTTGGTACCAACAATACCTAGGTGTCCTTCATGCGCTAAGGATACGATCTTTGGTCTCAATCTTTGCGGTATCACCAATCTGCAGCCTCTCAATACACACTGTCCGATGCAACAAAGTTCATCTCTAATGGGAATGTAAGCCTTGTGAGTACACTTGTCCCATTGTCCACTCTGTATGCATTCTCTTACTTCCATGAGTTCTGGATCACGTTCGGATTCTCTCTCGACTTCCTTCGTAGTCACAGCTTTCGGTGTCGCCTGAATAGCTACGAAGCGTACAAAGCTCTCTGTTTCTGATCCCAATTCTGACTTGGAATGTGGACCACCATCCTTCACCAATCTGGACAGCGGATCAGCAATGTTTGCTTTCCCTGCAATGTGGATTACTTTATATTTGTAGGGTTGTAGTCTGAGTACCCATCTCTCTATTCTGGCACATGGTTTTGATCTAGGTGCATAGATCACCTCTAATGGCTTATGATCTGTGATGAGTTCAAATTCAATGCCGTATAAATATGCATGGAACCTCTCACAGGCCCATACAAGTCCGAGTGCTTCTTTCTCTGTCTGAGAGTATCTTCTCTCCACATCTGATAACGATCTGCTGGCATAGGCAATGATTCTCGGTCCTCCATCATGCATCTGGACCAACACGGCTCCTAAACCAACCGGGCTGGCATCCGCTATGACTTTGGTTGATGCCGCCGGATCGTAATATCCAAGAGTTTTTGCATCTGTCAGGCTTTGCTTCAGCGCTGTGAACGCTTTCTTCTGCTCAGATCCAAAATGAAATGGTACACCTTTCCTGGTTAGTTTCCTTAGTGGTTCTGCCACTGTAGCGAAATTAGGAATGAACTTTGCACAAAAATTGACCAATCCTAGGAAACTCCTCACCTCTGTTGCGTTCTGAGGTGCACGTGCCTCTGCAATAGCTTTCACCTTGGCCTCTGCAGGGTTTAGTCCTTTCCGTGTAAGTCTGTGTCCCATGAAGTCCATTTCTGACACAACGAACTGGCACTTGTTTCCATTCACGGTAAGGCCTGCCTCCTGTAGTCTAGATAGTACACGCCTCAACCGTTTGTCATGCTCTTCCTTCGTTGGTGCATGGACTATGATGTCGTCAGAAATGTTGGCAACTCCAGGAATGCCTTGAATCACTCGATGGATTTCATACTGGAAGATCTCCGAAGCTGCATTAATTCCAAATGATAGTCTCTTGTAACGATACAATCCACAGTGAGTCACAAATGTTGTCGCTTCCCGGGAACCTGGATCCAGCTCTAATTGATGATAGCCCCATTTCAGATCAATTTTTGAGAATACCTTGCTGGTAGTTAGTTCTTGAAGTATTTCCTCCACTGTTGGTATTGGGTGTCGTTCTCTAACTATAGCTTCATTGGCCATTCTCATGTCAACACATAGTCTTATGTCACCCTTTGGTTTGGGCACAATCACTACGGGACTGACCCATTGTGTCGAATGTTCCACCGGTTCAATAATGTCTTGTTCGATCAATTCTTTAATTTTGGCTTCGACTTTCCCACGAAGACCAAACGGATTTCGGCGCATTGGTTGTGCCTTGGGTTTGACCGTTTCATCTACCGCTAGCTTCAATTGTTGACCTTTCAGCTTTCCTACTCCTTGGAAGTCTGCGGGAAATTTTTGCTTCATATCCTCGTATGACTGAATTGAATTGACACAAGCTCCAATATGAAGTATTGCCAGGTCTTGCGCTGTGCTTCTACTCAGCAATGGTTCTCCCCTCTCTTCTATGACCATAAACTGCTTCTGTGTATTTATCTCCAGCTTCAACAGTTGCAGTAAAACATCCAATGGTCTGCAATGGCTTGGTTGCTGTGTATGGATACAGTTTCTTGGAACACTTCTTTGAGGTGCAGATGATCTTTTTCCTTTTCAACTTCTCCCATAAATGTCAATCAATCACATTACTGTCACTGCCCGAGTCTACAATGACCTGCACTGTCACTCCACCAATGATCACTGGGACCTTCTCATGATGTACTTCATTCAACGTAAATTGGTAACAACTCTGTTCCTCCTGGGTATCATCATCGTCACCGTCTATCTGGCGAATGGTATCTTTCTTTCCAAGATACTTTCCTTTCCCCCAGGCTTTGCCTTTGGAAGTTGTACTCTTCCTCTTCTGGTCTGCATTGGACTTGCTTTTGCACTTCTTTGCAAAGTGGTCCTTACCTCCACACTTTCTGCAAACTTTACCTTTGGCTGGGCAATATGGGTCTTTTCCAAGGTGACCTCGGTTTCCACATCGATAACACTCCACGTCATGTATCGGCGTATATCTTGGCTGATTATGGCGATGTGAGAGCCTCTTAATTTGCTGGCTTGAGTTGTCTTTCAGGGTCATGGTATGAAATTGCCCTTCAACAGCCTCTAATGCAGCAGCAATGGTTAAAGCATCGGTGAGTTCCAACTCACTCCCTCTTTACAGTAGACGTCTTCTGAGTTTATCTGATCTACAGTGCTGTACGACTTGATCCAATAATTGGTTGTCCAAATCAGCTGGCATGTAATTGCATCCAACAGCTAGCTGGCGTAGTCTCGTCACGTACTGAGCAATTGTCTGGCCATCTTCTTGTCTCGTTCTCCGAAACAAATGTCGTTGAAATGTAGCATTCGGTGTCACTGCATAGTGTGCATTTAATGCATCTACCGCATTCTGGTACTCATCCTTTCTTCCAGTATTCAAAAGTGTCTTAAATGTTTCCCGAACTGAGGGTCCTGCAGTGAAAAGAAGTAACGCCCTTCTCTGCGCTTTTTGTTCAACTGTACCGGTATCTAGAAATAGGCCATGACTGTCGGCGTAGGATTCAAATTCTTCCAGCCATGCCTTCCACTTCACACTTACAGTGCTTGCATCACCCGTTGGGTCAAAATGAGCAATTCCACTATGTGTTAGAAAGTCACCGTCTGCCCCAGCCATGAGGAAATATTCCTGCCCCAAAAAACTGAGTTACAGAGAAAATTCTTATCACCTTGAAGTTGTCTGTAATCCTCTGTAATCTTGTTTAGTCTTTAATTTTCTTCAAGCTTCTTTCATCCTCGTCGCCAATGTCACATTTGTGGCCCGAAATGTGAAGTTAATGAAACATTAAACACAAGTTTTATCAGGTAAACTTCTCTGTGGCTTTATTCTCCTGTTTCCTTTGTTCTCCTGCTTGTGTTCTTATCTCTCTCTCATACCACGTGACTTCCGGTATATCTCATACATATTCATTATCATGACAATCTTGACCTTGTGGGAGAAGCCAGAGAGTGGTAGTAGACGATTACCTCTCTCACTGGGGAACTGTGACTACAGGTGTGTCTCAAGGATTGGTGTTGGGTCCCTAATTGTTTTTCATCTACAATATATAAATGATCAGGATGATAAAAGATTTAGAAAGTGCAGATTGGGATAAGCTGTTTTCTGGCAAGGATGTGCTAAGTAAGTGGAAGATATTCAAAGGTTAAATTTTGAGAGTACAGATTTCAGATGTATTGTCAGAGTACATACATGACAGCGCATACCACCCTGCGATTCTTTCTCCTGCGGGCACAGCAGAATTACTACTTATTGGTAGTGCAAAAAAAACTGTTCACAGTGTATACATGTAAACAAATAAAGAGCTATAAACAGATAATTAATGTAAACAAACTGCGATACAGAGAGAATAAAAAAATAAATTGCACAAGTAAGAGTCATTAAACGAGTATCTGAATTTTTTAAATTGTTTTTTTTAAATATGGAATGCTTCATAAATTTGCATGCCATCCTTGTGCAGGGACCATACTAATCTTTTCTGTATCATTCCAATTTTAGAATGTGTGCTGCTGAAACTAGCACAATGATTACCTGATTGAGTTTGCTGTTGAGGAGTCTGGTGGTGGAGGGGTAGCAGCTGTTCCTGAACCTGATGGTGTGAGTCTTGTGGCATCTATACCTCTTTCCTGATGGCAGCAGTGAGAACAGAGTGTATGCTGGGTGGTGTAGATCCTTCATGAAGTAAAAACGCTGAAATGCTGGAGGAACTCAGCGTATCTTTTCAGCATCTTTTGGAGACAAAGATACGTTGCCAACGATTTGGACCTGAGCCCTTCTTCAAGAAAAAAATCAGAAAAGGTAGAAGCAGAATATATTAGAAATTCTCAGAATTCAAACAATGAGGGAGGAATTCAGACTAACAAAATATGTTAATTGGATGTTATAAGGGACTAAGTAGAATTTAGCATGATTGTGCGAATGGAGACAGGGAATGGAGACGACGGGGTGGTAGGGGTTGGAGTGGGGGGAGGGGGTTTTAATGAAAGCCAGTTAAGTCAATATTAATGCCATCCAGTGCAACAAAATATGTTAATTAGATGTGATAAGTGACTCGGTAGAATTGATCATGTCTGTGCGAAAGGAGGCAGGGAATGGAGATACGACATGGGAAGTAGGGGTGGGGGGGGTGGGGTGGGGAGTTAACGAAAGCCAAGAAGTTGATATTAATCCCAATCAGTTGAAGGGTGCCCAGTCGGAAGTTGATTTATGGATGGTCTCAGGCCGATGGTACATGTGACCATGGACAGACATGTCAGCAAGGGAATGGGATGGAAAATTGAAATGGGTGGCCCTGGGAGATTTACATTATTACGGCAGACAGAGCACCTCGGCTCTGTCCACTGCAATAGTGCAGATCTTCCAATGGCCATCCATTTCAATAGTACCTCAGTTCTGTCCACCACAGTTGCACAGATCTCCCATTGGCCACCTATTTCAATAGCACCTTGACTCTGTGCACTGTAATAGCGTGGATCTCCCAGTGGAAACCCATTTCAATTTTCTATTCCATTCCTTTTCTGTCATATCTGTCTATGGTCTCATGTACCATCGAACTGAAACCATCCATAAATCAACTTCCGACTGGACACCCTCCAACTTATTGGTATTAATATCAACTTCTTGGCTTTCGTTAACACCCCCCCCCCCCCAACCCCTACTTCCCCTGTCATGTCTCCATTCCCTGCCTCCTTTCGCACAGACATGATAAATTCCACCTAGTCACTTATCACATCCAATTAACACCTTTTGATAGTCTGGATTCCTCCCCCATTGTTTGAATTCTGAGACTTTCTGATATATCTGCAAAAGTGCATCCAGCTGAAGCTCCTAACAAACTGAGTTCGGGAACTGGAGCTGGAGCTGGATGAACTTTGGATCTTAAGGGAGGCAGAGGTGGTGATAGATAGGAGTTTCAGGGAGGAGGTCACCCCTAAAAGTCAGGATACAGATAACTGGGTGACTGTCCGGAGAGGGAAGGGGAAGAGACACTAAGAGCAGGGCACCCCTGTGCTCGTTTCCCTCAACAAGTATACTGTTTTAGATACTGTTGTGGGATAAGTCATGGTGGTCATGTCTCTGGCATGGAGGCTGTTCCCCTAGCTCATAAGGGAAGGTGGGAGAAGAGGTGAGCTATTGTAATTGGGGACTTACTGGTTAGAAAAGCAAATAAGAGGTTCTGTGAGGAAGCTTGAGGCTCCCAGATGGTATGTTGCCTCCCAGGTGCCAGAGTCAGGGATGTCGCTGATCAAGTTCATAGCATTCTGGAGGGGAAGGGTGAGCAACTGGATGTTGTGGTCCACATGGGGACCAATGACATAGATAGAAGTAGGGATAAGGTACTGAAGAGGGAATATAGGGAGTGAAGAAAAAAGGGGTGTAATCCCAGGATTGCTGCCTGTGGCACGCACCGGAGAGGGTTTGAACAGGATGTTGTGGCAGATTTATGTGTGGCTGAAGAGTTGCTGCCAGGGGTTCAGATTTGTGGTTCATTGGGATCTCTTCTGGGGAAGAACTGACCTGTATCAAAAGGACAGGCAGCACCTGAACTGGAGGGGGACCAATCTCCTGATGGGCAGATTTACAAGAGCTGTTGGGGAAGGTTTAAACTAGTTTGGTGGGTGTGGGAATCAGAATGCATGTAGAGATTTGGGTAGTAGGACATAAGCATGATGCTATATGCTCTGAGTTTGTGAGGAAGAACAGGCAGGGGACAAAACATAAAGGTAGCCAGTTAGAGGGGTTGAAATGTGTTATTTTCAATGCTAGGAGTATTAGGAATAAAGTGGATGAACTTGAAGCATGGATCAGTGCATAGAACAACGATGTTGTGGCTGTTACTGAATTTTGGCTGGAAGAAGGGCAGGACTGACTGATACAAGTACCGGGGTTTTGGTGTTTAAAAAAAAATAGGAATGAAGGTAGAAAAGGTGGTGGGGGAGGAATAGCATTACTGATCAGGGATAGTATCATGACAATTGAAATGGAGGATGCTGCAAAGGGAGTGTCCACTGAGTCGGTATGGGTGGAAGTCAGAAATAGGAAGGGAGCTATCACTGTTCTGGGAGTAGTTTATAGGCCCCCAAATATCCTTTAGGACACTGAGGAACAGATAAGTAGGCAGATTTGTGAATGGTGCGGGAAATGCAGGTTATAGTTATGGGTGATTTCAACTTCCCTAATATTGCAAGAGGTATAGATGGGGCTGAATTTGTCAGTTACGTACAGGAAGGATTTCTGACACAGTATGTGGACTGGCTGAATGGAGGAGAGGCTATACTGGATCGCGTTCTGGGGAATGAACCTGGTCAGGTGGCAGACCTCTCAATGGGGGAGCATTTTGGTGAGAATGACCACAACCTCCTTAGCTTCAATATACCTATGGAAAAGGATAAAAATAGTCAAAATGGTAAAGTATTTAACTGGGGAAGGGCTAATTATGAAGGCAGGGACAAGCAAGAATAAATTGGAATCATTTGTTTAAGGGTGAAAGCACAGAAATCATTTGGAAGAAGTTTAGGGACCACTTGTGCAGGGTTCAAGATAGGTTTGTCTCACTGGAACAAGGAAAGATGGTAGGAAAAGGGAACCATGGCTGATGAAACAGCTAAGGCAACTAGTCAACAGAATGAAAGAAACACATTAGATATAGGAAGCAGGAAACAGGAAGGGCTCATGAGAAGTATATGGTAGCCAGGAAGGACCTTGAGAAAGGACTTAGGAGAGCTTAAAGGGGCATGAGAAGACCTTTGCATATAGGATTAAGGAGAACCCCAGGGCATTCTATGTTAAGAACAGAAGGATGATGAGAATGAAGGTGGTACCGCGAAAGGATAAAGGAAACAATATGTGCCTGGAGGTGAAGGAGGTTGGGGAAGTCCTAAATGAATATTTTGCTTCAGTATTCATCAGAAAAATAGGCCTTGATCAGGGTGAGGTTGAACAGGCCTGGACAATTTTGAGATTAAATAAGTGGAAGAGTTGGATCTTCTAAATAATTACCCAGTGCCTGTTGCGATGTACCCCAGGCTACTGTGGGAAGTAAGAGAAGAGATAGCTGGGGCAGTAGCTATGATCTTTGAATCCTCTTTGGACACAGGGAAGGTGTCAGAGGATTGGAGAATGGCAAAAGTAGTCTCCTTGTTTAAACAAGTTAATAGGCAGAATCTTGGGAATTATAGACCAGTGAGTCTTATGTCAGTGGTGTGCAAAGTAATGGAGAGGATTCTTAAGGATAGGATCTATGAGCATTTTGAGAAGGACATTCTACTCAAGGATAGTCAGCATGGCTTTGTGAAGGGAAAGTTGGCCCTTACAAGTCTAATTGAGTTTTATTGAGGAGGTAACAAAAGAAATTGATGAGAGTAGAGAAGTGGATGTGGTCTCTATGGATTTTAGTAACACGTTTGACAAGGTCTCCCATGAGAGACTCATTCAGGAAGTCATGAGGCATCGGATCAGTGGAATATTGGCTGTGTGGATTTAAAAAATTGGCTTATAGGAAGATAGTACAGAGTAGTAGTGGAAGGAAAGTATTCTTCCTGGAGGTTGGTGACTAGTGGAGAACCATAAGGATCTGTTTTGGGACCCCGGCTCTTTGTAATTTTCATAAGTGACCTGGATGAAGAAGTGGAAGGATAGGTCAGTAAGTTTTCAGATGATTTGAAGATTGGAGAAGTTGTGGATGGAACTGAAGGTTTGTCGAAGATTAGAAGAGGATATAGACAGGATGTAGAGTTTGGCAAAAAATTTGCAGATTGATTTCAATCCGGATAAGTGTGAAGTGATACATTTAAGAGTGTGGTAGAACAGAGAGACCTTGGGGTTCAAATTCATTTTTCTTCACGGTCGCTGCACGTGTTGATTGGATAGTTAAGAAGATCTATGGGATGCTGGGCTTCATTAATAGAGGGATTGAATTCAGGAGTAGAGAGGTCATGTCTCAACTCTCTAAATTCCTGAGAGTATTGTGTTCAGTTCTAATCACCTCATTATAGGAAGGATGTGAAAGCTATGGAGAGGGTGCAGGACCAGGATGTTGCCTGGACTATAAAACAAATTTTATGAGGCAAGGTTAGTAGAACTGGGACTTTTCTCTTGGAGCATAGAAGGGTAGACCTCTATCAAGTCTCCTCTCACAAGATTATGAGAGGCCAGCACCGGTTTCCCAGGGCAGGATCAGCAAACATCAGAGAACATAAGTACAAAGTTAAGAGACATAAGGGTAAGTTTTTTTACATAGAGTTGTGGGTGCATGGAATGCCTTGCTGGGGATGGTGGTGGAGACTGACATTGAAGAGACTCTGAGACAGACACATGGATGAAAGAAAAATAGAGGGTTATGGGATTGGGAGGGTTTAGTACTTTTATTTAAGAAGGAATATATAGGTCAGCACAACATCAAGGGCCAAAGGGCCTGGACTGTGCTGAAAAGTTCTATGCTCTATATCCTACTTCTGCCTTTTCTGATTTTTCCTTGAAGAAAGGCTCAGGCCCGAAATGTGAGCAATGTATCTTTGTCTCCTATAGATGCTGAAAAGACCAGCTGAGTTACTCTAGCATTTCAGTGTGTCTACCACAATCACAGCATCTGCAGCCTGTCATGCTTTACTAAATCCTTCAATGACTGCTGCTGTTCTCCAATGGCAGCTTGCCCTATAGATGTACTCATTAGTAGAGATGTGATGTCCTGGGCTGTGTCTACCACCTTTTGGAGGCTTTATGCTTATGGGTTTTGGTGTCCCCATAGCAGACTGTGATGCAGCCGGTCTTATGGGTTTTGGTGTCCCCATAGCAGACTGTGATGCAGCCGGTCTGCGCCCTTTCCCCCACACATCTGTAGAAATGTGCCAGGGTTTCTGGTGTCATACCAAACCTCTCCAAACACCTAAAGAAGTAGAGGTGCTGATGTGTTTTCTTCCCGATGCCATTAGTGTGTTTGGTCCAGGAAAAACCCTCTGTGATAGTGACTCCCAAGAACTTAAATTTGCTCATCTCCTCCAACTCTGATCCCCCATGATTACTGGATTACATACCTCTAGTTTTCTTTCCAGAAGTCAACAATCAGTTCCTTTGTTTTGGTAACATTGAGTGCAAGGATTGTTGTTGGTGCACCATTCAACCAACTTTTCAATCTCCCTCCTGTACGCAGACTTTCTTTATACCATCCATGACCATGGTATTGTCAGCAAATTTGTAAATCATGTTATTGTCATTCTGAGCCACACAGTCATAGATGTAAAGCAGGTGACTAAGAATGCAGCCCTGTGGTGCTCCTGTACTGATGGAGATTGTAGACAAAATTTTCTTACTGATCCTCACTGATTGTTGATCAGTGGTACAGAGTTTGTATGTTCCTATCAGGATTAAAGGAAACCTTGGTTTTTGATGGACATTGGGGATCAAGTACCGAAGAACAGAGATATATAGGCAACATGAATCAAATGAGATACGTAAGGAGTATTAAAAAAATGCAAGAAAAAACCTCAAGAAAGAAATCAGGAAGGGCTAAAAGAAATTATGAGGGCTAAAAGAAGAAATGAGGTTGCTTTGGGAGGTAGTATGAAGGAAAATCCTATGGGTTTCCACAGGTATATTAAGAACAAAAGGATAGTAAGGGACAAAATTGGTCCTCTTGAAGATCAGAGTGGTTCGATATGTAGGGAGCCAGATGAGATAGGGGAGATCTTAAAAAAAAATTTGCACCATTATTTACTCAGGAAACTGAAACAGAGTCGAGGAAAGTAAGGAAAACAAGCAGTGAGGTCATGGACCCAGTAAAGATTAAAAAGGAGTAGGTGCTTGATGTCTTAAAGCAAACAATGGTAGATAAATCCACAGGGCCTGACAAGATATTCTCTCACACCTTGAGGAACACTAGTGTAAAAATTACAGGGTCTCTGGCAGAAATATTTCAAATATCCTAAGCCACAGGTGTGGTCCCATAGGATTGGAGGGTAGCTCATGTTCCATTGTTTATAAAAGGCTCCAAAAATAACTTGGCAAATTATAGGCCAATGAGCCTGATGTCAACGGTAGGTAAATTATTGGAAGTGTTCTAAGAGATCAGACATACAATTATTTGGAGACCCAGGGACTGATTAGGAACAGACAACATGGCTATCCAAATAATTATCAGATTTAAACAATCTTATAGAGATTTTTTCTTTTTAAAATATTTCTTATTAATGTTTTACCATATTGTACCATATTATATAATTATATAATGTGGTACAAGATTTGGAAAAATAGAAAAAAAAATAAAACTTTATACTATATTCTCATAATAAGAAAATCCAGAGCAAAATCATAACAATAAAATAAGATTTAACAACAAAAAAACCCAAAAAGAACAATTTCAAAACACCCTTCTCTGAGCAAGGTTGAACATGTATGAATCAAGTGACATCAGCTTGGAGAGGAACAGCAGAGCACCAACATTCCAAAACAACACTAAACCTTAAGATTATGAGAATAGTCCAAAAGTGGGCCCTGTTTATTTTGGAACTTAACATTTGAATCTTTGATAGCATATCTAATTTCTTCTAGAGTTAAACAAGCCATAATATTTCTTAACCATTGTGTGTGTGTAGGTGGAGTGTTAACTTTCCATTTAATCAAAATTGCATGTCTGGCTAACAATGATGTAAAAGATAAAATATGGCTTTGAATTGAAGTCTGTAAAACATCAATATCTTGAGGTGATCCAAAAAGAGCAATTAAAGGTTAGCGCTCAAATTTTAACTTCAGAATTGCCGATAGTGTTTGAAGAACTTCTTTCCAAAATTCTTCATAACTAGAGCAGGTCCAGAACATAGGAACTAAAGAAGGATCACCTATTTTATATCTGTCACATAGAGAATTTATGTGAAGAATCAGTTTACTTATATTGGTATTACAATTACTCGGAGTAATAAACATCTTTTGAAGGATCTTTTTATCCTTGTGGCGATGCGCATAATTGCAGCGGCGAACCAGCCCCGCTTGTAACACGCAGGCAGCCGGGTCAAGGATGGCATTGCGGGACTGTCCAATCCCGTCATCGTGACACGAGCACAAGGTGCCACCAGAGGAAGGTAAATTCATGGCTCTGAAAGATCTCCTCATCGGCACATATGGCCTCTCATGATGTGAGCGAGCAGCCAGGCTCCAGCAACAGATTCCCCTCAGAATTCATGGATGGAATGCTCACACTGGCAGAAGTGCATAAGCCCTGCCTTATGTTCGAGCAAGCGTTCCTCAAGCAGGTGCCTGAGGACATCAGGCTCCTATTGGCCGGCGTGGATTTCAGCGACCCGCACAGGTCTCATGGCCACCACCGAGGATAATGCTCAAGTCCAGACCACCACGTGAGCAGGCCACGCCCTGCTAGAGGATGGAGAGTTCCAATCCCAAATGGTATTCCTATCACCAACTTTGGTGGGGAGGGGAGGTTCTACCCGCAGATACCATCAGCCATGTTCATGGCTGAAAATGACGTGGCCAGCCGGCATTGTTGGTTGCAGCGGCTGGCCAGAAAAAAAGCCTTCTCCACATTTGGGGCTGCATTTTAGGCTGTAGATTCCTCGTGGACATGGGCAGAGATAAGTGTCATTCCCCCTATGGCACTCAAAACATGCACAAAGCCCCAGAGCCCTGTCCTTCGAGTGTCAACAACACCGCCATTAGAACCTTAGGCAAAAGGAGGATTCCTGTATGTTTCAGCAACAATATTTTCAAATGGTCCTTTATGCTCGCTTCGATGGACAAACCCCTGCTGGCAACAGATTTCCTATGGGCTCACTCTCTGCTTGTTGACCTACAGGGCAGACAGCTAGTCCACGCAGAGATTTTCCACATGGTGTCCCTCGTTCATGGCAGCTATGCCCAAACATGGCATCTAACACCACATTGCTACCACTGGCCCACCATTGCATTCACGTGCCTGACGCCTGGCACCAGACAAACTTACCCTCGCTAAGGCAGACTTTAGGTGCATGGAGGAACTGGGCATTGTTTGTTGGTCCGATAGCCCATGGGCCTCACCCCTCCAATTGGTGCCTGTCCAATGGCAGCTGGTGGTCCTGCAGTGTTTACAGATGCTTCAACAATGCAACGACACCAAACCACGACTCAGTTCCCCATAACCAGGATTTTGCATCAAATTTCCATGGCGCAAAACTCTTCTCCAAAGTCGACCTGATCCGGGGATACAGGTACACAGTTCTTTATCCGGAACCCTTGGGGGACTGTGTGTTCCAAATTTTGGATTATTCCGGATTTCACAACAAAAGCCAGCTGCCCCAGATTTAAACACACCTGAACTGAGCTGCCGTATCCACCCCCTTTCAGTCGCGCTGGCATCTCTCTCCCCCCCCCCCACCCACCCAAGTCGCACTTCCATCTCTCTCACCCTGCCCACCCGAGTCGCGCTGCTGTCTTCCCCCCACACCCACCTAGTCACGTTGCCGTCTATCTCTCCTACCCCCCAGCCCACCTGAGTCGCGCTGCCGTCTCTCTCCCTCCCGCCCGCCCAAGTTGTGCTGCTGTCTCTTTCCCCCCTCCCCATCTGAGTTGTGCTGCCATCTCTCTCCCCCTGCCCACCCGTCGCGCTTCCGTCTCTCTCCCCCTCACCCACCCAAGTCATGCTGCCGACTCCCCCTGTCCGAGTCGTACTGCCGTGTCTCCCCCCTCACCCACCTGAGTCGTGCTGCTGTCTCTCTCCCACAACCCCGCCCAACCTAGTTCTGCTGCTGTCTGTCTCTCTCTCCCTCCATTGCATCAGCACCAGGAAAAAATTGCTGGTGTTTGGACCTTTCTGGATTTTAGAAGTCCGAATAAAGGATTGTGTACCTGTACCATCAAATCACCGTGCACCCAAATGATGTCCAGAAGACGGAGATCATCACCCCTTTCAGCCTTTTTGGGTTGAAAAATGCAGTGCAAACCTTTCAGCACCTCATGGACACAGTCAGAAGAGTCTTGCCTTTCCTCTTCATGTACCTCAACGATATCCTGGTAGCCAGCAGCTCACCTGAGGAGCACATGAAGCATCTATGCCAGCTTTTCACTTGCCTTGCACAGTTCAGCCTCACCAACAACCTGGAGAAGTGCGAGTTTGGCCTCACGGAGATAGATTTTCGAGGCCACAGACTTACCTCAGCAGGAGCAACCCCTTTGCCAGCCAAAGTCGAGGCCACCAGTGGTTCACCAGACTAACAACACTGAAGGGATGTTTTTCTTTAAATGTAATTCTCGATTGTATTCATGTTATAAAATTTTAAATAAAGTCTTCAAAAAATAAACACTGAAGGGACTTCAGGAATTCGTGGGCATGGAGAATTTCTACAACAGATTCATTGCTGCAGTTGCCAAGATTATGCAGAAGCTTCTCACGTTGATGTTGGGTTCATCGAGGGAGCTTGAATGGATAGAGAAGGCTCACAGCATGTTCGAGCAGACTAATGATGCCCTGGCCAACATGACAATGCTGGCTCACCCATATATGGATGTACCATCAGCCCTCACAATGAATGCTTCCAACTCCGCCATGGGCGCTGTCCTGGAGCGATTTGTGAATGACTCATGACAGCTTCTTGCTTTCTTCAGTAGACACATGCGACCACCCAAGTTGAAGTACAGTGCATTCAATAGGGAGCTGCTTGCCCTCTACTTAGCCATCTGCCATTTTCATGACCTCCGAGAAGGACATCCATTCACTGTCTACACTCATCACAGGCCACTAACTTTCCACTCAAAGTTGTCCAACCCGTGGTCTGCCTGACAACAAAGATTTATCCTATGTCCCTGAATTCACCATTGCTATCTGACACATGTTGAGAAAGCACAAAGTGGTTGTAGACACATTCTCCAGACCGGCAGTCAATGCTCTGTCACAGAGTATAGACTACCCTGTGCACAGCTGGGTGACCCAGAGACTCAGCTATGGAATGGCAATCATGGGTTTGCAGCTCCTAGACCTCCTGCTGGACACTGACAGTGCAACACTCCTCTCTGGTATTTTCACCAGCCAGCCCTCTCATCCCTACCCAATGGAGGTGGATGGTTTTCAACATGATCCATGGGTTGTTGCACCCTTCAGTCCGCTCAATGGTGTGACTGGTGCCAGTGAAATTCATTTGGCATGGTCTGCATATGCAGGTCACAGAATGGGAAAAGACCAACACAGACTGCCAAGCGGCCAAGGTCCAGCAACACACCAGACACTAGCTACAAGACTTTGACAATCCTTCCTGTAGGTTCTAGCACGTACACATTGACATTGTTGTGCCCTTGCCAGTCTCCTGAGGATCGTGTTAGCTGCTTATAATAGTGGACAGGTACACTCATTGGCCAGAGGCAAAACCCATCCCAGACACTACTACAGAGACGTGTGCAAGGGCTTTCCTCTCCACCAGCTTTGGTGTACCGGCAGACATTACAACAGACTGAGGTGCCCAATTCACCTCCACCTTATGGACTGAGTATCAAAACTCCTGGGCACCCAGCTTCATCGTACCATGGCCGACCACCGACAAGCAAACAGCCTAGTCGAGAGGTTCCATCGCCATCTCAATGCAGCATTGATGGCATGCCTCGAAAGGCCCAACTGCATGGATGCATTACCCCAGGTGCTACTGGAGATATGCACGGCACCCAAGGATGACTTTGGTGCTTTCTCTATTGAACCAAGCTATGGTGAGACTATTTCACCCCTCCCACCTTCGACTAAGCAGGACACCAACACTGCAGCCCTCCTGGAGAGGTTGCAGCGCAAGTTGGGTTCACTTGCTCCACTTCCACCATCGCAAAATGGTCAGCCACCCTGCAGCTACACCCCAGATGCGGCCTCTTGTGACTACATATTCGTGCACAGAGGCCTACACAGGATTCCCCTTCAGCAGCATTGTACAAAGTCCTGTACAGGAACACGTCCATGTTCGCTCTTGACATTGGGGGCAAAGAGGAGCTGTTCAGAATGGACCGATTGAAACCAGCCCACTTGGACTTATCCCAGCTGATACAGGTCCCACCACCAGTAGGCAGAGGATGGCTGCCAAAGCAGCACACCTCACCTGCAATGCATCGCAAGACAATCAGTGCCTGTTCTGGGGGGGGGGGGAGGGTTTGTGTGGCAAAGAACGTAATTGCAGCAGTGAACTGGCATTTCTTGTTATGCTCGGGCAGCAGGGCAGCCGCGGCAAGGATGGCATCGCAGGACCATCTCTTGCAGTACAGACAGGAAGGGCGCATGAGCGCTCGCATCATCGTGATGCAAGCATGGGTCCTTAACGGGAGGAACAGAGTCATACTTAAATGCTGCGCACTAGATTCAAATAAAATCAATTAGTTATGATACGTGAGCACACATCCTGCCACTTCAGTCTCTGTGCTGTGCTCACTCACAGCACACTACACTATTTTATTTAATCTTGTTAAATTCTTCCTATTGACATGGTCACCGTTATTCATTTCCATGACTGACTGCATTAATTTTATTAAAATGAACATTTTACCTAAATATTTGTGTCTTTTTGAATATATACTGATTTTCATTCCTATATCTTTTTTTTAATTCACTTGATTAGCTTAGATCTTTTTATATATGGCAAGGAAAACACCCCCTTTTAAATAAAGTTCATCTCCAAAAAGCTAGAAGGAATGGAGGTTTGGCATTTCCTAATTTTAGATGTTATTACTGGGTGGCTAATGTATGTGATTTGAATCTTTTCCTACAATTTGATATTCATGGTTAACCCTCCCCCCCCACCCCTCCCTCCACAACATGGGTAGAAATTGAACTTAAGTTTGTTACAAATACTTCCTTTTTTAGCAATTTTAGGGTCTTCCTTATCTTCTTCTTCATGTAAACTAACTGATAACCCAATAATTAAACATAGTTTGAGAATATGGCCACAATTTAGAAAGTTTTTTGGATTTCAGCATTTTTCTCTTGCCAGACCTATTATATCCAATCACCTTTTTCTACCTTTACAAGACACTGTTTTCAATGACTGGCACAGATTGGGTTTTAAATGTTTTAGAAGAGCTTTTTAATGGCAACAACTTTGCATCTTTCGAACAATTGGTGGTAAAATTTAATTTACACAAAACTCATTTTTTTAGATATTTACAAATTAGACAATTTGTTCAATATTAGATCTCTGATTTTCCTAGGCAACTGTTCTTGACATCTTTTTTGATCTACAAACTTCCCATAAAGGATTAATATTCTTCCTTATGATAATTTGGCTGATCTAGAATTAGCCCCCCCCCCCCCCCCCCCCCACACAGTTAAAATCATGAATGCCTGGGAGCAGGATTTGAATTTTTCAGTGTCTGATTATGTTTGGGACTCAGTTTTTAATTTGATTAACACCACTTCCTTTTGTGCATTGTTTACTGCAATTTAAAGTAGTAGCTAGAGCACATATGTCTAAAGTTAAATTGTATCATTTCTATTCAGACATAAATCTTTATAGGGTTTTTCGAAGAGGTTACCAAGAATGTTTTTTTTTAATATTTAATTTTTAATTTTTAACCATACATGTATTTAAATATATTTTGAAATACAGATGTAATAATGTATTCAATATCAAATAATTGATGATAATATCCCAATACCCCCTCCCCCCCACTGTCTCAAAAATGATAAAAGAAAAAAGAAACATATAGAATTAAGTATGAAGTTAGAAAAAAAAGGAAAAAGAAAAAGGATAAAAATAAGAATAAGATGGACAGCTGAAAGTGTTAAATCCCATCTGGTCCAAAATTCATATCTATTTCATCATTAATAGGGTTCCACACAGGTCTTAAAGACTAAGAAGAACATATAGAAATCTAAAAATTAAAAAAATATATAAATTATGGGGGCCAAATATGTAAAATTATATCATATTTTTTCCTTAAATTATGCATAATTTTCTCAAGGGGAATACAACTGTGCATTTCAGCATTCCATTGTTCCAAACTCAGGTGTGAGTCAGATTTCCAAGTAAGGTTACCAGGAATGTTGATGAAGGAAAGGCTGTGTAAGCTTTCCTTGGACTTTAGCACAGATGGACTTTACATGGACTTTAGCAAGATCTTTGACAAGTTACCGCATGGGAAGTTAGTCAGGAAGGTTCAGACACTCTGTATTCATGGTGAGGTAGTCAACTGGTTTCAACATTGGCTCTATGGGAGAAGCCAGAATGTGCTAAGGATTTTTGATTGCTTCTCAGACTGGAAGCCTGTGACTAGTGGTGTGCTTCAGGGAACAGTACTGAGACCATTATTATTTGTCATCTATATCATTGATCTGGATGATGTGGTAAATTGGATCAGCAAGTTTGCAGATGACACAAAGTTTGGAGGTGTTGTGGACAGCAAGGAAAGTTTTCAAAGCCTGCAGAGGAAACTGGACCAGCTGGAAAAATAGGCTGAAAAATGGCAGATGGAATTTAATGCAGACAAGTGTGAGGTGTTGCAATTTGGAAGAACAATCCAAAGAAGGATATATATGGTAAAAGGTAAGGAATGGAAGAGTGCGGTAGAACAGAGGGATCTGGGAATGCAGAAAGATAATTCCCTGAAAGTGGAGTCACTTTCCCTGAAAGTGGGACTGTGGATTGAGCTGCTTGCTGAAGTGGTTAATGTGGGTTCAGTTTTAACATTAAGAAGAATTTGGACAGGTACATGGATAAGAGAGGTATAAAGAGTAATGGACTGGATTCAGGGCAGTCCATCTAGGCAGAATAGATTAGAAAGGCTAAAGGACCTGTTTCTCTGCTGTAATGTCCTATGGTTCTAAAACATGATACATTTGATCAGTTAATTTGCAGATGTCATTAAAATTGAGGGTGAAATTGGTCAGCAAGGAAGCTTGTTGTAGGATCTTGGAAAGCTGCAAAAATGACAGGTGAAATTTAATGCAAACAGTGTTAGATGTTACACTTTAGGAGAACAAACCATGGGAGGACTTGCATGGTAAATGGTAGGGCGCCCTAGAGTGTGGTAGAGCAGAAGATTTTGAATACAATACATAATTCTTTAAAAGTGGTATCACAGATAGATATATAGATACATTGATCTTTATACATCAAACTATTGACTGAGGAGTTGGGATGTTATTGTGAAGTTGTATAAGATATTTGTGAGAATATTTGGAGTATTGTGTGCTGTTTTGGTCACCTATTCCACAGAAAATATATCAATAAGATTGAAAGAGTCAGAGAAAATTTATATTTCCGGGCTTGAATAGCTGGGTAAGGGGGAAAGGCTGAGTAGGTTTGGACTTTATTGCTTGAAGTGTTGGAGAATGAGAAGAGATTTGTTAGAGGTACTGTACATGATGATGTGGGTATAGATAGAGTAAATGCAAGCAGGATTTTTTCTACCAAGGTTGGGTGAAACAAGAATAAGAGGACATGGATGAAGCGTGAAAGGTAAATTATTTAAGGGGAACATTAGGGAGGGAGTTTCTTCACAGGGTGGAACAAGTTGCCAGCAGAAATAGTAGTTGTGGAATTGATTGCGATGTTTAAGAGAAATGTGGATAGGTACATATGTGGGAGGAGTATGGAGGGCTACAGTCTGCATGCAAATCAATGGCATTTGGCAGAAAAATATTTTGACATGGACTAAATGAGCGGAAGGGTCTGTTTATATGCAGTGGTGTTCCATGGTTCTAATGGTATTTTTTTGGTATATTATCATTATCAAATATCACAGAGAAACTGGATTCATAATTTTTTTTTGGTACGATGGATGCTTGGCTCACCCCAATTTCATTTGTGATTCATGAGTGCAATTTTTTCTGTGACTTGTGTAATTACTCTGTGCATTCTGTAAATATGTGGAGTCAGTGACAACAGTTGCTGTGCAATACTAATTCGATGCTATCCTTACCATTAGTGAAGCACCAATTAGGCTAGAGTAAACTTGGTCTTCACAAGAATAAAAGCCCCCAACCTTGTTTATCCATAAAGGAAGCTTAGATTTATTGCCGGTTTATTGATGGTTAATTGGACTACTAAATGGCTTGAGAGAACTGTGTTGATTAAATGCTGTTCAGAAAGGTAAAATTTCTGAGATTGGCGCTGAGGGGGTCAGAGAAATATTTCCGAGGAATTAATTGGTAGACTGTTTTATATTTAAAAATAAGAAAAAGAAGGATTTGAGGGAGGAAGAGAGAGAGCAAGCGAGTGATCTCAGTCGGGGGTTAGCCTATTTTTCAAAAATATTCAAGGAACACAGGTCACATGTGTACTCAGCTGGAATGCAATGTCAGAGGCTAAGATTCTCCATGGGCTGAACGGCTTTAATACTGCTCCTAAATGTTATGGTCTTAATTGTATATGGTGCAGAGACATATTGGTCATATTATTAGATTCATGACCTGGACTACTAAACTATCAAAGTATTTGAATTCCATCACAGCAGCTGGGGAGTTTATAAATCTGGAATAAAAACTCAATTCAGTCACTGTTACCATGAAACTATGAACAGTGTTTCATGAACATATTTGGTTAATTAATAGACCTTTAGAGTCACAGGGGATCATTTCATCCATTTACTCTCCACAGACTCTCTGTACAGCAATCCAGTTGGTGCCTTGACCTTACTTTACCCCTCTAGCCCTGCAAACATATATCTCTCAAGTGTGCATCAATTTTCTTTAAAAATTTCTGATACGCTCACTTCCACCATCCTTGCAGACAGTTTTAGGTCAAAATCACTCACTGAATGAAAATAAAATGATCTTGTTAGAATAAGTAATATGCTGTCATTTCACTGTTCTTAAAACATACAGTGTGATGTACTCTTACATGCCCTTTGAAATGGCAATTGATAAATTCAATTAAACAGATTAAGAAGACACCTCCTGATAACAATTGCCAATGGCCAGCGACTTGAACATCCTGCGATTGAACTTAAAAAAAAGGATTTTGCTTCTCAAAGCCTATCACAAAAGGGTGTGTACGATATAAACTAGTGAGTGTCATTTGCTTTTGAAGTCAGTTATATGGAATTTAATGAAAACTGGTAGGATGAAAATATGTCCAAATTCAGCTCATTCCTCATGACTATCATAAATTTCATTTTAAAAGCCTAAGACTTGAGATGACAGCTACTGGAAGCCTTATCTTGTAGCAGGCTTTGACAATGCACAGTCACTTTATCATTATTGCATTATCAAGAGCTTCATCCATCCAATGAGTACATCTGCAGGCACTGAGGTGTGGTAAGTGTCCATGCTGCATCAGGAGATGATGGAAAAATAATTGTGCATTTGTGCTACTAGTGGTATAAATGGTGAGGATCTCTTGCATACAAGCAGATGTAGAAAGAAGAAAGATAGTAACACACATCAAGACTGTTTGTTCACTTCAGCCTTTGCTAAAGAAATATTAAGTAGGCAGTAAATGATCTATGTGAGTTAGTTAAGGAAATATGAAGATAAAATGACTCTGGTAGCCATGCCTCCTGTTTTTCTCATTCAAGTCTCATTCTTGGATTGTCGGGGTCAGAAGCAATCATCCATTCATTTAGATTATTCATGTTCTTCCTCAACAAAAGCAAAAACATTTATTGGAGGGGTATGGACCGGGTGCTGGTCAGTGGGACTAGGAGGGTGGGGATTTGTTCTGGCATGGACTAGTAGGGCCAAACTGGCCTGTTCTGTGCTGTATATGGTTATATGGTTATGGTTATATGGTTAACTGCTGACCGACACTGAGGTCATGAATGCACTTGTAAGTTGTCTGCTAACTAACCATTGACTACCCTCTCCAGAATTCTCTGGTTTGCATATATACGTTTGGAATCAAGACAATCAAGGTTCTGTGGAAGATTTTATAAATGATATTGTACTGACAAGTCTCAGGTGCTACTGATGGATTTACCAATATGTTTTACTAATAGAGACAGGAAGGGTACCTCTGTCACTTGGGATAGCTTGCAGATAATGCAGAAAGTCATTTCTCTAATTAACAGGCTGATCCGAGATGAAAGATAAGTAAGAACTTACCCATGTTCAAGTAGAGTTCTTCACTCTCGTAGGAGTCCTGATGCGTACTGAAGTCTTTTGGAAGTAGATAACTACAAGAACAATGTGCATTTCAATGTAGAACAATATTTACAGTACCTTCATCAAAAAAGAAATATCAAGCTAAACATGTTGCAATTTTGCTATGTAGCCTATCTTGAGGCTCTAATTTTAAAGAAGTATTTATGATAAGACTACTTATTATTACAAAATATTTGCATGTTATATAATTGTTCCGAACTCATGTTTGCAGTGTTATTTTGACTCCACATTAAAGTGAAAAACGAACAATATTTTTGAGAAGCATTAATTTCTACCAAGCTACATCTGATTCTTACTCCCTTTGTTTTGCTGCCAATGACAGAACTGAATGCCTTCTGTTCGCGATTCAATTTGGTGCTTATCCTTCGTAGCACAATATTATTCATCACCTCCCCCTCCTCATTCTTTTGAAACAGAAGAGTGTTATTTTTTTGAATAAGTTGTTGTGGCCCTATCGAAATCTACTTGGCCTTTGTTTTACTTATCTAAATATTAACCACTGCACATTCAAGCTGGTGTGGTTTAAAATCAAAGATCTCAAATTCCATGTAACACCATGGAATAATAACACTGGTATCACAACAAGGTGTAGAAAGATTATAATGGAGATGGTTTCTCTTCAAATTCATAGCAATAAATGTCAGCAGATAATGGAAATCAGATACTAAATAAATGATATTGGAAAAATGTAGGTCCATCAGCATCTAGAGAAAGAAGCAAAGGGTGACAATATACATCTGCTGATGCCAACTGAACTGCTTGACCTTTTCGGTATTTTTGCCTTTTACTTATACATTTTTGTCTCGGCTGGAGTCTAATCAAACTAATTCCTCTACTAACAATGATCTATTGTTGTCCTCTATTTCCATTTTATCACACAGCAGATACTGAATTCACTTTAAGGGCTTTATTGCCTATTTGTGTTCAAATTTCCACTTCTACATCAGATGGGTGAAATTGTATGATGTACAAGAGGTAAAAAAGTATCCTCTGAACCTATGACACTACATCACTGATAAAGAGCTTAATCCTGATGAGTAATGCCTGTTCCCTTTCACCTTGTTTCTGTAAAACTAGAGAAATTCATTAGCAGGTGCCAATTTTCACTCTGAAAGAAAGCAAACAGGTGTTGAAAAAATTAACCGTGCAGGACTGTTTTTATGTTTAACATTAATGTCTGAAAATAAAATGCTACTTGAATAAAGTGTGATAATGATCCTTCCTGAGCTTCCTGGGAATATTTTATTGGGTACTTTCTGTGATCATAGAGTCATAATCATAGAATTATATAGCACTGACACATACTCTTGGGAACAACTCATCCATGGTGACCAAATGTCGACCTGAATTAGTCCCATTTGCCTGTGTTTGGCCGGTAACCTTCTAAACCTTTCCAATCCATATATGTGTCATTCCCACATCATGGCTGTGCAAATTACATTTTTCCTTTTGGACCTTTACAGGGGAACATGGATCATATTCTCCTGGCAGTATTTATCACTGGCCACTTCTGAAACAACATGTTTTTATCAGCACTGTCTGGATAGAGGTGCCTGCAGGATACCTAACTATCTCTCCACATTCAATTGAGCCATCAAAATTCCCTCAACCCTGATCTCCTAGAAACTTTTCCCCAATAGATCTCTCTCCATCACAATGCTTAAACTATCCCACATCCCACCCTCCTCACCATGTCACAGCTTTCCCAGCCTTCCTTTTCGGTGCTATATATCAATGCTAGTAAATTTGTACTCTCTTCATTTCTCCTTCAAACCATATTCCCAATGGCCAAAGAAAGAGGAACGGTCTTCTATTGCCCCCATCTTCTCACCCACCATCCAATCTCCTATTGCCTCCATCCTACACAAGCCACAATCCCAGTCTTGAGAGATGTGGATGAGATGGTACATTTCAAATTCAACAAGTGCAACTATTTGTTTGTTCCTTCATGACATCAAGGCTGAGTGACAATTGAATTTAGATTAAATGGATCAGGTAATTTCTTAATACAGTCACAAGTCAGTTGATCATGAAATAAGCAGAATGAATTTATGATTTCTGAGAACTTTCTTGTATTTTCACTTGGAATTTATGATGCGTGATATATTATTATTATTGCATTACTTTTATCCAGGTCCAGTAAGGTTTTCTGGATATCTTTAAATTGTGCAAGAAAGAACTGAATTTAAATGCTTTGAAGTGGCAGTTTGGGTGTGGGTACATCTGAGGCAGTTAAAATCTTAAAGAATGCTAAATTTGAACAGCTGTTCTTCAATAGAGGTTGGCCCAGCACTAATCTGAAACATCCTTTCAGCTGGTAAGTTTGTCATATTGAAATATTTAAGGAAAAAAACTGAAGTGCAATATAGTCGTTTATTGAGCTTATGGACACAAAGTAATCAGAGTTAGCTTGAATGCTCAGACTGAATTCATGTAATCTGCAGTTAGACAGATGCATGAAATAGTTTTGTCTCCTAACTAAGGAAATGAGGGAATTGATGCTTGTTGCGGAATCCTTTTGGATATGTTTCTCTAATGTGTAGGTCAAGGACCAGTATCTGATTTAATCACGGACTTTCAGCTGCTCCATGTGCCTGCCAGCCCATAAAAGACTGTGAAAATAAAGTATCTTAACAAAACACTCCTTTGGAGCCCGAGGAGCAGGTGTGTTGCCAATGACTCACCAGACTTTTTACCTTTAGGTTCCCCTCAGGGTGAGACGCGCAACTGAAATTGAAGTTTCTGTCAGACGTGTTAGGCTGAGGCAGGGTGTGCGCCAGTAAAGCCGCAATCAATCTCAAATCATCCTCAGTACTGCCTCTCCAAGCAGCACAGCCTGCATAGCAATAAGAGCAGACTAAATTCTGTTTTTTTAAATGATATTAAATGAAATGTAACATTATTTTTTATTCCTGCTTTGATAGATTATGACCAGTGATTTAAAAGTTTTCTCTTCAGCAATAGTGAAAGCAAGGTTATTTTACTGCAGCTCAAATTCACAATCAAGAATAAAGGTCAGGATAAAGCAGAGCTCCATCAAATTGCCCACTTCTCCTCACCCACCAACCACCAACCCCTCACCTCCTATTCCTTCCCTCTCTACCTCTTTACCATCACGATTCTGGCAAACTGCAACCATTCTCTTACTCCTTCACCACCTATATGAGAAATAAACCTACAGCTTTTTTTCAAGAGCCCAAAGGGAATGTATTTCCAAGATATTGAGTAATTTATAACCCTTGCTAGCCAGCTAACCATCAACATGTCCTTTAAATCATAAAATCTATGAAGTTTCCTGTTTGCAAAATCAAATTCACCTGATGCCCAGGTAACATGTTTCTGAAAATGATGCCTCTCTGAAAAAAAATTTCCTCATTCTAGCCAACGTCCTTCAATAAATATTAAATCCATATCCTCTCATCTCACCACATCGTCCTTATCAAATAGCCAACCTGACTGAATCAAATCAGTAATTTTTAGAATATCAATCACATCCTCATTAACCCTTCATTTTTTACTGCAATCTGAATTCATGAACTGCCTTCTTGTCATATGAACTGCTGCACAGGAAATTCAAATTCAAAAATTGCCTGGAACTCAGTAAGAAATGTAACAACATATATGACAGTGTGGAAGTTATAAATCCTGGTAGATTATACTGTAGGAAAGTTATTAGAATCTGTACATTTGAGCAAAATAACAATGATGGAACGATACATTTATGTGATACCCTTTTCTTTCTACTTTTAATGTGTCCCACAGTAATTTCCTATTCAGTAAGCATTAAAAGAGTCAACATTGCAGACCAGGAACAATTCTTGAATGAATGAATTTACTCACTGTTTGAGCCAAAAAAACATAAATAAGAAATGAAATAAGATAGCAGTATTATTTTTCATTGAATATGCAAACACAAGCTCAAAAGTCTTCAGGCTTTTAGGATCAGAGGGGATGATTGCAAAAACAAAAGTATGCTCATTGTTGCAGGCAAAAAGTGCTTTGATAGATTATCCAAGGCAAAATGCCTTGGATTACTTTACTCTCATTAAGGAAGAAATTCTAATAAATTATTTCTTCAAAGATCATTCTAGATCTTTGGTAGGCTTCATAACTCCATCGTCTGTACTTCGGTCTGGATTGTACCAACAGAGCTCAAGATCTTTGGTAGGCTTCATAACTCCATCGTCTGTACTTCGGTCTGGATTGTACCAACAGAGCTCAAGATCTTTGGTAGGCTTCATAACTCCATCGTCTGTACTTCGGTCTGGATTGTACCAACAGAGCTCAAGATCTTTGGTAGGCTTCATAACTCCATCGTCTGTACTTCGGTCTGGATTGTACCAACAGAGCTCAAGATCTTTGGTAGGCTTCATAACTCCATCGTCTGTACTTCGGTCTGGATTGTACCAACAGAGCTCAAGATCTTTGGTAGGCTTCATAACTCCATCGTCTGTACTTCGGTCTGGATTGTACCAACAGAGCTCAAGATCTTTGGTAGGCTTCATAACTCCATCGTCTGTACTTCGGTCTGGATTGTACCAACAGAGCTCAAGATCTTTGGTAGGCTTCATAACTCCATCGTCTGTACTTCGGTCTGGATTGTACCAACAGAGCTCAAGATCTTTGGTAGGCTTCATAACTCCATCGTCTGTACTTCGGTCTGGATTGTACCAACAGAGCTCAAGATCTTTGGTAGGCTTCATAACTCCATCATCTGTACTTCGGTCTGGATTGTACCAACAGAGCTCAAGATCTTTGGTAGGCTTCATAACTCCATCGTCTGTACTTCGGTCTGGATTGTACCAACAGAGCTCAAGATCTGACTAGCAACTGCCTAGGAGGGTAATTGAGCTGCTGATTATCCCTGAAGATCCAGGAATAGCATAAGGAAGGCCCTGCTATCTGAAACAGACAGCCCTTTCACTTCCAAAAATATGCTTTATGAATAAAATATGTAAATATACCTTACTATTGTAACCATTCACTACAACTGTCATCCAAATATAACTGTATTTAACATGGTATCATTTTTTTCCCCCCCAAGATACCATGATCAATGGGTTTGAATGCTTTTGTGCAAGGCCTATCTGTTCAATTTGCAGAGGCAGGAGAGGTCTAATCCGTGGCCTTTCCCATGGAATCTTCACATCAATCGCACCAATCTTCTGTGTATCTCTCAGCATGTCATTCTGGAATGAAGCAGTCCACACATGTGCACTTTGAAAATGTCTCATCTTCAAAGTGTTCAAAGGGAAATCGTCAATGGAAAGGCCACGTGATTAATTCCATCTTTTTTTAAAATTTTTTTAAATTTTTCATACTGTGAACCATATCAACCAAAATACATACAAACACTTCCCTCTTAAATATATACAGTGGCATTTTCTCCCCTTTTTTCACCCCTATCTCCCTCCCCCCTTCCCACCCCCTCAAAAACCAATAAACATTCAACATATACAATACAATAAAACTATTAAACAATGTCATGACACAATGAAAAATAAACAAGAAAAATGTGCCATCTACTTTTACACACTGGATCAAGTAATTTTGTCTTCTTATCATTTTAGGGGGTGGAGGTCCAAGGCAAGCCCTCTCTGTTATGTTGCATGTACGGTTCCCAAATTTGTTCAAATAATGTGACTTTATTTTTTAAATTATATGTTATTTTTTCCAATGGAATACATTTATTTTTTTTTCCATGTACCATTGTTGTATTCTCAGGCTCTCTTCTGATTTCTAAGTTGACATTATACTTTTTTTGCTACAGCTAAGGCTATCATATTAAATCTTTTTTGCGCTTCATCCAGTTTGAGGCCTAATTCCTTTCTTATATTACTTAGAAGAAAGATCTCTGGATTTTTTGTTATGTTGCTTTTTGAAATTTTATTTAATACCTGATCTAGATCTTCCCACACTTTCTCACACACCCAAATTGCATGTACTGTTGTTCCCATTTCCTTCTTACAGCGAAAACATCTATCTGATAATGTTGGATCCCATTTTTTTAACATTTGGTGCGCGATAACCTGTGTAACCAATTATACTCTATTATGTGTAACCTTGTTTTTATTATATTCTTCATAGTTCCAGAACATAACTTTTCCCATGTTTCATTTTTTATCTTTATGTTTAAATCTTTTTCCCACTTTTCTTTGGGTTTATAGCTTATTTCATTATTTTCCTTCTCTTGCAGCTTGATGTACATGTTTGTTATAAATCTTTTAATTATCATTGTGTCTGTAATCACATATTCAAAGCTGCTTCCTTCTGGTAATCTCAGTCTGCTTCCCAATTTATCCTTTAAGTAGGTTTTCAGTTGGTGGTATGCAAACATTGTACCATGAGTTATTCCATATTTGTACTTCATTTGTTCAAATATTAATAAATTATTTCCCAAAAAACAATTTTCTATTCTTTTAATTTCTTTTCTCTCCCATTCTCTAAAGGATAGGTTATCAATTGTAAAAGGGATTAGCTGACTTTGCGTCAATAATAATTTTGGTATTTGGTAATTTGTTTTTTTTCCTTTCTTCTTCCATATGTTGAGTAAATGATGCAATACTGGTGAGTTTTTATATCATACCAGCTTTTCATCCCACTTATAAAATATATGTTCTGGTACCTTCTCCCCTATTTTATCTAGCTCTATCTTAGTCCAATCTGGTTTTTCCCTTGTCTGTTAAAAATCTGATAAATACCTTAATTGTGCTGCTCTATAATAATTTTTAAAGTTTGGTAACTGCAAACCACCTTGGTTGTCCCTCTCTGTTAATTTATCTAATACTATCCTCGGTATCCCCCCTTTCCATAAAAATTTCCTTATTATTCTCTTTAGTTCATTAAAGAATTTCTCTGTTAATGGAATTGGTAATGATTGAAATAAGTATTGTATCCTTGGGAAGACATTCATTTTAATGCAATTTACCTTCCCTATCAATGTTAACGGTAATTCTTTCCAATGTTCTAAGTCTTCCTGCAATTTCTTTATTAGTGCCTAATAATTTAATTTGTACAAATGGCTTAAATTATTATCTAACCTAATACTTATGTATCGGATAGCTTGAGTTTGCCATTTAAATGGTGATTCTTTTTTAAATTTTGTATAATCCACATTATTCATTGGCATCACTTCACTTTTATTCACGTTGATTTTGTACCCCGATATTTCTCCATATCCCTTCAATTTCTTATGTAGTTCTTTTATTGATATTTCTGGTTCTGTTAGGTATACTATGATGTCATCTGCAAATAAACTAATTTTATATTCCTTTTCCTTTATTTTTATCCCTTTTATTTTCTGTTTTTATCAGTTCTACCAATAGTTCTATTGCTAAAGCAAACAGTGAGTGAGATAATGGACATCCCTACCAAGATGACCTACTTAATTTAAATTGGTTCAATACATATCCATTTACTGTTACCTTCGCCAATGGTCCATTGTACAATGCTTTAATCCAATTAATATCTTTTTCTGGTAGATTGAACCTCTGTAATACTTTGAATAAATAATTCCATTCTACCCTGTCAAAGGTTTTTTCTGTGTCTAAAGCAACAGCAACTGTTGGGTTCTTAATTCTTTGAACTGCATGAATTAGATTAATAAATTTACAGACATTATCTGCTGTTCGTCTTTTCTTAATAAATCTAGTTCAATCTTGTTTTACTATTTTTGGTACACAGTCGGCCAATCTGTTTGCTAGTAATTTTGCTATTATCTTATAATCTGAATTAAGTAGAGATATTGGTCCATATGATGCTGGTGTTAGTGGATCCTTCCCCGTCTTTGGTATTACTGTAATTATTGCTGGTTCTGTTAGGTAACTGAAACTGGCAAGTTTTGTGTTTCTTCTATCTAGTTCATTACTTCCAGGAGAGGATGTATTAATAACTCTTTAAATGTTTTATAAAATTCTATTGGGAATCCATCCTCTCCAGGCATTTTATTGTTTGGCAGCCTTTTCAATATATCCCGTACTTCCTCTATTTCAAATGGTTTTATCATTTTGTTTTGTTCCTCTCCTTGCAATTTTGGCAGTTCAATTTTAGCTAAAAACTCTTCTATTTTATCATCTTTCCCCTCGTTCTCAGTTTGGTATAATTGTTCAAAGAATTCCTTAAAGTTCTCATTAATCTCCATTGGATTATATGTAATTTGTTTGTCCTTTTTCCTTGATGCCAATACAGTTCTTTTAGATTGTTCTGTTTTAAGTTCCAGGCTAATATTTGGTGTGTTTTTTCTCCTAGTTCATAATATTTTTGCTTTGTTTTCATTATGTTCTTCTCAACCTTATACATTTGTAATGTTTCGTTTTTTTTTGTCTGCCAATTCTCTTCTTTTTGTTATATCATCCCTTGTTGCTAGTTCCTTTTCTGTACTTACTATCTCCCTTTCCAACTGTTCTATTTCCTGATTGTAGTCCTTTTTCATCTTAGTTACATAACTTATTATCTGCCCTCTAATGAAAGCTTTCATTGCATCCCATAATATAAATTTGTCTTTCACTGATTCCATATTTATTTCAAAGTACATTTTAATTTGGCATTCAATAAACTCTCTAAATTCCTGTCTTTTATGTAGCATGGAGTTTAACCTCCATCTATATGTTCTTGGTGGGATGTCCTCCAGTTCTATTGCTAATAACAGGGGTGAATGATCAGATAACAATCTAGCTTTATATTCAGTTTTCCTAACTCTCCCTTGAATATGGGCTGACAACAAAAATATATCAATACTTGAGTATGTTTTATGCCTACTTGAATAATATGAGTATTCCTGCTCCCTTGGGTGCTGCCTCCTCCATATATCCATAAGTTTCATTTCCTGCATTGATTTAACCATAAATTTGGCCACTTTATTATTTTTGCTTGTCTTTTGTCCAGTTTTATCCACCTTTGGGTCCAAATTAAGGTTAAAATCCCCTCCTATCAATATATTCCCCTGCGTATCTACAATCTTCAAAAAAATATCTTGCATAAATTTTTGATGCTCTTCATTAGGTGCATATATATTGAGCAAATTCCAAAATTCTGAATATATCTGACACTTTATCTTTACATACCTCCCTGCCGGATCTATTATTTCCTCCTCTATTTTGATCGGTACATTTTTATTAATTAATATAGCTACACCTCTAGCTTTTGAATTATATGATGCTGCTGCTACGTGCCCTACCCAGTCTCTCTTTAATTTGTTATGTTCCACTTCAGTTAGATGTGTTTCCTGCACAAATGCTATATCTTATTTTTCTTTTTTCAGTAAATTTAATAGCCTCTTCTGTTTAATTTGGGTATGTATTCCATTAATATTTATAGTCATATAATTCAACATGGCCATCTCATACCCTGTTTACACCTCATTTCCACTTCCTCACCACCACTATACCCCTTTTCCCCATTTTCAACTCTCAGTTTTCCCTTTTAAATTCAATGTATAACAACACATTTAAGACATAAAATACTTTAAAAACTCCCACATCCAATATCCCCTTAGCCCCAAGTGTCCCCCCCCCTCTCTAAGTTGCCCCTTATCCCTTGCCAGGCAACCACAACTCCCCTCTCTATTTGGATTGCGAACCCGCTCGCAAGTGTCAACTGATTTTGCAGTGACGGTTATTCTCTCCCACCCAACCCCCCCAGAAAATACTTTTTTTACACATATAACAAAGCTCACCCTCTTTTTTTCCCCTTACTTCCTTTCTTCCCTTCTCTTTCCCTTATTTAGTTCTTAAATGTACATTATTTTTACATCTTTATATATATTTTATCGTCATTCTTCATTCTTATTACATCTCTTCATCTTTCCTTCTGTCCTGCAGGCATTCTGCAAATTCTCGTGGTTCCTCCCGATCCGAGAACAGTCTGTTTTGCTCCCCAGGGATAAATATTTTAAGCACAGCTAGATGTCTTAACATAAATTTGTAACCTTTTTTCCATAGGATCGATTTTGCTGTATTAACTCTTCTTTAAGAGTTCAAAACTTATGTCTGGGTAAAAAAATATTTTTTGACCCTTGTATTCCAATGGTTTATTGTCTTCTCTAATTTTATTCCTTGACTGCTCCAGTATAATTTCTCTTGTCATGTATCTCAAAAATTTTACTAAATTGGAGTTTGGTTTTTAATGTGCCTGTGGTTTCGGAGCTAGTGTTCTGTGTGCCCTTTCTAGTTCCATTCCTTCCTGTATTTCTGTCATTCCCAGGACCTTTGGGATCCATTCTTTTATAAATTATTTCATATTTGTGCCTTCTTCATCTTCCTTTAGGCCCACTATTTTTATGTTGTTTCGCCTACTAACATTTTCCATCATATCAATTTTCTGAGCTAACAACTCTTGTGACTCTTTAATTTTTTTAATCACTTTCTTCCAATTTTCTTCTTAAGTCATTCACTTCCATATTTTCTAACCTTTTCCCTATTTCTGTCATGACCAGCTCTATTCTACTCACTTTTTCTTCTGTACTCTTCATTTTACTAAATTCTAATGTCAACCATTCTTTTAATGCTCTCATTTGTTCTTGAAAAAAAAACTTTATCTATATTCTATCCATCTGTTTTTCCTTCTATTTCTCTATGCAGATCTTGGTCTTCTTCTTCCTCTATTTCTTTGTCTGCACCTATGTTTGTGTCTTCTTCTTCTCTTCCTTGTATCTGTGTCTCTTCTGACTTTCCTGATGAGTTTCTTGTCTCACTTTTCTGGGCTTCTTCTTGCTTGGCTTCTTGCTGTTGGCCCTCTTCTTCTGGGCTACTCATCTGTTGGGCCTCCTGCTATTGCTCTTCTTTCCTTTCACTCCCTTTCCTGTCACTTTCCTCTTCTTCCAGCTGAGAGCCCTGATGGCGGGCATCCCTCAGCTGGTCATATTGTGTTTGCCCGCTCCTCAGCTAAGGCCTCCTCCCGTCGGTGTTCTCATTCTCCTTAGTGAGCATACTGCACATGCGCGACTCCTCACACGTGTGCAGTTGTGCACTTCTGTTTGGCTCAGAGAGCCATTTTTGTAGTCCAGCAGTCGGGGGGGGGGGGTGGTTGGGGGTCATAACTCTGATAACTCTGTGGAGTCATCACCAACCTCGGAGAACGGGCTCTCTTCTCCTCGACGGCTCCCTGTTTCTTCATGCAGGTAAGGCCTTCTCCTTTCTCTTCCAGCATCTTTTCTTCTTTTTTTCCCCCGTTGTTTTTACTTTTTCCTTCTTGGGTGCCATTTTCATTCTTTTGTCTACAACTTTATCTTTTATTTGTTATGTTTTGTATTTCTTGAACTTTGTATTTTCTTCATTTTATTTCTTCTTTTCTGGAGAGGGCTGGTATTTCCCTACTGGCCACTACTCCATCACGTGACTCGTCCCCTGTGATTAATTCCATCTTGAGGATGCCATGCCCAGACAATGCAAACAAAGGAAATAAAGACCAACAAATTAGATCTAATATGTTCCATTTTTTTAAAAATTCTGACAAACAGGTAATTTAGATATTTTCAAAAATAAATATACCATAAGTGTGAGGTACTGATATTGTCTTCAATTCCATAGTACTGCCACCAATTGCTTGGATTATGGTTCAATAAAGATATGCATTTGTTGTGTAATGTTGACATGTTACTTTTGTACTGAGGTGCAATAGATCAGTATGTAATAATATCAAGTGGAAAAATGAAGAGATCAACTTGCAGCCTAAATTCAATAAGTTACATTGCATATCCCAAACGTATAATTACACAATATTAGTTCATTTCCTTTTTAAGAACCCTGCATATCTCCTCTGTAAGAATCTATAGCACTGAACCCACCCAGGATCCTGCATTGAGCAGCTTTGTTTACATTTAACACAGGAGTGAGGCTGTATAATTCATAACAAGTACAAGGGAAAACTTGTATTGTTTACTGTTTATAATATACTTCACACATTTATTGCTCTGACTGGTTGCAGTTAAAAATTAGAACCCAAGGATGCTATGTACATTTTCCAGGACCATATTCTTAACATTTGTCAGTATGATGTGGCATCAGTAAACTCATTTTTTATTAGTCCAAAAACAAAATACTGTCAGTGCTGGGGAGGATTATGGACAGTTAATGTGATGGTTGACAAGCTTTTACCAAAACTCCAGCTGTGCATTCCCTGGGATTAGTTTGAATATCTATTCTTGGTAGTGGATTTTTGAAGAAATCTCCAAAATGAGTGATTCAGGCATTGAATTTAAAAAGTATTTTAATCTGTAAGGGAGCTCATTGTCAAGTGAAAACTAATGTTGATTTGGTGTAATTAGGCAAATGCTATCTTTTGTATTATTCCATCCTACACCAGCATAATCTTACATAAATATCCATCTTATTTGCCAAATGCTTATTAATTAGAAAAATATGCATAAGTCGTGCTAGGAGCTAATTATTCACTGATTAAATAATTTGGTCGATTACAAAGCAGAAGTATGCTATTCACCCCATCATGGGTGCACTGTCAGTTTACTAGAGTAACTCTTCATTTCCAGGTATAGGTCCTTGCTCTGCATCCTTCCAAATAGTTCCTCACCATATGTTTGTCCAATTCTTTCATAAAATGGAAACTTCCTCCACCACATCTACATATAATCCATTTCAGATTCTAGCTGTATAATTTAATTCTTCAAAGAGGTAACAAGATGGAATGATGAGAGGTGTGTGAACATGTAAGTCTACAGATGCTATGATTGTAGTAAAATTACAACAATGTTGGAGGAACTCAACAGGATACACAGTGTGCATGCAAGGCAAAGAAACATACTCGATGTTTCAGACCGGAGACCTTCTTCAAGGTGTGAGCAAAAATCAGCAGGCATCTGAATAAAATGGCTGGGGAAGGAGGGCAGGGAGAGGAGCACAGGCCAAAAGGCAAATGGAAATATTTGTACATGGATAGAGGGACAGGTGAGAATTGATTGGTAAGGACCAAGGCTCTATGATTGCAGAGCTGGAAAAAAGAAGACAGAGAAAAAGAATAAGAGAGAAACAGACAGAACTAGAGGAAAGGAGACATAGGGGAAGGGGAGAGATGAGGGAGGGATGAGGTGGGGAATGGAAACTGGAGAAGACGTGCTAATGCCATCTGGTTGGAGGGTGCCTTGATAGAACTTGAGGTGTTTCTCCTCCAATCTGTGGGTGGTCTCAGTGTGGCAGTGCATGAGACCATGAACAGATATGTAGGTAACAAAATGGCGCAGGGAATTGAAATGGGCTGCCATTCAGAAACTGATGCCATTATAGCCGAGAGAGTGAAGAGATCTCCCATTCTGTGTCCAGTCTCTCTGATGTAAAGGAGGCCACAACAGGAACACTGGATGCAGTAAACAACCCCTGCAAATTCACAAATGAAGCTTTGTATTTGATGGATTAAATCTGCCTATCAGTAATGGTTATAATGAGGTCTGAAAAGGAAACTTATCCCAGTGTTTAGATTTAGAATCAAGTTAGTAAATTGGATTCA
This sequence comes from Narcine bancroftii, assembly GCF_036971445.1. Classification (NCBI taxonomy): domain Eukaryota; kingdom Metazoa; phylum Chordata; class Chondrichthyes; order Torpediniformes; family Narcinidae; genus Narcine; species Narcine bancroftii. The sequence continues at coordinate 360,194,694 of NC_091469.1, read as the reverse complement.
AAATTGGCTTGGTAACAGAAGGCAGAGGGTAATAATGGATAGTGACTGTTACCGTACATTTTAGCATATAAGTCCACTGGCAGATAAGTCTTGACACCATTTTAATAGTTTCATCATATGTCGGGTGTATAAGTCAACCCCCAAAATTTGGTTGGGTGTTGACTGAGGATGGTTGTTATCATTGGAGACTCCAGCAAAACAATCAAAGTATGAAGCGAGTCTTAAGCTAAAAATAATAGAAATGACCAAGAAATCCAGCAGTTGTGCTGCAAGAGAAAATGAGGATATATATGAGAAGTTGATAAGTAAATGGAGAAAGAAAGAAGAGACTTTAAGAAAAATAACGAATTGTGAAAGCCAGAAATACAGGCCATGAAAGGACCTGGTTTACCGTGGTGTTATTGTGCATGGCTGGAAGGATGAAGTTAAGTGCAAAGTTAAACCTAAAATGAAATTCCCTGCAGATATTTTTGTAGATTTTCATGAAAAAGGATGAATGGATGAAAATCGTGTAAAACTATGGATAGACAATATGTAGAACAGGTGGCCAGGCAGCTTATGCAAGGAACAGAGTTTGCTGGTTTGGAATAATTTCATAGCCATTTAACTGAGAAGACTAAAAGTAGATTAGCACTAAATAATACTTACATGGCAGTTATCTCAGGTGGTTTGACATCTCTATTGCAACCTCTCGGTGTCTGCTTAAACAAGCCATTCAAAGACCATGTGTGTGAAGAATGGAATACATGGATGTCAAGTGCAGAAAAATCATTCACAAAAGGCAGTGCAATGCATGCTGCATCACTTGATGTGCAGTGTGACTTTTCGCTCAAAGCATAAGATAAAGTGAAAGTAGAGATGAATAAAATTGTTTAAAAACTGCGGTATCTCTTGTGCAATTGATGGTATGGAAGATGATTTTTTTTCTGGACACTGACGACAAAGCTGAAGCTGCCTCATCAGATACCGACTGGGATCCGTATGATGACTGTTTAATCAGTGAGAGTATGGATGTGCTTGCCACGATATCTGCCTCAGACGATGACAGTGATAGTAGTTTTAAAGGATTCTAAATGTTCTTTTTTCAATAAAATTTTTGTTCTAATATATTGATAGCATGAAAATTTGTTGTAGTTATTTTTTTTGGTTTTTCAAGTGTCAACTTATACGCTGAATTGACGTCAAGCAGTTTTTAATAGTTGAATTTAAGGTCTCAAAAATATATCTGCCATATAATTTGATCCCCCCCCCACCCCATTTTTTGAGAGATTTTTGAGAATTTCAAAATATACGGTACTTATATTAACCAGTGATGTACCACAGGGATTGGTGCTGGGGCACTTGATACTTTTATTCTCATTAACAATTTGTATATGAATATAGGAAATTTGATTAGTAAGTTTAGAGAGGACAAAAAAAGTCTCTGTGGGTGTTGTTAGTAAGGAAGACAATTGCAGACTGCAGGATGATATTTATCAATTGGTAAGATAAAGCAATGACAGATGGAATTGATTTCTGAGAATATACCCTGTTGAGAAGAGGAAGCAGAAGAGACAACCCTACAAGGAGGATTAGCGAGTGGCTCAGCTGCTGACTGACCCACACAGGCTGTAGGCGACTTGTGGTCGGGGGATTTGCTGCAAGCTGTTGGAGACTAGCTCATGGGACCCGGTATCAGTACTGGCATTCGAGAGGGGGTTGAGGGCAAGATGGGCTCCCAAAGCTCCTCAGATGCCGAAGTCTTCCTGAATCTGGAACTTGTGTGCCAAAGAATCAAACAGGTGCCTACGCGGCTGCAGTGGCTGCAGGAGTTCTGGAGATGAATCTACAAACACTCAGTGACTCTTGCAACTTTGAAGTTGGCTGCAGAGATAAATAAGGTGTGAAGAAGGCATATGAGATACTTGCCTTCACTAGGCAGGGCATAGATCATCAGAGCAGGGTGCTTAAGCCATTGTTAGAATACAGCTACTCTCTGACATACGTCTGTGTTCTGTTCTAGATGACCTGTCTTATCTCGGAATGGACATATGTTGGAATTGCCCTACCTGTGATACTGAAGAGTAAAATGATCAATTTCCTTCTGTTCTCTATCTCTGAATCCTTCTCATTCTTTATTGCTGCAGACCCTGAGCACCCTCCGGACACTACTAGTCTCTAAAATCCATCCAATCATCAGAATATTGAGCAGCAGTGTCAGAAAAAATGGGACACATGAAATATCTCAACATGGTAACCAACCAACATGGAGGCCACCAGAAATAGGCCCGATTTTCACTATAATCATGTAAGTTTTAAATTTTTTCTTTAATTTTTAACCTGTGTTGTGTACATTTCTGGTTGCCACAATTTAAGAAGGATGTGATGCACTGGAGAAGGTGCAGAAGAGGTTCATTAGGGTGCCTGTAAATTAATGTTTCAAATATGAGGATAAGTCCATGGCGATGATAGACAAAATTAAGAGCGGCAAAGATGGAGTAGACAGTACAAAATATTTCCTCGTACACAATATATCTAAAACCAGAGACATAAAGCTTGGATTAGGAATAAGATAGTTAGATGGGATCTGAGGAGTTACAGCTGGAGCTATTACAGCGCCAGCATCCCGGTTTAGAATCCAGTGTTCTCTGTAAGGAGTTTGTACATTCCCCCCATGTCTGGACACTCCTGTTTCCTCCCACCTTTCATAACATATGGGGGTTGTAGGTCAATTGGGGTATTTGACTCATGAAACAGAAGAGATTAGGATGGAATCTGGAAAGTTTTCCACGGACGGTGGTGAAGGCTGGCATACTCACACCATTCAAGAAATATCCAGATAAGTACTTGAAATATTGAGGCATCAAGGGCTATGACCCAAGTGCTGGTGTACTGGGTTAATTTGAATGGGTACTTGATACTCAGCCTTGGTATGTACACAGACGTATTTGCTTCTGTGCTGCATGCCTCCATAACTCTAAGACATACTGTATTAAAAAGGGATGTTCCTCATAACACTCTTCATTCTTGTCTCCTTTATTTTATGCCTGTCACCCCTTGTCCCCTCTATATAAAAAAAAACACACCCCACTATAATTTTATACAGCTTTAAATAATTTCCATCAGCATTCACTTCTTCAAAGAAAACAATTCCATCTCTAATTTATCCTGTAACTGTAGTCCCTCATCCCAGGAGCCATGCCTATAAATCATTTCTGGATCTTCTCTAATGTTTCCACATCCTTTCTATGATGTCTCAGCCAGAATTGAGTACAATATTCTAGATGAGGCCACTCCAATTTTTTGTCAAGGTTCTGCATTCATCCCTATGCTTTCTTAACTTGTTAATGACCTTTATTGTGCTTATATGCAATTTTGATTAGTTTCTCAGCCTGATCCGCATCTTCCAATGATTTTACCTCCAAACCGTGGGTCTCTCAACTACTTCACTCATTTAGAAAACATTTCTTTATTTTGTACTGCATCTCCTTGTTCTTCTTATCAAGACATTACCTTTAGTTCTGTTTTAAGATTCATCCTTTATGTGCCTCCCCAATTTAACAGTTCTCTGCATTATCAATAATCTATTTTCAGTTATCAAAGCTGCCAAGTTTATAACAACCGTAAATAGTTCATAGAAATTTACAGCACAGTGACCCACAGTGTTGCGCCAATGTAATAACCTACTCTACCAACTGCCTAGAATTTCCCTTCTGCATAACCCTCTATCTAATAGTCTCTTAAGAGATTCTATTGTACCTTCCTTCACCACCACTGCTGGCAGTGCATTCCATGTGTGAAGAACTTGCCCTGGCCTTTGCTGCCACACCCCCCTCGCACCCCCCCCAACTTTTTTTGTTCGGACATTTGCCGATATTTTCTCAAACTCTGTTGAAGGGCTCAAGCCCAAAATGTCGGTTAGATACCTTTACTTTTGCTGCATAAAGAACACTGTTTGGCCTGCTGAGTTTCTCCAGCATTGGGTGCTCCTTACATCCCCCTAAACTTATCCCCAAGCACCTTACAACGATGTCCCCTGGTGTTAGCTATTTCAGCGCTGGGAAAAAGCTTTTGGTCATCCACACGAACAATGCTTCTCATCATCCTGGACACCTCTATAAGGTCACCCCTTCGCTCCAAGGAGAAACGACCAAGTACCCTCAGACTGTAGATATAGAATCTGAGCAATCTTGGATCAGAAAAAAAAGACAACTGTCTTAACACTAATTCCTGGGAAATACCACTATTCACCTATCTTCAGACTGCATAACAACCATTCTCAAGATCTCCCTGCTGTCTATTACTTAGTCATCATTGTTTTCCATTTTGATAAAGTTCTTTTTATGCAAAGGGGCTTCAGTTTTACTGATCAACTTTTTACTTGGCATTTTATCAAAGTACCTGGCCATCATGCTGACTACAGTGCCTTCATCACCTGTACCTATTACCTTAACTAAACATTCTATCAAATTGGTCAAACAAAATTTGTCCTGCACAGACTGCCTTCCTTAAACACCTGAAAAGTTGCTGTTTCAGGTTTGGCAGAAAAGAAGACATGCCTACTTTCCAACACAGTGAAATGGTCCCTTTCTCATGCTATCTATCCATAACTATCACTTGCATCCTATCCAGCCAGCCTCCCAAAACCCCATGGTTAACCAGTCTTACTAAAGGCTTGAGGCTCAAAACATTGTCCATTCTTTTTCTTCCACTCATGCTGCCTGTCTTGCTGAGTTCTTCCTGATTGCTTTTGGCTCCAGATTCCAGCATTGGCAGTCTCCTGTGTGACTCCATTCTCCTGAATGAACCTCACAATAGGGTTCCCATGTTGCCTTTTCTATGCACCACCGTGAACAAAAACTTAATACTGGTACGGTTGCGGCAGAGTATTACGGTAGTTTTGATGCGCAGTCTCCATATTGTTGCTTTACTTTGTTTCCATCCTTTATTCATTCATAGATGACTTAGACTTCTGCTACAGACACGGTACTTTTGTTTTCTTGTGTGAATTTTAGTCCCTCAAAATTTTGACCTGTGTAAAAGTCGCTCACCCCCCTTTTTTGACCTGAAATAGTGGACCTAAAAATTGACGATTGCAGGAGTATCTACTGTATTCAGATGTGGTGTACTGTTCTCCCCACTCCTTTCTAGCAGAAGATACATGAGATATATAAATTACATTTAAAAAAAATATAATATACAGTATAGCAATTTTTCCACCTGTAATGCTTCCGCAAAATAACAAATTCCATGACATGCTCATGACAAGAAATTCTGATTCTGAGTTTAAAAGCATGCACGTCTAGATTTAAAGTCCTTTTCGTTCTTCCCATTATTTTGGATGGACCCCTCAATAGTATAAGATCATGTTTTGGACTTTTTAATTCTACTTTTCTCTTTAATGCTATGCTCCATATTTTTATCTTAAGTGACACTGTTTTACTGTAAAACAATGTAACAAGGGGCTGAGGAGGGAAATATGAATGATTTGAGATTAGATTCACCATTAGACCATTGGACCGGAGTTCAGCAACTGCAGAAGTTATTACAACACTTTAGATGACCTGTTAAAGGAGCCAATGGTGTTTTAATTTAAAATCTTACAATCCTGCAGTCTGTGCCTAAGATGTCTGTGCATCAAGAGGTTGCAGGCTTTAAGGGAGCAGTGGACTGATGCAGGGCCCCAGAAATCGGCAGAAACACCCCTATTGAGCAAGAGAATCATAGGAGATGCTGCTACAGCTTGGTGACAATGGCAGCAGACCAGCAAGGGGCTCAGCGGCTGAAGGACTCACACAGACTATGGGCTGCTGGTGACTAGTGGTCAAAGAATCCTCACAGACTCTGGGCTGCTAGAGATTGGCTCATGGGAATTAGGTATCATAACTGCAATTGAAGAGGTTGGTGAAGGCAAGAGGGCTTCTGAAGGGCCATGGGTGCTAAAGGTTTCCTGATCCTTTCGGAGGTTTTGACCTGGAGCTCGAGTTGCCAATGGATAGAACAGGGGTCTGTGCAGCTGCAGAGGCTGTAGGATTGCTGGACACTCAGTAACTCTGAAGGGAATCTTTTTTGCTTCTCTTTCTTTTAATGTAAGGGACACCGAGCAATACTAATGGTGACTCAGTCTGCCTTATGGCAGACTAACAGATATTTCATTATGATATTACATTTTCTGTTTTATCACATGACAATAAAAGAGTTTTGAAATCTTTGAAACCTTTCATCCATGGACGATGTCTCTGAAGGGGCACTCCTTAGTTTTCTCCTAATCTTGATAGTGGCGCTGAAGTAGAGGCTCCTATTTCTGTGCTTTAACAGTGCAGACAACGGAAACCTAATTTATGTATTTTGTGTAATGGTAATAAAGGAATGTTGAATTTTTTTAAATTCTTGCACAGCGTCCTTTAATACGTAGTGGTTGTCTTTCTTGGATAGCACTCAAAATGACATTTCTCACTGTATCTTACAGCACGTAACTAAATAATTAATTCATTTCCAAAGTTATTTCGTATTTTTTTTAACTTTGTAAAGTATTACATTAAAAAAATAAATGGTCAGCTCAATTAATTCTATCTTTGAGTTGTCATCTTGTCATCTAACATGAGGCAGCATGGTTAGATGCACAGTCTGGCGCTGTCTGTAAAGAGTTTGTACTTTCTCCCATGACATGAGTGGGTTTTTCCTGGGTGCACCAGTGTCGCTCCCCCCACCCCACCCCCACACAACCTCCAAAATGTATGGGATTGTCAGTTAATTTGGTTGCAATTGGGCTGCATGGATTTAAATGGCCGGATTCCGCTTCTACCGTGCTGTAAGTAAAATTAAAAGTTAAAGAAAAATATACCATAACAGTGAAGCTAGAACTTGAATGAAAGTGAAATTGCAATATCAAAACAATTCTTATCAGTGAAGGATATATTTCTGAATGCTTTATTAGTACACAGCACTTTGTAGCTGCATTTTACATTAATATATTTACATCGGTTCAAAAGATCAACAAGATCACAAGACAAAGGAACAGAGCAGGCCACTAGGCCCATTGAGTCTGTTCCATAAATCTACAATAAGCTACTCTTCACTAGTTCCAATTTCCGGCCTTTTCCCCATATCCCTTGATGCCCTCACTAATGAGATACTTGTCTAATTCTTGTTTAAATACTCCCAGTGATCTGGCTTCCACTGCTGTATGCGGCAGTGAGTTTCACAGATCCACGACCCTCTGGCTAAAGAAGTTATTCCTAATCTCTGTTTTATATGGATAACTTCTAATTTTCAGACTATGACCCCTTGTCTTTGATTTGCTCACCAAGGGAAACATCTTACCCGCATCCACCTTGTCTAAATCTTTCAAAATACAAAATGCCTCTATGAGATCTCCTCTCTTCTCCTATACTCCAATGAATATAACCCAATAGCTACCAAATGCTCCTCATACGTTAGCCCTTGCTTTCCGGGAATCATCCTAGTAAATCTCCTCTGCACCCTCTCCAACAACATCTCATCCTTTTTAAGATAGGGGGCCCAAAACTGCACACTGTTCTCCAAATGAGGCCTCATTAACACCTCTCTACTCTTATACACTATTCCTCTTGAAATGAATGCCAACATAGCATTCGCTTTTTTCACTACCAATTTTACCAGGCCATTAACTTTTAAGTTTCCCTGCACAAGGACAGCCAGGCCCCTTTGCACATTCGAGGTCTGAATTTTCACCCCATCCAAACAGTATTCTGCCTGTTTATTTCCACTGCCAAAATTTACAACTGTACATTTCTCTATGTTAAATCTCATCTGCCATAATTTTGCCCAGTCTCCTAATCTGTCTATATCCTTCTGCAACTTTACGGTTTCTACTACACCTCCTACTCCGCCACCTATCTTGGTGTCATTTGCAAATTTGACCACAAAACCATTCATACCACAATCCAAATCATTAATATAAATTGAAAACAGCAGCGGCCCCAAGACCGACCCCTGTGGAACACCACTAGTTACAGGCAGCCATCCAGTACGGGAACCCTTAATTTCAACCCTTTGTTTCCTGCCTATCAGCCACTTTTCAATCCAGTTTAATAACTTTGCTGTAATTCCATGGGCCCTTATCTTATTTAGCAGCCTAATACGCAGCACCTTATCGAAAGCCTTTTGAAATTCTAAATAGATAACAGCCATAGCCTCTCCTTTGTCTGTCTTTTTCACAACACAGAAATCTTAGAAAAATCAAATCCAAATTTCCATCAGATTTAAATCATTGGATGCTTTATTAAAATGTTTGTTATGAACATTTCTTGGAAACCAAGCAAATCTTGATGGTGACAATATATGCTGAAAAGATGGTGAGCAAAGCAAATTGGATACCTAGATTGTCAAATAGAAAATCAGCATTGATTATGTGGAAGCATTACAAAATACCATTAGGCCATCACAGTTTGGAAACAGTGCACAAAAGATTTATCAGAATTTTACAGGGTAAATTTCAGCTACGTGTTTGTACTGGTGAGCTCCAATTCTTCTTAGAACAAAGAAGGTTGAGAACAAAATTGATAAAAGTGACAATACCAATTAAGAAACTGTTTCTTTAAGACTATAGAGCCCACATTCAAATAAATAAATAAAAGATACAGAAGTTGGGGGAGGGTGGCGAGGAATAGTATATTTACAGAGCAAATGGTTAGCTTCTAGAACTCTTTGCTGATAAGGTTGGTGGAAATATAATCACTCAGTGCTTTCAAAATTGAATTGGATGGTCCCATGTTTAAGAAAGTTCACCATGATCAGGAAAAGAATGCAGATCAAGACTAATTGGATGTTTTGAAATGGCCACCATGTATTCAAAATGACAGTTAACTTCTCTGTTCTGTGACAGTTTGATTATACTAATTTTCCATAATTTAATCAATGAAAACCTTAAGATGAATTTTAAAAATGTCTATACTATTACTTTAAATGTCCATGTAAGGCAATGTTAGTTAACCATTTGGTTTACATTGTGATATATCATTTAAGGAGTATTAACTGAGCTATTCTTCTATTTTGGACTGAGAGAAAATGGCTCGTTCTGAAATGAGGTGCCCTTTAAATTAAGATTATGTGATTACCTGAAGATGAAAAGTGGCATTTTCTGAATGTCCAGATTCTGCTTGAGCTAAATGATCTACTTTGTAAATTGCTTGAACATGGTTACTCTTGCCAAGGAATTTTAAGGAAATGTTCCCGTATACTTTAAAAATAAATGGTTTATCAATAGAGTATTGTACAAATATTAGAGTTTGATTTTCTTAAAAGGTAATTTGCAATAGAATGGAGTGATGACAGACTGAATTGTTTGTGTTCAGAAAGTAAAAGATGCAGTTAGTTAAGTTTTGACACATGACAATGTTGGCTTAAATCTCCAGAAGACTGTTTGTAATGTATAAGCGATTATTTCTAACCATTCTCACCTTTCTTTAATCTTTAAAGACTAGACTGCCTTTTTGGAAATTTTCGTTAAGTCTGAAAGTAAATTCCTTCAGCCCCCTCAAATTTATTTGCCTGGGGCCATATCTGGAGTAATGATGTATACTTTAATCATATAGCTTTATGCCAGTAGAAAATTATTGACTGCAATTTTTCCAAACAATTTATTTCTACTGATTTGACAGTGACTACTTGAAGTTATATTTTTCTTCTAACAATCACAAATATTTGGAAAATAGAATTTTTGTTTATGCAAATATTACGGGCCTAGAGGATCCCAAAATGTAACAGCAATAGAAATTCACCAAGAATTTACTTAATTTGGTTACTTAAACAAAAGTCATTTTTAATTTTCTTTAAAAATAAAAACATGATCAAACTTTAACTTATTACCACTAAATTAACTTAACCTAATTTAACCCTCTTCTAATTCTCAGCGCACATGTATATAATGAGTACAAGTTCAGAAAAATTCTTTGATTCACAGTCCAATCTCACTTCTCACTCCTCCAAGTTCACTGGTATCAGGTAATTCTCATACTGTGCACAGAATTTAACATTTATGAGTTTTCACCAAGCTCTAGTGCTTAATTGGGTACCACTCAGGAAGGTCCTCTTTGGTTTCAGAGAGAGATTTGTTGCTCATTGGACACACACAAACTGATTCCCTCCGATCAGCCACTTCAGTGTCTTGCCAAAGAAACTTGCCCCATCAGGGTTTTCCAAATGATAATCTCTTCTTCTGCAGGTCACCACAGAGTTCTGCTTGTTTCCCTTATTTGAAGTGAAACACCCTAGCCAGCCATTTCCTCTTGTATGGAACACAAGGGTTTTCAACAGGCTGAACTTAGAACTCACATCCCACCTTCAAAATCGGGTTTCAACAAGCTAGTAGATTGCCATTACTGCAGAAACCAGTTCTCTCTCTCTCTCTCTTTCTCTCTCTCTCTCCCTCTCCCTCTCTCTCTCTCTTTGAAAAATCACATGACCTTCTTAGAACAGCAAACAGCATCCAGACAGATTGCGGCACTGGACCCAAACTTCTGCGTCCATTCATCTATTGTTTTCAAAACAATTATCCATTTACACCTGCTTTTGAAATTCTTTAGCAAAGCAGTCTCCTGGTTTTATTTTTATTGTCTTTGAAAAGGCTCCCAGTGCCTGCATGATTCACTTTCAACAAAGCTCTTGCATTTTAAATGAGATCTGTTTTGTGAAGTGTTTGTGTTTGTTTCTATCTCCTTCAAAACCGTATCTATATACAATATAAAATATGATATAATCCATCACACAATACATATAAAAAATCATAAAATAATGCAGCTCAGAAGGAGACATTGAGTGGAAACTGAGCTTTCTATGAGAAATCCAACTATTTTATCCTATTCCTTTAGGTTTTTCTACTTTGAGTCTTGAATATTATATTCATTGTTCTACCACCACTCCATTGTCAAATCCTAATCAGTTGCTTTGAAAAAACTTTTTCCTTATTTCACCTGCAATTCTTTCACCAGTTACTTTATAGCTATTGTTATCAACCTTTAGAGCCATGATTTAGTCAGGCAACTGAACTCCACTCACTTAGAGTGCACTAAATATTTGCTAAGGGGATTCCTCATGCAATCAGGAGATCTTTATATATAAAAATATAATGCAACTGGGATGTCATTCCATCAATAAATCATTATCATGCTTTATCCCTGTTAGCAAATGATAAATCCCAACATGTGGGCATCAGATACATAGCAATTTCCTAGGCTCACAGTGCCAATTGTCAATTGGACCTGGAGATGGGGCCAAGGCTGAAAAGATTGAATAGATGAGAGACGGAAGGGAAGATAGGATAGGGAGGAGAAACTATTGGAGCTTTGGGGGGAAATTGCCCATAAACATGGAGTTATATCAAATCTTACATTCTTCAAAACCTTCCCCACGTTTATCTTCAAACCTGATTGTTGTCTCACTGAGATAAACCTTTCTTGTATTTTTGAACCATGTTCCTTAGATTTCATTTCTAGGAGGTAACTTGTTTCTGAGTGACTCCCTCAACATCTAGTTTCACTGAGTTACCTATTTGTCATTCATACCCTGTATGCGTGTCTCATTCTTATTAGCACAAAGATTCCTGTGTAAATTTATTTTTATTTTACAGGATGGTAGAAGCCATTTCCGGCCACTTAAACCCATGCTGTCTAAGTATACCCATTTTAAACCTTACGTTTTGTAAGGTGGGAGGAAACCAGAGCACCTGAGAAAAACCCATACAGATATGGGAAAAACTCTTTACAGATGGCATCAGATTTGAACCTGTCATTGGCACTTTAATAGCATCGGGCTAATTGTTACGCTCACTGTACTGCCCCATATTTTAACTTGTTCAAATTTTGCACCTCATATTATGCTACTGAGTTTTCTCGCTTCAGTCACACTTCCTTGAAATCATCTCATCTTCTGCTTTCCTCTTTTCTTATTCTCTCCAACCCAAAATACAATTCCTCTCAATTTTCTCCCTCTTTCAGGTGCTCTTTTGACACAGTTACAGAAAACATTCATATGTACAGACATGTGAATTGGGAGCAGAAGGTCCTCTATCATTTAACTAGATCATGGCTGACTTGATAGTCACACTTCACAGTCTCTTCAAAACCATTCTGTGGACAAATATAGCAATAAATTGCATTCAAAATTTGTCTATTTATAAAATAATGGTTGTTACGATTTCAACCAGTGGACACACTATCATCCATTTCTACAGCAATCGATGCTGCAAGTTGCTTGATCGCAGGTGTGGAGTGATAGAAATAAATCAATAAGATAAATAGATAAAATAATATTTATGTAATTTTGCTGCCTTATTAACTGTAAAATGTAGATTTAAGTGATACATTACAGTTCTTGACCATGTAACACAAAACCCTTCTAGATGCATGTGCTGGCTGCAAAATGAAACTTTAGAGATATGCAATGATGACCTAGTATTAAATAGTCCAACCAGTAATACTTAAAGATACATTTTATAGATTTATCAAAACAAAGAAAAGATGCGCATTTTTCAGCTCCTCATAATTAATGCTGACTGACTATAAATGCCTTTTCTGCCTTCCTTGCACAGGGCTCAGATGAGGTATTGCATTTACAGTTTACATGGCTATTTCAAATAAAGTAATTCCTTTGATGAATCAATTAATTTACTACAGTGATGTCCAACTCTTTTCGTCATTGTGGAACATACATACCACACTGAGGGACCATGGTGAAGCACCAGTTTGTACTAATGCCTCACCACTCTAGATGTCAATCACCACCTTGTTGTATTTGCACATTATCCCCTTGGCTACTTGTGTCTCTGCCAGGGAACTTTGGCCTCCTCTCACCTCCAAAAGAGGTGCAGGCCAGATAATGGCAAGTGTGCATTACTCACTGGTACAGGTAAGTTGCCACACCTAAAGTAAGTTAAGATTCAACCATGTTGATATGGAATTGAAATTACATAATGTCTAGACCAGCTTTGTTCCTCAAAGGTCTTTAGTGAACAAGTTGAGATTTTACAACAATTTTATAGATATATTTTCCAGCTTTTGAAACCTCTATTTAAATTCCCAAACTACCATTGTGGATTTTGAGCAATTTGTTTTTAAATGATTTACTATTAGATTATGCAATGGATAAAGTGGCTAATATACAACCAAACCCCATTCTTAACACCACAAAGGAGCAGCCTGGTCTTTTTAGGAAGCAGCTAGAAGAAGGCTTTTCCCTGACTGCCATTATCTGCTAGGATCTTATGCCTTTACATTATATTTCTATGGTGCATTTGGTACTGACGTCACTACTTTGGCTTACCTAAATGAGGTAACCCACCTGGATACGAATTTCAGAAAATTCTAAATTAGAACTCAATGAACAAACACAACATTTATGCTGTGATCAAATGACTTGACTTTAAGGGTTTGGAAACTCCTACAAAGCATAAGTTCATTCCTGCTTCACTAAAGTTTCAATTTGGACTGATTGTTTAAATCATGCAGTGAAGTTTGAAGTCAGGTTGTGAATCAACTTGAGACTTAGCAGTGAATCAGGGGGAGATGCATGGGTGAATGTCTGAAAATGAATTCAGCTGGCATTAAAAATGGTTTGGAATTTCCTTGGAATAGAAGGACAAGAATAATTGGAAATAACCAGGTTGTAGAATGAATTTATGAGGCAAGGTTACGCCTAAATAATCAAAATTGGCTGGTGAAAGAGGTGTGTGTGCGTGCGTGCGTGTGTGTGTGTGTGTGTGTGTGTGTGTGTGTGTGTGTGTGTGTGTGTGTGTGTGTGTGTGTGTGTGTGTGTGTGTGTGTGTGTGTGTGTGTGTGTGTGTGTGTGTGTGTGTGTGTGCAATGATTTTCACAAGATTATTCCAAATATTGTGCAAAGATTTTAAAGCAATCTTGTGACATAAGATGTTTTTTCTGTTCCAGTACTTACAAGTATAAAGGGAGTATCTTAGAGGAGGTTTTAAAATATTAAACGTCAATAAAGATTATATTTTGACTTGTTTGATTACCTATTCTGGATCCTGCTAACAGAAGCTTCTAACTATTGCAAGATTCTTGTATCTTCTCAACTGTTTTATTTTTTTTTTAATTGAGGGTTTTATTTTTTATCACAATATTTATTCAATTTTTATTTGCTGAAAATGTAAAATTATGTATTTTCCATGTTTACATAAAACACATAAATTAAGCAAATTACAAGATTATTAGTGGAAGATATTAACACTTTTTGATATAACATAAATCAGAAATTGCTTACAATTCTCTCTTGTTAAATATTCGCACCAACATCTGGTGTGTTGTCAGGAATCAGTTCATGAATGTAAATACCAGCAGAAAGTTTAAAATGTCAATGAATGATCAATAAATATTGAAGCAAAATTATATACAGGCACACGATTCACAAATAAACTTATTCACAAATTGATGAGAAGCAATTGAGAGAGAAAGCTGCCATTGCTATGCATGGATTTAAGGTAACTATGTGAAGGTTTCACCTGTTTTGACTTATTTGAATACTGCAGGCACTATGTTGTGTATCTGACTGATTTTCTTTGGAAAGACATTGAAAAGTCAGTAGTTTTTAACAATTCCTGACATAAAATAAAGCAGAACAAACACATTTAGACAGTAGCAGAACTGGTTTGAACTGGTTGACAGAATACATCTTTAGTTCACGAATATGCTTTGAATGATGTAATATGTTGAAAAAGACAATGATGTAATGTACATCCTAAATAAAACACAACACTCCGCACTGCCTTTCCAATCTATACAAGCCCTGTCACAGATATTTCAACAAATGCTGAAAGAACTAAATAATCATGAGTAAAGATTCTGTGCCAGAATAAATCTGTCAACCATTTATCAATGCTTAAGCAATGGCGCCAGAATGGCATATGCTAAGGATTCATTTACTTTATCATTTAATTTTTTTTTTTAGTTGAGTACATAAGTAGCAACAAGCTACACCCTTAATGCCAAAGGTGAATGGAAGGGCAAGATTAAATATAAAAGCAGAGATGTATCACCAATGTTACATCTGCCTAGGGTCAAATTGATTTGCGGTGGAATTTGACAGAGAAAGTCTCAAAATCACTTTAGTGACTTGGAAAGTTCAGTAGAAGATAAAAATGAGTTATATAATATGATTTGCACAGCATGTGAAAATACCCACATGAAAAAATAATTGAAAAATAATGCAGTACTCAAAGAGAGCCCAAAATCCAAAGTCCAATCTCTTCACAAGTGGTTTTCAGGTTAACCATTTACCAACCCTTTCATTTTTTTCATCCATAATGAAATGGGTACCAAGACAAAAACAGACACATTGGTAAAGGACTGTAGTACCTGGTGAAGTTAACAAGACACATATGATGAGCTATGGGGCTCATAGTGACAGGAGTTCAGAAGATAAAGGGAGGAGAGTTGATTGGCTTTGCACAACCTAGAATGTTTATAAAGAAGGATAATGTTTTAAAAAAAAGGATAAGTGAGCTGCACTGGAAATGTACATTCTTTCAGGCCTAATACAGTAAACAATTACTCTATTAATCTGGAGAAGACTAATGCCCAGACTTGCCCTGGAATTTTTGTGAAGCAATAATTGTTGAGCACTGCAGTTACATAAAAGTAATGTTTACATTTGAATCCTCAATCACCTCAGCCATGGTCACAGGAGGATATCCCCGTTGAGACTGTGCAGAACTGCTGGAGAAATATCCAAAAGAAGTGAGCCCAATTCAACTTCTCCTCACTTGTCAGAAAAGCGCAACAACGACTGCACTTCCTGAGAAGACTGAAGCGGGCAAGGCTACCAGCCACCATTATGTCAACCTTCTATAGGAGCTCTGTTGAGAGCTCCTGGCTAGCTGCATCACAGTGTGGTGCGGTTGCTGCAGAGAAATGGATCAGAGGTCAAACCACAGGATCACAGGCAGAGAGGATCACTGGATATCCCTCCTTCCCCATTGATGTGATTTACTGGGATCATTGTTTGAAGAGGCACACAAAGTCTTTAAGAACCCCTTCTACCCTATACACAGCATCTTTAAGCTGCTCGCATTGGGAAAGAGATACGGGAGTATTAGAGCTGAAGAGCAACTTCTTCCTATGGGCAGTGAGAGTGCTGAACAACTAAAGGAACTGCTTACACTAACCATCCGAGACACTGATAATCAGAAAACAATATTTATTTATTTATTTGTATAGATGAAATACGTCCTGCATATGTATTGTTTGTCTGTATGTGTGTTATGTATGGTCGTATGTTTTTGTGTGTTTTGCATGGAAGACCAGAGAATGGTGTTTCGTTGGCTTGTACTTGTACAATCAGATAACAATAAACTTGACTTGACTTGACATTTATATTCCTTGCAGTCTCTCCATTGCTGTTCTTAATTCCATTATATGGGCTTTCTTACATGTAGTTCAACTAGAATAGAAACCAACAAAAAGTCTACAAGTCCCACTGAAGATTGGGTTCCTGATGATCATCTATGGCAGTTCTAATCAAAACAAATGATTTACCCTGACAAGAGAATATGAGGCAGTGGGATTTGTCATCTGTGAGATCCTTGAACTCATGCCATAAAGATGAATTCCTTGGCAGAAAGAAGGATGAAATCATATTTATCTCTAAGAAACTTGCAACTTATCATTGTAATGTTTACTCACTGCTAAAATCAAGTCAATTTAATTTACTGTTGTACATCGTATGGATAATCAGGTGTCTGGCAAGCCTGGGTTCCCCATCTTTGAAGGCCAAATGCATTACAACATAGGTGGTCAGTATTTTAATTTTTAGTTTAGACATACAGCACAGCTGTATGTCTCGGCTGCACCATTTCATCAGATGCAAGGATCGACAATGAGATAGACAACAGACTCGCCAAGGCAAATAGCGCCTTTGGAAGACTACACAAAAGAGTCTGGAAAAACAACCAACTGAAAAACCTCACAAAGATAAGCGTATACAGAGCCGTTGTCATACCCACACTCCTGTTCGGCTCCGAATCATGGGTCCTCTACCGGCACCACCTACGGCTCCTAGAACGCTTCCACCAGCGTTGTCTCCGCTCCATCCTCAACATCCATTGGAGCGCTTACACCCCTAACGTCGAAGCACTCGAGATGGCAGAGGTCGACAGCATCGAGTCCACGCTTATGAAGATCCAGCTGCGCTGGATGGGTCACGTCTCCAGAATGGAGGACCATCGCCTTCCCAAGATCGTATTATATGGCGAGCTCTCCACTGGCCACCGTGACAGAGGTGCACCAAAGAAAAGGTACAAGGACTGCCTAAAGAAATCTCTTGGTGCCTGCCACATTGACCACCGCCAGTGGGCTGATAACGCCTCAAACCGTGCATCTTGGCGCCTCACAGTTTGGCGGGCTGCAACCTCCTTTGAAGAAGACCGCAGAGCCCACCTCACTGACAAAAGGCAAAGGAGGAAAAACCCAACACCCAACCCCAACCAACCAATTTTCCCTTGCAACCGCTGCAATCGTGTCTGCCTGTCCCGCATCGGACTTGTCAGCCACAAACGAGCCTGCAGCTGACGTGGACTTTTTACCCCCTCCATAAATCTTCGTCCGCGAAGCCAAGCCAAAGAAAGAAGAAGAGATAATATTGGATAGGTTGGTGGAGGCGGTTGTTAGGGCGTTTTCAATATTATGTGAGGTAAATGTATGCACCTGTCAGTGATTTTAACATGCCTAAATCATTATCATTTTACTTCTGAACATCCCATTGATTATGAAACAACAGGCATGAGCAGAACCCACATGATGTGATCTCAACAAAGATTAAATTTTGAGGAGCTGGAAATGGAACTTAAAATGAGGCCAGATGAGACAATTGATTCCAGGTGTTAAAAAGCTGTACCCATCCTCTTCAAATGTGCCTCCTTTGAGGAGTTATAATCACAAATTTGATATGTATCAACAGATTGTCTTTGTGCTACTGCGGGCTATTTCATCTTGTCCAGTTTTGGAGAGGAATTCAAATGAACTGTATTTTGTTATATCAGTTTGTAAAGATTCTCGAAAATGTTCTAAGAACAGAGAGGAAAGCAATTTAAGATAAAAGTGCTATTTAACTATAACCCCACCTTTTTATTCCTTCCTTGCATCAGTAATTTTTTTTAAATTGCAGATGCCATGACAGTCACTTTGTAGCAAACAATAAGAATATTTTAAAAAAGCAGGTGAATTCACCAGACACATTGAATATGAAGTTGAACAAAAAAGTGAAAAGTAGGATGAATGATGAAAGGCCATACACACGTGTAAGCATATAATTTTGATGTTGTCAGACCAAGGTGCGAAATCCTTTGAAAAACATTATCCTATTATTAGCAGAGCTATAATATACAAAAGGAAGATGCTGTATGTAAAAAAATGTATGGAGTACTGGTTAGACCTGGCTGGTTCATTGTATTCAATTCCAGCACCACGTTTTCGGCCAGCAATTTACAACAATGAAAGCTGGGGTCAGATACTTCCTTTGGAGAGGCTGGAGTCTTTCATATGATTAAGATTTCATTGGTCTGAAAGAATGTTGTAAATCAAGTCTGTTTTTGATGGGAAAGGAAAATGAGAAATCAAACTTGCAGGTTTAGGGAAAGGGTAAAGAACCAAAAGTAAAAGGAGGAAGAATGTTTTCATGCAATAGGCTGGTATGATACTATAATGATCTGCTTCAACAT
This sequence comes from Narcine bancroftii, assembly GCF_036971445.1. Taxonomy (NCBI): domain Eukaryota; kingdom Metazoa; phylum Chordata; class Chondrichthyes; order Torpediniformes; family Narcinidae; genus Narcine; species Narcine bancroftii. The sequence goes on along the minus strand of NC_091469.1, from coordinate 360,176,012 downwards.
GATTGTATAGGCATTACATACTTCAAATATTCTCACTGCTCATGACAATTGCTCCTTCATAGGTTTCCCCAAATAAAAACAGCAGAAGTCAAAGTGGAGGTAAATAAGACAATGTGCTGGGGTCAAATGCAATAAATAAAAGCACTGGAGAAGCTCAGCAGGTCACGCAGCATCCAGAGGATGTAAAAGGCAGTTGACATTTCGGGCTGAATAAAAAGGTAGTGAGAGTGGGAAGGAGGAGAAGGTGGGGGGGGGGGGGCAGGCCGGGGGATGGGTCAATGGAGCAAAGGCTACTAGATTAGTGGCTTTAGGTGGATACAGGTGCAAGAGTAGGTGAAAGAAGCTGAGAAGTGATAAGAGGAGAGGGCAGAGGGATAAGAAGGGTAGTTGATAAGAGAAGGAAGGGAAGGGGCTGTGGAGTTGGAGGAAAGGAAACAGCGGGATAGAGAAAAAGATTAGGAGAATGATTTAACAGAAATTGAAGGTCAATATTGATGCTGTTTGGTTGGAGACTGCCAAAACGGAATATAAGATACTGTTTCTTCAATTTGGCAATATATGTGGCTATAGACAGACATGTCAATGTAGCCATCATGTGTGAAATTAAAATGATTGGCCACCAAATCCTTGCTGTTATAGTGGATCAGTTAAGGTCCAGTTTTGGAGAGGAATTCAAATGAACTGTATTTTGTTATATCAGTTTGTAAAGATTCTCGAAAATGTTCTAAGAACAGAGAGGAAAGCAATTTAAGATAAAAGTGCTATTTAACTATAACCCCACCTTTTTATTCCATGTCACCGCTCATTCAGTAGTTGAAATGCTTCATCTCCAGCCTTTCAAACACTTCATCATTGATGATGTAAGTGCTATTGACTGAATATCATTAAAGAAGGTAACTACACTCTTCTTGGACACTGTTATGGTTGATATCTGTTTGAAATAGGTGGATACCATGCCCTGCTGGAATGAGATATTGAAGATATCTGTGAAAAAATTGCTAAATTGGTCAGCATAGATCTTTAATACTTGGCCAGGTACTCCATTCTGGCCGGATACTTTCCTCAGATTCACTCTTCTGAAGACATCCACAAATATGGACAGGATGGGAATTTAGGGAACCATAAGCCACAGTGCTTGGTTTTCTGTGAGTGTGAACATTTGTACCTTTCCCAGCATCTTTGTTCCTCCCTGTCATGAAGAGACTCCTTTATCAATTAAAAAAAACTCTTGCTTATTTTTCTTGCCAAAATTTAAAACACACACACACACTTATGTTGAAATTTATTTGACAAGAATGTGCTCTGTCTACAAGTTTATTGGCTTGAGATTTTTTTTAAATTTGGGGCATGAGAGAGAGAGAGAGAGAGAGAGAGAGAGAGAGAGAGAGAAAGAGAGAGAGAGAGTGTGTTCAAATATAGTTGTTAGTAATCATTCATAAAAAAATACTGTGGCAACATGAACACATCTGAAAGAATTATCCATACTTCCACTTCCTCGGGAGTTTGCGGAGGTTTGGTAAGACATCAAAAACTTTGGCAAACTTCTACAGATTTGCAGTTGAAATTGTGATGACCGACTATATCATGGTTTGATATAGGGGCACAAATGGTGCTGAGCAGAAAGCCTTAGAAAAGGTAGTAGACACACCTCAGTACATCACAAGCAAAACTCTGCCCATCACTGAGAAAATCTACATGGAATGCTGCCGACAGAGGGCAGCAGCAATCATCAAGGATCCACACCACCCAGGACATGCTCTTGCTGCTGCCATCAGGAAAGAGGTATAGGTGCCAGATATCTCATTCCACCATATTCAGAAATAGTTGTTACCACTCGACCATCAGATTCCAAAACAACAGACTCAATCAGAGACTCATTTAAGGACTCTTACTTTCCACATTATTTATTGCTAAAAAAAAATAATTCTGCATTGAAGAGTCAGTTTGTTTACATTTCTCTCATTTGTATATATATCTTTTGTTTTTCTTGTGTACAGTTTACAGTTACTCAAAAGTAAAAATTCTGCCTGGCCTTCAGGAAAGTGGATTTCAGGGTTGTTTGTGATGTTTCTCAATCTTGAACTATGAAATTGGTAAAATCTAATGTGGAAAGGTGTAAGTCAAGAGATAGTTTAATCTACATATAGTGTAGTTCAGGCAAATTAGTAGTAATCATGAAAAAGGTGAATTCATTGAATATGTAATGGTTTTCAGGATCAATATGTGGTGAAAAATCTGTTATGCTCAATATTGAATATAATTTTTCAATTAGTTACAATTTTTACTCAAATTTATATATTTAATTATGAACATAAAACAGTTCTTAACAAACCAGTATGATTAAGGTAATCATTGAGATAATCATCAATATCAATAATTTTGATGAAAATGTACATGGCATGATTAACCAGATTGCAGCAGGATTTTGATCAGTTGGGCAAATGAATGGTTGATGGAATTTAATGCAGAAGTATTTGAGTTATTGCATTTTGTGAGGTCTAATGTGGGTAGGAACTACACAGTGAATGGTAGTCATTTGAGGAGTATTGTAGAGCAGAGGGAACTAGAAATACTGAGGCATAATTTGAACGTGGAATCACAGGAAAATAGCGTTGTTAAAAAAAAGGTTTTCAGCACATTGGGCTTCATCAATTAGATCAGTGGGAGGTCATGTTGCAGTGATGTAAACTGTTGATGAGACCTCATTTGGAGAATTGTGTTCAGTTTTTGTCACCATGGTCCAGGAAAGATGTTTTTAAACCGGAGAGGGCACAGAGAAGATTTATGAAGCTGTTGCCAGGACTTGAGGCATGAACTATAGGGAGTTTGACCAGGCTTGACCTTTATTCCTTCAAGCATTGGAGGATGAGAGATGATTTCATAAAATATACAAAATCATGGGGTTTCATGAGAGAGTCTTTTGCCCAGCAAAGGAGAATCAGTAACAAGAGGACATGCTTTAAGATGAGGAGGGAAAGATTTAACAGGAACTTGAGGGGTAATTTTTTTACACAGATTGTGATGAGTGTATGAATCAGGGTGCCAGACGAGATGGTTGAGGCAAATTTTTGGAATGTTTAAGAAAACATCGGACAGATTCATGGATAGGATAGATTTAGAGGGATATAGGCTGAATGCAGACAGGTGGGACTAGTGTGGGTGGGACATTTTGATCGCTTAGACAAGTTGGACTAAAGGGCCTTTTTCCATGCAATATTATGGTGGACACGTGAGTTTCTTAATAAATTAAATACTTTCTAATTGTTAAGGTGTTTCAATGGTTAATTTGTCCCCTTGTACCTAAAATTTACAGTAAATTCTTCTTCTTCAGCGACAGACTCCCTTCACTCACACATTTTCAGTTTTGTAAGATTCTGGCTTAGATTGTTATGAGAGCTGGTACCAAGGAGAAATGTGAAGACAGCAGGGACCAGAGTTGAGGCAGGAGCAACAGATAAGCCCACTGGACAGAAATGTCCCTGGGTAACTAATTCAATTCTGTGAGTGATGCAATTTCTGGTGCAGTGATTGTCAAACTAGTACAAAATATTGCACAAACTTTATTTGTTCTGGCATAATCTGTGCTTGAAATTATTTAAATTTACATGGTAGCTTGATTGGGTTGTGTACAGATGCTGGATTATACATACTGTATAATGGGTTACAGTAAAAAAACAACAAAAATTACATTCCTTTCACCAACAAAATATGACAAAAAAGATCAATGAAATAGAATTACTTAGTTTACATTCGGTGTTCCCATTGTGGTCTCCTCTACACTTTGGTTTCCCACCCTCCCTACAATCAATTCTTGCCTTTTCTCTCTTCTGGCCTCCTCTCCATATCCAAATAATACCTTTTGTCTATTGACCTGTTCTCCTCCCCGCCCTTTCTTTAAATCCAGATGCCTGCCTACTTTTTATTTACACTTTGAAGAAGGGCTCAGTCCAGAAACATTGGTTAAATATCTTTACCTCCTATGCATGCTGCAAGATTTGCTGAATTCCTCCAGCATTTATTTCTGCCGTTTTACTTCAAAAATAATGTGCTAAAGAATGTTGAAATGCTGTATGATTGGCATAGAATTAAATTATGAGAACTCCTATATGATCTGTTTCAAGTTTTGGTGAGGATTGTTGGGAAAACTGAGGAGTAACAATTGTCCCCCATGGATGAAGATGTGCAAGATTCTATGCCCTCTGATCCCTCAGGACTATCTGATGCCCCACTGATGCTTTCCAGTCTGTTGTGGCCCCAGTGTTTACCATCTGACTTTCTTCAATGAGCAAACTGATGAAATGAAAAGCTGACCTCTTAATATACACTGCACATTCAGCATTCATCACTCATGGGGTGGTCATGGGACTTGGAGTCCTTAATGCTGATGATGCATAGGAACAAATATAGAAGAGTACAACAGAGAAAGGCCAAACTACGTTAAATTAAACTAAAAACACACAAATGCTGGAGAAACACAGCAGGTCAAACAGTGCCTTTATGAAGGGCTCAAGCCCGAAACGTTGGTGATGTATCTTTACCTTTGCTATGTAAAGGCACTGCTTCACCTGCTGAGTTTCTCCAGCATTTGTGGGTTTTTTCACTTAACCACGGTGTCAACAGAATCCTGTGTTTTACCTTAAATTAAACTAAAATCTCTTTTCTTTGCACGTGGGTCCCTTCATCCCCTGCATACTCATGTGTCCATCTAAAAGCCTCTTAAATACTACTATTGTGTCTTCTTCCAGCATTACCTCTTGGCAGTCTGTTTCAGAATCTGCACTCTCGGTGCAGATACCTGAAATTCTTACCCCCACTCACCTCATTTTCTTTATTTCACTGATGTCTGGCATGGAATCTACTTGTAATAATTGTAAGCTTCTCCCTTTTATGGTAAGAGAGGTGGCATCACACCCACCCACTGCCTCAAATACATAGCTGAGAAAAGCCACCAGGGTTTCCACATCAATTATTTGGAAAAAAAAAAGTATTTGTTGGAAAAATAATAATAAAAACATGGAAAGCCAGATCCTATTTTCGATTTTTGCCAAAAAAAATTGCTATTTTGGGAAAACAATTATGTGAATATTATGAACCAAATTTACTTCCCCTTCCATATACTTCACCATTCCTGCCATCAAAGGAGTCCCAGACTAAGCTGATACTCCATTACAGAGGTCCGGCCATTCAATCATCCAGTTGTATTGCCAAGTCTCACTGGAGTCATTACTGAATGGCAGGATCATCTTAGATCTCCTTTCTATGAGGTAACTTGTTTCTTCCTTCAGAGAGACTCACTCAACGTCTAGTTTTACTGAGTTATCTGTTAGCCATTTATAACCTGTATGTTTGTCTCATTCTTATTAGCATGAAGCGTCCTGTGCAAATTTATTTTTATTTACAGCATGGTAGAAACCGATTCCAACCATTTAAACCTTCCCGCCCAATTACACCCACTTTAATCTGCAACCCAGTCCATTTTGTAAGGTGGGAGGAAACCACAGCACCTGGGAATTCCCATACAGATATGGGGAAAATGTATAAACTTACAGAATTAAACCATTTTGACTACTTATTCACTGCAACCATGCTTAACGGAGACATATCTGTCAACTACAAACTGAAAAGAGCATCTGCCAAAGATCAACCAGGAATAACAAAATAATCACCAGTGCACAATGTCTCTCACAAGCAGATGAATTTTTTTTGTCTTTTCAACAGTAAGTATAAGGTCGCACTTCTCATTTGGAGTTTAGTTTTGGACTTTTAAAGTATGATCTGGCTTGCTCCCACACATTAGTTATTCCTAGGTATGATTGATGCAGTTGCTTCAGAAATGATACCCAGCCTTGTGTGGGAATGACAAGTTCAACTCTCCAGGCAATGCTTTACCATCATCAACAAATTTCCATGAATGATTGGAAATTGACTGTCTGTCTTTCTCTGCAGGAGACTGTTTTATAACAGACTGAAAATCGTGATACAGATTAGGCACTTTTGATACAGATTTGTAAAGTGTTCACAGGCAAAGTCTTCAAGTGATTCACCATCAACACTTAGCCCTATCATCCTTCATCCATAGCTGTCTCTGGTTCTGGCAAACAATTGAGAGCAGTGCAGCTGGGCTTCTATGTTAGTGAAGCACGAAAGACTACAGACTCCATGATTGTAGAAAAAAATCAAAATGTTGGAGGAACTCAGTCCATCTTTCAGCATCCAGAGGAGACAAAGCTACATTGCTGTCATTTTGGACCTGAGCCATTCTTCAAGGATAAATAGCATGAGCAAAAAACAGGAAATCTCAGAATATAGAGAATGCTGACTGGGGGAGGAGTCCAGACCAACAAAAGGTGTTAATTGGATATGATCAGGGTAGAGGTGAGAACTGATTAGGCCTGTGTGGAAAGAGACAGGGAAAAGGGAGAGACAGAGCTGGGGGAAGGTGACAGGTGAAGAAGTGAGGGGGAGGGGGTTAATGAAAGCCAGAAAATTTGATATTAATGCCACCCAGTTGGAGTGTGCCCAGATGGAAGATGTGGTGTTAATCATTTAATTTGTAAGTGGTCTTCAGTCTGGCAGTGCATGAGACCACAGATAGACGTGTCAGTAAGGGATGGGACAGAGAATTTAAATGGAGGATGCACAATATTGTGGTGGACAGAGCTGATGTGCTCAACAAAATGATCTTCCAATCTGCAACCAGTCTCTCTAATGGAGGAGACCACAATGTAGTGATTCACCATCAGTACTTGGTCTTGCAGATTCGGAAGTGAAATATTGCTTAACACGGATGTTCTATTTAGGGCCCCGAATGATGGTGAGAGAGGAGGTGTGGGCACAATTGGAGCATCTCCTGCATTCACAGGGGTAGGTATCAAATGGACAATTGGTGGACAAGGGAGTCATGGAGGGAGCAGGCTCTGGGGAAGGGAGAGAGGGGAGGAGAGGGGAATATGTGTTTAGTGGTGGGATCACATGGTAGTTGGTGGAAATTGTGGAGGAAAATGTGTTGGATGCAGAGCAATCATATAATTCATATGGTCTCATCAAAGCCTAATCTTGAACTTGTGGAAAAACCATTTAAGGTAATGACTTCATTTGTGCAACAGGGATATTAAGGTTTTAAGATTTATATCAATGGAGAAGTGACATCCATAAACATATTGCAGAACTGCTGCACTTCAAACATGGATGCCTAACCTTCTCTTCGCCAGATAACTTTTTTTAGCTGCTGTCAGCATTCAGATTTCAGATTTATTGTCAGAGTACATACATGACATCACATGTAACCCTGAGATTCCTTTTTCCTGTGGGCACGGCAGAATTACCACTAACTGGTAGTGCAAAAAAATAAACTGTACACATAAACAAATAAATAATTGTAAACCGATAATTAATGTAAACAAACTGACTGTGCAATACAGAGAGAAGGGAAATATCAATAAAGTGCACAAGTAAGAGTCCTTGCATGAGTCCCTGATTAAGTTTCTCATTGAGGAGTCTGATGGTGAAGGGATAGCAGGTATTTTGATTAGGGAGTACTGAGAGAGGTCAGTTTGAGGGGATCTTCAAGTGAGGCCAAATGATTGGAACTCAGAAATAAGGAGGGGATAATTACTTTAATGGTTGTTTTATAGGCCCGCCATAGTCAGCAAAAAATTAGAGGAGCAAATGTTTAGAGAAATCGCAGACACCTGTAGGAATAAAATGGCTTAGTAATGTGAGATTTCAACTTCCCTCATATTGATGAGGAATCTCACAGTTCATGGGCTCGGATAGGCAGAATTTATTAAATGTATCCAAGAGAATTTTCTTAACAGTACGGATATGGCCTGACTAGAGAGGCTGCAACACTGAACCTCTTCTGGAAATGTGGCAGACCAAATGGCTGATAGGTCAGTAGGAGAGCAATGAACAGACCTCCATCAGTTTTAAAATGGTGATGTGGAGAGATATGACTGGTCTGCAAGTCCTAAATTGGGAAAAGGTAAATTTTGATGGGATGGGTGATGCTGAGACAAAAGCTGATAGTGTTGGAATCAGAACAAAAGGTGATTAAAGGGGGCAAAATGAGAGACCAGATGGTACCATAGGGCAGGGGAAGATGGGAAGAATCCAGTTGGGTAAATGTGGGTGGAATAGGATGGAACTAGAGATGGAGATGGATGAGAGCTGGGTGGGTAGAGGTGAAGTAGGAAACACCACAAAAATGAGAGGAGGAAGGGGGAAAAACAGAAATAACTCAGAAGAAGAGAGGGGGAATTTTATGCATGAATTTATAAATTTCTTTGTTCATACCATTTGGTTATAAACATTTGGTTATAAATATGAGGCATTTGTTCCTCGAGTTTATGTGAGGCCTCACTCTGGCAATGGAGAAGGACAAGGACAGACAGGTTGGTGTTGGAATGGAAGGGGATTTAAAATTACCTGCAACCAAAAGGTCGGGATAGCCAATGCATACAGGGTAAAGAAGCTCTGAGATACAATCTCCAAGTCTGTGCTTGGTTTCACCGGTGTAGTGGAGGCTACATCAGGACTACCAAATGCAGTAGATGAGGCAGTGCTGCATAGGCTGGGGCTTTGTTCCTGGAGCATTTATACTAAGGTGGTACTTTTTTTATTATTAATTTTTAATCATGCAGGACATAGATAAGGTAAATAATAATAGCCCTTTCTCCAGGATAGGGATGTCTAAAACAAGCGAGCATAGATTCAAGGTTAGATGGGAAAGACTTAAATTTCCGCACCATATTTGTTGGATTCATGTGATGAACAATTACAGAAAGTGGTAGAAGTCGGGACAAATTGTAACATTCAAAAGATATTTAGGAATATAGTGAATAGGAAAGTTTTGCAGGGATATGGGACAAGCACAGCCACATGAAACTAATTGGCAAATAGACAAGTTGGGCTGAAGGGCCTATTTTCATGCTATAGAACTTGATACAACAACAGGATCAATAAAGGGGACCAGTATAAAACATACACAGGGAATGTAAGATTCATGTACAGCAAAACGTAAATGCAGAAAATCGGTACTTTGATAAGGATGGTGGGGATAGAAAACAGTGGTGCCAAGACACTGAGAAGTTCCTGCTCTGCAAATAATTCTGTGAAAGATATTATGTCAACAAACCATACTCACTTTAACATTTTATTCCATGTACATCACGTCTAATGATGCACCACTGTACAAGAATGTCAGCCAAGATTCTCAAACCCAGAAGAAGGTATGAAGTCATCTCCTTCCAACCCCGTGGTGAGATATGTATAAATTGAACCAAACTGACCTTGTTGAAAAGATAGGATTCAGGAATTTTTTTTTATTTGGTTTACAGCCATTTTCACCCACATCCTCGCAACATTTAGAAATAAGCATTAAAATATCAAGGCAGATACTTTGATTTAAAACAGAATTCAACTTAGTCCCTCCGCAGAGATTATAAGAAATCAGCTTTTATTATGTAGGCAATCTCCAGGATTAATTCCTTGATGTGCCTTGGTATGTTGTCACAATATGGAAAGAGCGTTTGTGTAGAAACCATGGAAGTGGTTTTGAACGTATTTAATCCATTAGCTCCACCGCTCATCTTCATTCACGCGTTGTTTATCATATCATTATGCTGCTAACCAATGAAAATTTACCTCTGGTAAATTTAATATTTCCATTATTTCTGCCTCCATCAGCTTTAAGAATTTCATATTTCTCTTATTTGATGAAAAAAGGTTTCCTGTCATTATACCTGAGTGGTCTAGCTGTAACTTTGATTAGTTTTTACCAAAGGAAATAGTTTCCCTCCAAATACCCCATAAATTATTTTAATTATCTTAAGCACCTTAATTATTTATTTATATTATAAGGAATGCAAGCTGAAACTTTCCTTGTAACTTACCCCTTTAAAACTAGTATTATTCTGATGAATCACAGCACAGCACCTATACAGTCTCATGCCAGACAAATGTCGTTGTCTGAGGGACTTCAAAACCAGGGCTAGTATATTGATCCTGAGGCATTGTGTTCTGAAATTCCCAGCATATACATGGATGCACAACATTAAATAGTCAGCGTGAGTTTTCAGTAAGTGACTTATTCAGTCTTTTGTTCTTAAATGACCTGAAAAGGCTTGCACTTTGCTACCCAGGTGTTCCAGGGTTTTGTGTAGAGCCAGCGAGATGGAATCTGCCACAGACCTATTAATGCAAAAGGAAAATTGGTTTTGCTAAATGTCTATGAACAAGGAAGTTGATGTTTGCCCATGATTTTTTTTTTGTTTGTTTCATGGAGGATGAGAGAAATATGATAAATTGTAGATTGGGGAATGCTGATCATCATAGTAGCCCTTCAATGGAAGTGAATGTAATGATCCATGTCACCATTTACATTTAGGTGCATGACTTGGTATGAATGCTGTAAAATCACTGTTTTGCAGCTGTGTATACAAGGTCAATGATGGATTATGGAATATTCCAGCCGTACTTACCTCACAATTTTCTGGCCTGCATGTGAGAGACCTTTCAAGCTCTTCAAGATGAGTATTCAAGAGTAACCTGCTTGCCACATACAAAAGTCTTAATTCCTATCCCAGCATCCTGAGTGATCAGGTGGGATGATGTATAACTGCCTACACGCAGTGGGTTGGGCTGGAACTAGTATTTCCAGAAGGTGCTTCCAGAGGCATCTTGCTTCTAACCTCTGCCCTGATGCTTAGTTCAGCAATGATATTGAGATGGGTGGATATCTAGCATTTAGAGCAAAGTAGGCATTGAGAAGAGATGGACCAAGCTCTGACCCACATGGCAGCTCACCAAAATAGTTGAGGAATCGACTAGTTTTTTCAACAATGTACTATTTGATTAATGCAGAAAAGGATATTCTTTAACATTTCAGTAATAGGCTCTACCGGCACCACCTACGGCTCCTAGAACGCTTCCACCAGCGTTGTCTCCGCTCCATCCTCAACATCCATTGGAGCGCTTACACCCCTAACGTCGAAGTACTCGAGATGGCAGAGGTCGACAGCATCGAGTCCACGCTGCTGAAGATCCAGCTGCGCTGGATGGGTCACGTCTCCAGAATGGAGGACCATCGCCTTCCCAAGATCGTGTTATATGGCGAGCTCTCCACTGGCCACCGTGACAGAGGTGCACCAAAGAAAAGGTACAAGGACTGCCTAAAGAAATCTCTTGGTGCCTGCCACATTGACCACCGCCAGTGGGCTGATAACGCCTCAAACCGTGCATCTTGGCGTCTCACAGTTTGGCGGGCTGCAACCTCCTTTGAAGAAGACCGCAGAGCCCACCTCACTGACAAAAGGCAAAGGAGGAAAAACCCAACACCCAACCCCAACCAACAAATTTTCCCTTGCAACCGCTGCAATTGTGTCTGCCTGTCCCGCATCGGACTTGTCAGCCACAAACGAGCCTGCAGCTGATGTGGACTTTTTACCCCCTCCATAAATCTTCGTCCGCGAAGCCAAGCCAAAGAGAAAGAATAGGCCATTGCACCAGGCTGTTTCATATGCTATTGATAAATCTATGAGGACAACCTTCAACTCTCATCTGCGTCTGAAACTCTTCCTCAGTATTGAATGCCCAAATACATCAATATAATACTGGTAGAAACTGTTTCAAGAACTGTTTCCTGCTCTCAGTGTTCTCATAACTTTGTTTAAATAAGTGTCCAAGTCTGAATTACTGACTATTTTTCAGTGTCCTGGTGGAGAGCATTGATGGAGAATACAGATTCCAAACTACTTTTGGTTTTCTGGCCTGAGATCGGAATTGTACTGTGCACAAGTCATGGTGGTGAAATTGTTGGCAGTAGTTTATGTAAGGTATCACGTCACGCCTGGACAGGGCGTCAGCCATGGCATTCACTTTTCCTCAGCTGTGCCGTATGTCTGATGAAAATTGTTGGATGAATTCCAAATGCCGAATCTCTCTGGATGAGTGGAGCTTGACCTCGCAGTATGTGTAAGAGGCTGGTGGTCTGTATAAATGGAGAAAGGATGGCCTTCCAATACAAAGCAGAAATGTTTCACTGTGAGATAGATGGCCAAGTGTTCTCAACCAAACATGCTGTACTTTGATTGAGCCAATGACATCTTGGCTGAAAAAATGCCAGCATTTGGCAGGAATCGGCTCTAAAAATTCATCATGCCTAAAAATGTCGCAATTGGCCAAAAATGATGGGCGTAGGGAATTCTCAAATCTCTCCCACTTTTGATCAATCAGGCAAAATACCATGTTACGTAACTCCTAAAAGTCCTAAAAATATAAGATCAGCAGCATGTACTGGGATTGATCATGATGCTAAACTCATCAAGCCTCTGAAACAATGAGATAAGGTGGTGCTTGTGCTCCTCTTCATCCACACTTGTGACTAGAATATCATCGATGAAAGCAACACAAAATCGAGGCTGGTGAGTATGTGGTCCATAAACCACTGGAATGTCCGAGCTGCGTTCCATGGACCAAATGGCGTTCACAGAAACTCAAATGTGCTGAAAGGAGTAATCACTGCCATCTTCGCGACATCGAAACTGGATTCTGATAGTAAGCATGTACTAACTCTATTTTCGAAAATATATGTTTGCCACGGAGTTATGCTGAGATATCTTGTAAATTGGGAATGACAGGCATGGTAGAATTGTTCAGGGCACAATAATCACCACAAGGCCACCAATCACCAGGAGATATATTTTTTTTTGGAATCATATGCAATGGTGAAGCCCAGCAGCTGTCAGATCTATGGACTATGCCCAACTCTTGCATGTGGTCAAATTCCAATTCCACGATTTTAAGACTGTCCAGGGATAATCTACGAGTCCATGCTGCAACCGGAGGACCCAAGCCTGTATATGGTGGGTTGCTGCATGGTTAATGAAACGATGGGGTCACTAGGTGCAGAAAACCCTTGAGCAAGGCTTGGAAAGAGTAGGAGCTCGTCAGTTGGCTGATGATACTTGAGGGACAACAAATGCAGCTCATTTGCATACAAGAACTGCGGTCCACAACACAGTGATTTTTCAAACCCATGAACAAATAAAGAATACACTCACTCATCTCTTCTGTCACACCATGAAGTTGACTTTCTTTATTAAACCCATTGTAGAGCTCGTCGAAAGAACCAAAGACTTGTTGATCCAAGACAAGGCTTTTATTAGCAAAAGACCGGAGCTCTTCACAGGTGGCCGACCAGTCCAGAATGATCCGACCTGGCTAGGGACACAACCCTTTAAGGCCCAGACAATAGGTGTGGCTTAGCTCTCAGCCAATCGCTGTAAGCACAGTCTAGATACAGTAACTATATACACTATGTACATTGGTGATAGATCTGTACTATCACACCCCTAGACACAACAATGCATTCTTTTCCTTTCCAAACACCGGTCAGCCAAATCTTTTTTTTCCTTTCCAAACACCGGTCAGCCAAATCTTTTTTTCCTTTCCAAACACCGGTCAGCCAAATCTTTCTTACCTCAATGGATCACCGCCACATGAGTGATCCTGACGCTCCTCCTGCAATGCTCACAAATTAGCAATTAAGATTTTAACATACCTTGGTAAATCTCTCTATGTTTTTTATCATGTACCTGACCACAAACAAGAAATCAAAATATGTGAAAAAAGAAAACAAAGCAAGTGTGTGCAAGGATGAGCAATCTACTACTGATAAGCTTTTGCTGATGAAATGAGGTGAGGTGACAAATGCTGGTAGGAAAGGAGGCATGTGTTAAATGTTTAAAAATGTTGCGCCACTGCAAGTTTCAGATGGCCTCGAACCATCTTTGTTCTGAATAACAAAATCATTCTAATTTGCCTTTTATTAACCAAAAGAATTTCAGTTCTAGGTCTTGGCCAGTGCTGCAGACGATCATAACACTTCTGCATTCTCAAAATACTTTAATATAATTTTTTAAGACATCAAATTGTACAAGACATATTAAGTAAATTTTAACACCCACCATCAGTAAAGCCAACGAGAGTGTGACATGTCTGAATGTATATGGATTTAATTAATAAAGTAGATGCTTGATTGATAAAATGGATTCCAGAGCCAGACATAAAATATGTTAAATCTTCTCACTATTTCATGGAACAAAACTCAGCAAATTAATCATTGTGTTGCACTTAAATACAGTGTGTATAATAGGGTTCTGATGTTACTGGCTGGTAGCCTCCACTGCACAATAAGAAATTAAACTTTTCCGAGACTGAATTCCTACTGTTTGAGCGAATTGATTGCAAGCTAGATCTAGCAATTTTCAAGTCAACTTTCAGTATTTATTGTTCAATCTGACTATTAAGAATTATAATGCAGGCTTCTTATCAGCTAATCATTCCTACATGGTCAGTTCTATCTGCTCTGTTATGGGTTCAGAGGACCCCCAAACCCAGTAGCAACAGAAATTCACTAAGACAAATGGTTACTTAAACAAAAGTTACTTTTAATTTTCTTTGAACTGAAAAACAGGATCGAACTTTAACTTATTACTATTAACTTAACCCCCTTCTAATTCTAAGCACAAATGTATCTATTGTGTATAAATTCAGAAAAGTTTTTTGATTCACAGTCCAATCTCACTTTTCACTCCTTCAAGTTCACCGGTATCAGGCAATTCTTATATTGTGGACAGAATTTAACATTTATGAATTTTCACCAAGCTCTAGTGGTTAATTGGCTACTGCTCAGGAAGGTTCTTGTTGGTTTCAGAGAGATTTGTTGCTCGTTGGACACACACAAACTGATTCCCTCTGATCAGCCACTTCAGTGTCTTGCTGAAGAAACTTTCCCTATCAGGGTTTTCCAAATGATAACCTCATCTTCTGCAGGTCACCACAAAGTTCCACTCTAGCCAGCTATTTCCTCTTGTTTGGACCACAAGGGTTTTCAACAGGCTGAACTCAGAACTCACAAACCATCTTCAAAATCAGCTTTCAACAAGCTACCATCTTGCCATTACTGCATAAACCAGTTCTCTCTCTCTCTCTCTCTCTCTCTCTCTCTCTCTCTCTCTCTCACTCTCTCTCTCCTTGAAAAATTGCATGACCTTCTTAGAACAGCAAACTTCATCCAGACTGTGGCACTGAACCCAAACCTCTGCATCTATTCATCTGTTGCTTTCAAAACAATAATCCATTTAGACCTATTTTGAAATTCTTTAGCAAAGCAATCTCCTTGTTTCATTGTCTTTGCAAAGGCTCTCGGTGCCTGCATGACTCACTTTCAGCAAAGCTCTTGCATTTTAAATGAGATCTGTTTTGTGAAGTGTTTGTGGTTGTTCATGTCCGACACTACCCTCACAATCTCTCTCCTTCAAAAACATATCTATATACAATATAAAAATATGATATAATCCCATCACAGCTCTATAAATTATTTTACAAATATTAACCGTAGGAAATTGTCCAAACCTCTGGTGGCATTACACAACCATACCGGCACACATCTCCTCTGCAGTTCATTGAATATTTTTGCCAGAAAAAGTGGCTGAAGAATTTTGCAACACAATTCTCTCCCAAGACCCTTTTCCCTTCCAACATAAGAATTTCTAGAATCCTGTGCTATTAATGACTGTAAATGCAAAGTTACAATTGTTTTTATATCATAATTTAACTTGTGGGGATGTGAATGAGCTTAATAAAAGAATACAAGATGAATTGTTGTGGTAGAATTTCATTAAAGAAAAATGTTTATTAAAGAAAAATTGCTTCATTCAGAGTATGGTTAAACAGATCCTTATCAAATAGAATCCGAAGTAGGCCATTTAGCCGTTTCAGCCTTGACTGCCATTTAAGATGATTGGAATTAATTCTCTCACTCATGACTTATTTTTCCATTCTCTCCTCAATCACCATAATAACTCTTGTGTCGAGAAATTCATCTGTCTCCCTATTACATTTCTTCAGCAGATTTGTCTCCACAGTAGATAATTATGTTTATCAATCTCTGAAAGTTCTCTTCATCACAATTCTGAGTCTTAAGCTGTATCCTGAAACTGCAACTCAACCAGGGAAGCATCCTGTCCACAACCAGTCTACTTAGCCATATCAGAATGTTTCAATGAAATTCTCTCTAAGTTTTATAAACTCGTGAATTCAGGCCTAGTTGACCTAATGTATCCTCATTTGACAGTACCATCATCTCAAGACTCAGTCTGAGAAGCATTTATGGCACACCCTCAATGCAAATATATTCTTTCTTGAGTAAGAAGATTAAAAAAAAGTATACACACGTTTCATATGATCTCACCAAGGCTCTCTACAGTTTAATAATTAATTGATTTAGAGATACAATCTGTAATAGGCCCTTCCAGCCCACAGTCCCACACCACCCAAATACACAAATTAAACTACTAACCCTGTACGACTTTGGAATGTGGGAGGATACTGAAGCAACTGGAGGAAACACAGACATGGGGAGAATGAACAAACTCCTAATTGACAGTGCAGGTTTCGAACCCCGGTCATGTGTGGCGCTAACTGCTACACTAACTTTGACACCCGTTGTAGTAAGTTATTCTTGCTTCTAAACTCATAAACTTTTGCAATAAGGTCTTTTTCCATCTTAACTGTTTCCTTCAGCAACACATTAGATTTCAGGGAATGGTGTATAGTACAAGGATATTTGGGTGAGTTTGTACTATAACATTTCCCACCATAATGATAACTTGTTAATTATCCATATCATACAGCTTTTGCTTTGTAGTTTCCCATTCACTCAATTTGTTGAAATCTCCTTTTAATCTCCTTGTTTTCCCTTCACAACTCACAATCCCACCAAGTTTAATATTATCAGACAACTTCAAAATATCATATTCTGGTATTGCATCCAAATTTTATGAGTCCATTAAAAGGTCATAAAGAGTTGTTCATCCTACAGAAAGCAGATTTTCTGCAAAATAATAATGATGTAGGAAGATGTAGGGTTAGATAAACAGGATGTCAGAGTTTATAAAAGTAACCACATTGTTGACTCAAATGTAAGAATTCTATTGCAACTAATTTATAGGATGCTTGCTTAAATTTACTTGATTTAAAAGTCACAAGCATTTCACCAAAGATGTCCATAATTAAATAAATTACTCTTTCCATCTGTTTCTAATTTTGCAGTTTTCCATTAAAGAAGGATAGCAAGTTAATTTTGAAAACCCTGAGCCAATTGTTGTACATATATATTGATGATCTGTGAAGGAAACTGATACTTCATATGAACTTAATAATTGACTGATCGTTCACACTGTAAATCAAGGTATTAATTGTGTCAGCACATCCTCCTGATATTAACTCAGTTCTTAAATTGACTCTATGTTTATTATTTAATGTAAGTTACATAACAACTAAGGAAAAATACTTCATAACTAAAGTTTGAATCACATTTTGTAATTTTTTTGCAGAATTTCTTCCTTCACAGAATAAATTAGGACACTAACATCAAACAATTTAAACTCTTCAATTACTTCATCTTTTCCTTAAATTCTTAAGAATGTTTTTTTTTAAATTAGACAGACAGCAAAGTAGCAGGCCCATTCGGCCCATGAACCCATGCCGCCAAATTACACCCAATAAACCGACAACCCCGGTATGTTTTCAACAGTGGGAGGGAACCGGAGCACCTGGAGGAGACCCACGGAGACATGGGGAAAATGTGCAAACTCCTTACAGACAGTGCTGGTTTCAAACCCCAGTCGCTGGCACTGTAATAGCTTTGCTCTAACCGCTATGCTAAATGTGCCATCCTTGTTTTTTTAACAGTTCTGCATGCCAGAAGATCAGGGCCAAATGGGGTGAGAGAGGCAGAGTGAGAACATGTCAGCAAAGACTGGACATTTTGCTTGGCTTTTCACCCCAGGAATCACCAAACATGCTTGGTATTTCATGTTATTTTAGTCTATTGATTTTTATTCAGCATCTGGGCACTAATGGCAAGGCCAGTGTTTATTACATTATGATCAATTCATCTTTCAACTAATATTAATGGATTTGATTATATGTACCTTTGCAGTGTGGAAATTGTCTGCCAGCCCATGTTTAGATTTTAAAATTATTTGGCTACAAAGTGGGGCATCTTGAATACATGAGCAGCATGCATAAGTACTGTTTATTTAATGTATTTAGTTAAATGTTGAGATGATTGTGAAGAGATAGAATCACCACAGTCTTTCATTGTTCAGGTTTAAAAAGGTTTTTTTTACCCCTTTTTTTTCTATGCAGCAGTAATGGCTCCACCATGTATCTTGGTAGGCCTTTCCTAAAAGCTGTGAAGAGTTAATGACCAAAGTGGATGTGGAATCCAGACCAAGTTAGAAGAGCTCCACAGAACAGTATTAGTTAACTGTATATGTTTACTTGCTTTCATCTATGAAATGGACGGATAATTTCTAATCAAAATACACTGTTCCAGAGACATGAACAGTAGAGTTATGGTTTAGTTCACAGGTATAGAGAGGGGAGAATGGGAAGCGGGAGAATCTTGGAAGTTGAAAAGGAAAATAACGAGGGCATGGATGGAGGGTTTAGCAGCAGAAGGGTTAAAGCAACTGTGGTGAAAGGCATTTGTATAGATGTATGGACTGGCCAGACCAAACCGACCTGACCTTCCCTAACCCCTCCCCTGGCTCCTCCCCAGATATCCCAATAAAGGCTGGTGTGCCAGGATTTTCCCCCTCTTGCTCCTGTACCTGGAACCTGGCCAAGTAGTGTATTAGTAATGGTCAGGTTTTCGGTAATTAAAGCCGTTTAATCACTCAATCATGTTTTTTTTATTTTTTTTTTATTTTTCACACTATGAACCATACTAACCAAAATACACACAAACATTTCCCTCTTGAATATACACAATATCATTTTTCTCTCCTTTTTCCTCCTCCCTTCCCTCCCTCCTTCACCCCCCCTCCCCACCCACTCAACGTTCAACCTATATGATACATTAAACCCATTAAACAGTGTCATCACACAATGAAAATAAACAAGAAATTTGTGTCTTCTACTTTTACATTCTGGGACAGTTCATTTCGTCTTCTTCTGTCATTTTAGGCAGTGGAGGTCCGTGTTAGGACTTCTCTGTTGTGTTCCATGTACGGTTCCCAAATTTGTTCGAATACTGTGATGTTATTTCTTAAATTATATGTTATTTTTTTCCAATGGAATACATTTATTTATTTCTATGTACCATTGCTGTATTCTCAGGATATCTTCTAATTTCCAGGTTGACATAATACATTTTTTTGCTACAGCTAAGGCTATCATAATAAATCTTTTTTGTGCTCCATTTAAATCGAGTCCAAGTTCTTTACTTCTTATATTACTTAGAAGAAAGATCTCTGGATTTTTTGGTATGTTGCTTTTTGTGATTTTATTTAATACCTTATAACAAACATGTACATCAAACTGCAAGAGAAAGAGAACGAGGAAACAAGCTGTAAACCCAAACAAAAATGGGAACAAGATCTAAACATAAAGAAAAAGAATGAAACATGGGAAAAGCTATGCTCCGGAACTATGAGAAATACAATAAACACGAGGTTACGCATGATACAATATAATTGGTTACACAGGCTATACACCACGCCCCAAAAGTTAAATAAATGGGACCCAACAGTATTAGACGGATGTTTTCGTTGTAAGAAGGACTCGGGAACAACAGTACATGCAATTTGGGCATGTGAGAAAGTGGAAAAGTTTTGGGAAGATCTAAACCAGGTATTAAATAAAATCACTCGATCATGTTGACGTGATTATTGTGTGCACCACAGCAGCGGTTTGAAAATTGTGTTCTAAAGACAACATGGGGTAGGAGATTAATCCAGGGTCAAATTCAATCTAGAGACAGTAATAATTCACCTCACAAAAATTAAAAATAAGGTGGGATCATTGGAATAATGAAGGGCTTGTAGTGGGGGCTTAAGGTAAAGTTTAAGTAATTGCCACATTTAAAAGAGGAAAATATAACTAATCAAAAATCTAATGTTCAATAACTAGTCAGACAATGCAAAACTGGTCAAATTAGGTGGAACAGTGGCAGAGCTGATTGATTGTGATAAAGGGATCAACTCAGTAATAAGAAAGAGGTGACAGTGAACAAGCTTAGTGCTTGATGGATTCCAAAGGCAATAGTGCAGGAAGGGGTAAAGGATCATTGTGGGTGGTTTTGCTTGGTTGCATAGATAGGAGGAGAATCAAACAAACAAATTCCTGCTGAGCTGAACTGTGAACCAATGACAGAGAGAGAGGAAACCGGTCTATTGATCTTATAAAGGCCTGAGGAAGCAGAAGAAGAAGAAATAAATTTGTATTCTATACTCCCAGTAGAGTTGATTTCTAAACTTTAAATCTACACCTGATTGGATAAAACTCAAGCATAGAGCTGAGGTAAAACAGATGTAGACTTGATAAGGGCCAAATTATTTATGACGAATATCTTTAAAAGCTTCAAGAGAATGAAACCCATGATTACACACTTCTGATTGATTTCCTGCCACTCTGGCCATTTTTGTTATTTTTCTGTGGAATGAATATTGTCATAAAGTTGCTGTCTAAGTGTATATTTTGATGTTAATATTACAATCCAATTAATTTGAAGACCCTTCAGTAAACTTTCTTTCTCCCCTTAATTCTAGCATTCCAAGCCATAATATCTAAAATGACTTAAAAATCCTGTAAAATCTAATTAGCTTCTTACACTACAATAAATGTGGGAGACAGAAGGACATCCAATTTGTAGTTCGGGGAAACAGTATATTGACTCACAACTCATTGCCATATTCGACTGAAGTAACAGCTGAATTTAAAAATCAAAAAGTGTAATGATTTTTTTTTGTTAAAATAAATCCTAAAAAGCTTACTCTTTAAAAGTTTGTATGTACTAAAATACATTATTTTCCAGAAAAAAAATACAGTGTGTGCTTTCACCCTTAACGGAGATCTGTTTGCATCAAAATAGTTTTGAGTATTTTTTAAAAAAACATGCCGCAAGCTCTATATGTTTCTGCTTTCTTGTTTGGACAGCTGTATTTACCAATATCAATGACATGGTACCTAGATCATCAAGGTATACTTTGTTGCCTTGCATTGCTTAAACATAACAGGTAGGTGGTCTTTTTACATTAAGAATAAAGCCTTGCTTGTTTTCAGCAATCACCTGGTTGATATTTTCAGGATGTGTAACCATTGTGTTCTATTAGTCATGGCAACATTTCACAATTTCTTATCTCACCAGATTATGTAAATTGAAGCAAAACAATAGCAATGTAAATTATAGATGGGTTCTCAGACAAAGCAAGGTCAATGGTCAATGGTTCCAAGGAAGTTAGTCATTTTGCAATTTATCTTAGAATGGTTCTTATGAAAATTCAGCCCAGTTAACATGCTCATGATGAAAACAGAAGAGTTTCTGTTGCATTGCACTTTTATGTATCAAAATTTAGACATTATCCTCTTTGAATGCAATGAGGTGCTACCAATTTTTTTGAGGCTCCCAAACTAAGTGAGATCTCAATGACAAGTATATTTAATCAAGCAAGTTTGATGGCTCAATGACAAACTAAGAAATAAGGTCTACTTCCTTGTGCGTCCACAACCTGCTGCAAATGGGCTTCCCAAAAATATGGATATCTTGCTGTGAAGTATTATGTAACTAAGGATCTAAAGGGAAAAATTATTATTTTTTTTTAAAAAAACAGTGGAACCCATCTTTCACTGTGATCCATGCGGAGTATCTGACGGATCTTGTCATAAATGGGCAATTCCAGAGCAGAAGTTGTAGTGCGTACTTGTGAGCCAACCTGATAGACTCCTCTGCTTGCTCTTTTTGATTCCTCACTGAGTTAAAAAAGGACCATGCAGGCTTCTGCATGTTTCTTAGCAGTCACCTGCAGAATACCTGCTGTGAGTATTGTGGACCAGTTAAATAACATGGTTAAATCAGGTGCTAGAAGAAAGGTAATAAAACAACTTAAGCAGACATTGTCAGATGGTCACCTTTCTCTATTTCATTAGTTGGTCGTATTAACTCTATTAAAATGATTTTAAATTAGTGTGGCACTTATACTATTTTACCCAAATTTTACACCATTTTTATGCAATTCCAGTCTTCATCCCCAAGTCATTTTTTGATTCACTTGACTCTATTATATCTTCTTATATTTGGCAAAAGAAACAACCTCAGCTGAATAAGCTTCATTTGCAGAGATCTAAAAGGAATGGAGGTTTGGCATTGTTGAATATTAGATACTATTACTGGGCAATCAATATATGTTTTATCCTGTTTTGGATACAATAATTTAATAGATTGGACCGCCCAGTTTGGGTCTCTTTGGAATTGAGATCAGCTGAGAAGTTTTCTGTTTTATCCTTTTTAGGAGTAGCACTTCCTTTTATCTTTAACTAAGAATGATATACAGCCCTGTAGTGAAACATTCTGCGTTTCTGGTTTCAATTCAAGAATTCTTTTGGATTTAAAAAGTTTTCCTTACCAAGTTTTACATCACCTAATGATATATTTCCTCCTTCTTTATATGATTCAACATTTTTCAGTTGGTGTGATAATGGTATTCAGTGTTTCCAGGACTTGTTTGTTGACAGTTGTCTCATGTCTTTTGAACAGTTATCAGCAAAGTTTAATTTACCAAATTCACATTTTTTTTAGATTCTTGCAGATCTAACATGCTGGATGTAATTTTCAAATTACAACCCTCTCAGTAGATTTTAAAAACCTTTATATATGATATGCTTTCAAAATCGCATCAGGTTTTCCTGAATAAGATTAAAAGAGCATGGGAGCATGATCTACAGTTTTCTATCTCAGACAAAAATTGGGATTTGATTCTTAAATCTTCACTATGTTCTCGACATTCTCTTTTATGTCTAAAGACAAATTATCCCATATATTTCCTGATCTGAATCTCTGATGTGATAGGTATAATGATGGGGATGCTACCTTGATACATATGATTTGGTTTTGTCAAGCTCTTGAACCTTACAGGAGAGAGATTTTTCTTGTTTTGTCAATAATATTATGTTTTAATCTTGAACCTAATCATTTAACAGTTTTATTTGGAGTGTCTGATGATATTAACTAGCTATTTTCTTTACCCGATCGTCAAATCATACTATTTTCAACTGTTATGGCATGAAGAGCCATCCTACTTAGATGAAAAGATCCTGCTCCATCCACTAGTACTCAGTGGTTATGTCATGTCATGTCTTGCCTTAATTTAGAAAAAAATCAGGTGTTTCACGTTGTATACTAACACCAACTTTCATAAAATTTGGAGTCCTTTTATGGACTAATTTTGTGCTCTTTAAATCTGTTTGTCTTGATCATTGAATTAATTATTTTTGTACATGTTTTTCCTTCAGTTAGTAATGTTTTATAGATTCAGCAGAATTATACTAGCTTTAATTTTATGTCAAACATCCAAGGTTTTCTTCAGTAGTGGATTAAAGTTTTTTTCTTTGTTTTTATTTTTTGTCATTCTGATAATATTGTATGGGAAGGGATACATTACTATTGTTTTGGAATATTTTATTTAAGCATATATCAATATTGTTTTATTTTTGGAATCTACTTATATTCTTCATTTTGGTAACCTTGCGTTCTCTATGCAATGTGTGCTTATTCTATAAAACTCAGTAAAAAGATTGAAAGCGAGAAAGGTGATTAAATATTTTCTTTGATTTAATTGAGTTTGATTTTTTTTAATGTGTCAATGCACTGGTGTGGGCAGGATGTCTGTACATGTTTACACCCACATGAGGGAGAGTGGCAGTGGCAGAGTGAGAGAGTGAAAGGGTGAGACAGTGAGAAAGTGAAGGGGTGAGAGAATGGCAGAATGAGAGAACAAGAGGGGGAAGAGGGTGAGAGAGTGAGAGGGTGAGAGAGTGAGTGTGAGAGAGTGGCAGAATGAGAGAACAAGAGGGGGAGAGGGTGAGAGAGTGAGTGTGAGAGTGAGAGAGTGAGTGAATGAGTGTGTGCGAGTGTGTCAATTTAGCTTGGGGTTTTGCAAGAGGTGAAGATGAACAAAATATATTTTAACCTATTAAAAGAGAGGCTATAATGATTTGAAATATTACTGATACTTGAAATATTTGTTTTAGTTTTTTTACACTAATTTTAAAAGAACACTATTCTGTAGCTATTTAATTTCCATGTCTAATTTCTTAACTTGTCCCAATGTGATTTTGATTATTGAATGCCTCAGTATAATCAAGAAATTAAATAAACATTTTAAGATTCAAAATTATTTTATTGTCAGGTGATAGTGCAGAACATGTAATATTAAACAAAATTGCCTTCTGCTTGCCATAAGGGCAGACAAAGAGTTGCCTTTAGTGTTGCCTGCCATCCCTTAGAGTAAGAGAGAAAAAGAAGTAATACTGAATCCCTTCAGAGTCACTGAGCTTCTTGTGGATTTGTCTCCAGAGCTCCCGCAGTCTTTGCAGCCACACAGGCATAAATGTTATTTAATACAACCTGTCAATTCAGTCTGTGGATTAGTATTCAATTCTTTATGATTCCATGTTTTGTACTTTTTATATTATCAGAATTCACCAGGGACATTGCCTAAAATGTCAAAAATGTTGATAAAACTGTTTTGATAAGATAAAAATACAATTGAAGTGAAATACCACAAGCAAATCTGTCCACCTGAACAGATAGGATTCATTGCTTTGCGATAAAAAGTTAGATAAAGGATCCTTACCCACAAAAATTCTTTGATATACTTGAGCAGACTGATGATTATCAGAGACTTCAGAAATAGATGCAGACCATGTGCACTAACCTTATAAAATGCTCCGTTGGTCTCGTTCCTGTGAATTCTTTCTGATACTGGCCAGATTGGAAATATATGTAACAAAATAAAATTTTCCTAAACCTGTTATTCTGCAAACTGTATCAAGTTGACTATCTTTAGAGACCTTGATGTACTGCAGCAAGTGGTTTGTCATCATCTGATGTTCACTGCCTCAAGGAATTTTATGTAAAACTGCAGAGCACAAAAAACAAATCATGCCATGTGCAATATGTAGAGAGATTTGTAGGGCTTGTTGTGGGATGTCACTGCATGAAATCACTTGTTATACCCACAATGACTCTGGTACATTTATTTATCTCTTGAGGCTGTTAACTAATTACAGGTTTGTATTTAATAAAAATCAGCAACTTAATGTTCTCTTTGAAATACAAAGGTAAATCTATTATAATCTACGTTACTTATAACACTGAGTGGTTGCATTTGTCATCCATCATCATTATTCCAGTAAGCATCTAGTTATGGGAAATCAGTTAAAGAAAACAATGTTCAATCTTAACCAATTTTTTATACAATGGCCATGTGTTTATAACAATGCACAAAAGAAAGGTTTAAGTATACAATTTCCCCCATGAGAATGTAAAGGAGAAGTAGGCCATTGGGTCTATTGAACCCGCTCCACCATTCAACAAGATCATTGCAATTTCACTGAGGACTCGGTTCGACTTTACCTTTCCCCATAACCTTTAATTCCCCTACTATGGAAAAATCTTTATATCTGATGATGCAACCTGTAATTTTGATTCTAACTGGCAACACAAGAGATCACTAATTTAAAAAAAACATTTTTAGACATACGGCACCTTAACAGCCCATTTTGGCCCACAAGTCTGTGACACCCAATTTACACCCACTTAAACTGAACCCCCAGTACATTTTGAATGGTGGGAGGGAACTAGAGCCCCCAGGGAAAACCCATGCAGACACGAGGAGAATGTACCAACGTCTATTAGATAGCGCAGGATTTGAACCCTGTTCCCAATCACTGGCGCTGTAATGGCATTGCACTAACTGTTACGCCAACCACGCTGTCCCAGTGCATGACATGAGAACAGATATCATGCTAATTGAGTAGGGATGCACTTGCTTGGGAGGAATGAGAATAAAATGTTGAGTCCTATGCATGGTTACCAAGACTGAGGACAATTGGAAGATTGAATGGGAAATGTGAACCATTGGGATGATCGCATACAAATGTATGAATGAGAAACATTCAACTAAGAATTTTAGATGACTTCTGAACTATAGAGTTCAGCACTAATCTGTGTGGTGCATCACTTACTGCATGTATTCTCATTTCCAACATCAAAAATATCTGATTTAAAGGTGAGTAAAATTCAGTGGAATGTTAAGTGGCATCCTTACCTGGAGTTGCCTGATTCTTCCTCTTGTGAAATGCAAAAGAAACTTCAGGTGTTGGAAATCTGAAACAAAAAGCAGAAAATGCTAGAAACCTTCAACAGACCAGGCAATATCTGTGTAAAAGGAAATGCACTTAAAATTTCAGGTCAAAGACCATGGATTAGAACTCTGCCCTTTTAAAAGTTTAGTTTAAATTTATTTGTCACAACATACTAAGTGAGAAGGCTTCTTCTGCAAGGAGACAGAGGTTATTTCTAACATTCATACAGCCTGTAAAGAAGCACATATGGTCTGCACTTTCACATTCTGAAACCTTCTCCTCAATGGCATATAAGAGAAGAGAGGATGTCCAGGGTGTGATAAGTCCTTCAGTATCTTGGCTGCCTTTCCTAGGCAGTGGGAGATGCTGACAATCATGGGAATGTGTTGTCTTAGGTCAGGTCATAGGAGATAGTTATTATGAAGGACATGAAACTGTATACTTTTTTCTATTTCAGTGCGATTCTTATGGACAGGAATATAGACTTTGTCTTCTTTTCCAACGTCATTGATTATCTCATTCATATTATGGACATTGTGAGAGAGATTGTTAGCCTGGCACCATGCCACTAGACTTTCAATCCTTTCCTGTCTTCCAATTCATAATTATTTGATATCTGGTCAACTACTGTGGAATGTTTGGCAAATTTAAAGATGGTATTGGAATGGTTTTAGTTGTGCAGTCATGGGTGTAGAGGAAGAATAGTAGGTGCATTTGTTTACAATTACCCAAATAGCTAAATATGAAGATGACCAGTCTGAAGCTCTCTAATCATTCACGTAGATAACTGCACATGAAAATAAATGACAAACTGACCAATTCTGAAGGAAATTAGAAAGTTTTTTTTTCTTGTAGGTTTAATGTCAACTATATATTGATCATCTATAATAAATTTACAGACATAATACTTTTGCCAATGTAAATGATAAAAGTAACTAAATTAACATTTAAATTAATTTAATTATTACATTCAATCAGAAACAAACAATTGTAAAATGAAGGGTCTCATTGGGTGAGTAAGATTTGAAAATGTAAATTTCCAATAGTCAGAGATCAGGAGAGATAGATATCAGGTAACCAATTCTAATGTTGCCACAATTATACTATGCTTTCATAACCACCCCAAATACACATGCCTCAGATTTCATTACTTGTATAACCTTGGAATGGAACAGGAAAGATGTTTGTGTATCCAATAATTTCCCTGAAATTGCAGTTATTTACTCCTGTAATGATGTTAGTTTTAAATATGTTAGCATAGCTTTCTCTATGTAGGAACCATAGTACCACAGAATGCTATAGCAAAGAAGCTGGCCCTTTCACCCATCAAATCCATTGTATACTGTTATTTTGCCTAGTCCCATCAATCTCCTCCCAGACAGTACCCCTCCATACCCTTCCCATCCATGCAATTATTGACTTTTTAGATAACAAAATCAAACCCATATTCACCTCTTCCACTGGCAGCACTTGCCACACTCTTACCACCTTCTGAATGAAGATGTTCCCCTAATGGGCGTGATTGGCCCAAGAACATGACCTCTATCACTAAGATGAACGTGGCAGTAAAACAACAATGTCTGCAGTTCTTCTCCAAGTCAAACATCAAACAGACATTGAAATATATTGCTGCTCTTTCACTATTATTGGGTCTAAATTCAGAAACTCCCAATTCCATTGGACTATGGGAGTAAGTTGTGCAACAGCTTAAAGAGGTGGCCTGCCACTAATTTATCAAGATCAATTATGGTTTTGCTAGCAATAACCATGTTGCCCCCAAAAAAGAAAATAAATGATGAATTAGAAGAAATACACTCCAGTATCACAGGCTTATTTTATCAACATATGGAAAAATTCAAGGCAACTATGAAAAAAAAACTGGATAAGGTTCACCAGTCTTCACTTAATATGGATGGCTCAGTTATCGTAGGGGTTAGCGCAATGCTATTACAGTGCAAGTGAATGGGATTCGAATCCGGAGCTGTCTGTACATTCTCCATGTCTGCATGAATTTCCTCTGGACACTCCAGTTTCCTTCCACCGTTTAAAATGTACAACCCTGTACATTAATTGGTGTAATTGAGCAGAATGGGCTCATATGCCGAAAGGGACCTGACTGTGCTGCATGTCTAAAACAAATGCAGCACTGTACACAAATGGAAAATGTAAGCTTATCTTAATTTGTACCAGGATCTCAACTACATTAATAAATAGGAGTCTCATTTTCAATGCATTCCATGGCCTGAGCAGGGCTGCAAGGAAGATCAAAGGGAATGTGGTCATAAAAAAGAAAAGATAAATTATCTTTGAGCTAAACAGCACATACCTCATAACCACAACATAGAAATGAAAGGGATGAAAATCGTGAGTAAATAAGATGAAAATCTTGCTTTCCAAATCTAGAAGATATAAAAGATGAGATTTGGAGTGGTAAATAATGTGAAGACTAGCAATTTGGCTGCATGAAATTATGTTTTAAAAAAAAGATCATCATGGAGGAAGTTTTTTAGGCAGGAAGCACACGATACTGCAAATTTTACCAGTCTTAATGGTGACAGATTATTATCTTAAAAGGAGTTGGATTTAATTGAGCAATAAAGCCAAACTTGTCTCAAGGAAACAATTTGATGAACAGATTTCTTCATGAATGTGTATATTTTTTTCTCAATTTGGACTCATTGCAAGTTCACATGTACTGAAATACAATTTCACAATTTTTTGGTCCATCAAAATGTGGCTTCATTTAGCACCTCAAGAAATATTGAGCTTGCTCAAAAACAGATCTAAAACTGCAGAGATGTTTATACCATAAGTAGTTTTAAAATGAGACCTGTGCATTTCCCAACAAGACAACATTGCTAAAACTTTACTGTTCAGCAATCAGGGAAGGGGACATATCTTAAAGGCACTGTCCCTGTGGCTCCATGGTCCCATAGAGGTGACAGAGCTACTAAGGGCGAGTGAGAGAGCCCATCAACTCTGAGAGTATAGAGATCAATGAGTATAGAGCAGGAGGGAAATCTGGGCACCAGGAAGGCAAGGAGATCCAACTGGGTAACAGTAGAAGAGCCCAGCAGGATATAACATTATCTCCTCCAGGAATGTGAATCCCCACTGAAATGGACAATGTCAGCAGAACTTTTATGAGCTCAAAAGGAAGTATCAAGGTGAGCAGCATGCCTTTGAAAAGACTGCTCTCCGATACCATCATCCTCACAAAATATTGGTACTGATCTACAAGCCCACAAATACAACAAAAGGTCTCCACCTTTGCCCCAGCATTGAATAACAACACAAGGCTCGTCACCAATTACACCACCTATCAGACATATAATGTGGAATGCTGCCCATTTTCAGAACTGAATGCAACTCCAACAATACCCTTGGTACCAATGAGGACAAAGCAGCCCAATAGAATGAAATCTCAACATCCCCCTGCACCCCCCACTTAAGCTTTATTCTCCCCTTCACAGCACCAGTGACCTAGGTTTAGTTTTAACCTCTTGTGGTGTCTGTATAGAGTTTGTGCATTTTCCCTGTGAGTTTCTCCCATGTATTCTGGTTTCCTCTTGCACCCCTTAGAAAGGATAAACTGGCCATTATAAATTGCCTCTGCTATGTAAATAAGTGGTAAAATCCCAAGAGAGTTAATGAAAATGAGAGAGGAGTTGGTGAAAAATAGCAGGTAATGGAATTGCTCTCTGAGCCAACATAGCCGTAAAGAAAGAAACAGTTGCCTTATGATGTAAGGAAGTATGGATCTGGAGTTAGTCCCCTTGTCTACTTTGACAGCACATCCTGCATCTGCAATCTTTACCACCACAATTGACAAAGACAGTAATATTTGAGGGCACCTCCTCCAGAAGGTTCTGCTTCAAGTTGTAAACTATCCTTACTGGAAATATAATGCTGATCCTTCCATAAGACCATGAGAATTGGGAGCAGAAATAGACTATTCAGTCCATCGAGTCCACCACCAATGATCCATTTTCCCACACTGCCCCACTGCCCAGCCTTCTCTCCATAACCTTTGATGCCCTGTCTAATCAAAAATCTATCAATCTCTGCCTTAAATACACACAATGACTTGCCCTCCACAACTGCCAGTGGCAACAAATTCCAAAGATTCACCACCCTCTGGCAAAATAAATTCTGCTGCATTTCTGTTCTAAGTGGACATCCTTCAAACCTAAAGTTGTGCCCTATATCGACTCTGTCCTTCCTTCAACATTCAAAATGTTTCAATGAGATACCCCTCATTCTCCTAAATTCCAAACAAGTACAGACCAAGAGCCTTCAAACATTCCTGGAATCATCCTTGTCAACCTCTTCAACTCTCTCTAACATCAACACATCCTTTCTTAAATGAGGAACCTAAGACTGCTTACAATACTCCAATTGAGATCTCACCAGTGCCTATAAAATATTAACATTACAAACCTGCTCTTTATTCTATTCCTGTTGATATGAATGCCAGTATTGCATTTGCCTTCTTCACCACTGACTCAACCTGCAAGTTTATCTTCAGGGCATCCTGCACAGGGACTCCCAGATCCCTTTGCATCTGGATCTTTTCAATTTTTTTCCCCACAAAAAATATCCTGTACACTTTCCGATATTGTATTTAATTTGCCACTTCTCTGCCTATTCTCCTACTTTCCTTCTGCAGCCTCCATCTTTCCTCAACACTACCTGCTCCTCCACCTACCTTCGTATCATCTCCAATCTTGTCCATAATGCCATTCATTCGATAAGCCAAATTATTAATATACAACATGAAAAGAAGTGGCCTCAACACTGACCCCTGTTGAACACCACTAGCCAAACAGAATATGATCCCTGTATTCCAACTCTGTTTTCTGCCAATCAGCCAATGCTCTACCCACGTTAGTATGTTTCCTGTTATACTGTGGAATCTTATTTTGTTAAGTAGCCTCATGTGCAGCATGTCAAAAGCTTTATAAAAATCCAAATAAACAACATCCACTGCATCTTCTTTATCTAACCTGCTTGTCACTTCTTCAGAGGATTCCAATAGATTTGTCAAGCAAGAATTTCCCATTAGCCTATCTTGTCATGTGCCTCCAAGTATTCTGTAACTTAATCCTTGACAATCGGCTCCAACATCTTCCCTACCACTGACGTCAGGCTAATTTCCTTTTTTGCTGTCTCCCTACCTCTTGAATTGTGGTGTGACATTTGTGATTTTCCAGTCCTCCAGAACTATACCAGAATGTACTGATTCCTGAAAGATCATTACCAATGCCTCCAAAATCTCTACCACTTCTTCCAGAACCAAACGATGCAATCCATCTGGTTCAGGAGACTTATCCGTTCTTAGACCATTCAGCTTTCTGAGCACCTTCTTCCTTAAAGTAGAAACTACACTCACTTCCCTTTCCTGATATGTTTCAACATCTTGTACCCTGTTCATGTCTTCCATAGTAAAGTCTAAATCAAAATACTCTGCCATCTTCTTGTTTACAATTATTATTTCTCTACCATCATCTTCTTGTATTCACATATCTACTCTCACCTCTTTTTTACATTGTATTGTTACAGAGTCCAGAGGATCCCAAAACCAGCAGCAATAGATATGCACCACCACACAGGGTTACTTAAACAAAAGTAGTTTTTAATTATAATTGAACAAGAAAAAAAAATTAAACTTTAACTTATTACTTAACCTATCTAACCTACTTAATCCCCCCTCTAATACTAAGCACAGGTGAGTGTAATGTATATTTAAGATTAGAAAAGGTCTTTGGATCACAGTCCTATTTCACTGGTTGCAGGCAATTCTTGTACTGTGCACAAAAGTTAGCATTAACAAAGTTCACCAGTCTTTGGTGCTTAACAGACAAATGGTTACCACTCTTGCTGGTTCTTGCTGATTTTCAGAGACAGATTCCTTTTCCAGGACATCCACAACTGATTCCTTCTCAATCAGTCGTGCTGATGAAACTTTCCCCCTTCAGGGTTCTCCAGATGATCCTCTTTTTTTCAGGTCACCTTTCACACCGCCAATCTTCTCCTTTGACCAGGCAGCCTTCCAAAGTTTGCCAGCTTGTCCCACTAGAACTGATTTCTGTGATTTTACTCTCTGAGAGTAAAGCTGTTCTGTCCCTTGCCTGCAAAGATCACAGGCTCTCCTGAACCAATGCCTCCAAAATCTCTACCACTTCTTCCAGAACCAAACGATGCAATCCATCTGGTTCAGGAGACTTATCCGTTGCTACTTTGCTGCTTTCTGCAAAAAGCACTCTGGAAAAGTCCTGCAAAAATTCTGTGTTTTAAAATGTGTGTGTGCAAGCTGCTCTAACAATTCCTCCCAAACCACCTCAAAATACTTTGTCACAGTAGAGACTTGAAGAATGTTTTTGTATCCTCTTTGATAAAATCTGCTAACCTATTTTCATACTTTATCTTTTCCCTCGTGAATTTTTAAGTTACCCTACACAAGTTTTTATAAACTTCCCAATCCTCTATTTTTACACTAATTTTTGCTTCCTTGTATGTCCTCTCTTTCATTTTTTACATTGGCTTTGACTTCCTTTGTCAGCCACATTTGTGGCATGTTTCCATTTGAATATTTCCTCTTTTTTGGTATGCATTTATCTTGCACCTTCCCCATTTCTGTCAGAGACGCCAGCCTTTACTGCTCTGCCATCTTCCCTTACTAATCCTCCCTTCCTATCTATTTTGGCCAGTTCCCCTCTCATGACACCGTAATTCCCTGTACTCCACTGAAATTCCAACACATGTTGACTTTAGTTTCTCCTCTTAAATCTTAATTTGAACTCAATCATATTGTGATCTTGTGATCACTCCTCCACCCCCCCCCCCACCAATAGTTCCTTTACTCCAAGCTCACTTCTAGTGCATTACACAAAACCTAATCCATTTCTTATGATCCCCTCGTGCTCTAAAAAGCCATCTCTTGAGATCCAGTCCCAATCTGATTTTCCCAATTGACTTGCATATTAAAATCTCCCATGACTGCAATAACATTGCGCTTCTGACACGCCTTTCCTATTTGGTGTTGTAATTTGTTGTCAAAATCCTGGCTACTGTTTCAAGGTCTGTATATACAGACCAATGCCAACAGGGTCTCTACCTTTGCCATTTCTTAACTCTACCCACAATGATTTTATTTCTTCCCATCTGCTTTCTAATAAAATTTTTTCATACCAGTAGACCCATACCACCCTTCTTACCTGCTTATCCTTTTGATACACTGTGCATATTTGGTCGTTAAGATCCCAATAACATTTATCCTTTAGCCATGACTCAGGGAAAGCCACAGGATCATACATGTCAGTGTATAGCTATACTACAAGCTCATCCACTTTATTTCTTATGCTATGTGCATTTAAATGCAAGACCTTTAGCTCTTTATTTGTTACTTTTGACTCTGTGTCCCTGTGACATTGCAACCCATCCCAATGACTGCATGGACCTCTGTCCAGGCCTTTCAACATTCAAAATGCTTCTAAGAGGACCCCTGGCATTCTTCTGAACTCCAAGAAGTACAGTGAAGACCTGTCAAATGTTCTTCATATGCTAATCCCTTAATTCCAGGAATCATTAGTGTAAATCTTCTCTGAAATCTTTCTTAGATCAGGAGCCCAAAACTGTACCCATACTCCAAGTGAGGCCTCAGGCCTCAGTATTATAAAGCATCAACATCTCATCCCTGCTTCTATATTCTATTTCTCTAGATATGAATGCCAACATTGCATACACCTTCTTCACCTCCTTCTCAACCTTTAGGTTATCTTACACAAGAAATTCAAAGTCTCTTTGCATCTCTGAATTTTTAATTTTATCCACCTCCAAATAATAGTCTGCCCTTTTATTATTTCTACCAAAGTACATGACTGTACACTTTCCAACAGTGTATTTCATTTTCTACATCTTTGCCCATTGTCCTGATCTAAGAATCTGCAGGCTCTCCATTTCTTCATCACAACCTGCCCCATCACCTATCGATGTATTATTTGAAAACTTAGCCACAAAGCCATTTATTTGACAATTTGCACCATTAGAAGTCTAATAACCTGAACATGCATGAGATTGTCTAATCTAAGAAGTTAAGCAGGCACAGCCTGGTCAGTACTTTGAGCAGAGACTGCCTAGGAACATCAAGTGCTGTAGGTTTCTGTGAGGGGGGCTGGACAAAGAGGCAACTCTCTGCCTGCCTTATGTTATGTATGTTTCATTCTATATGTAGTATTATATGACAATAATGGAACCTTTACATTTTACCTTTACCATATAACATAAAAAGAAGTGGCCCCAACACAACACCATTAGCCATCCAGGATAGGATCACATTATTCCCATTCTCTGTCTCTTGCTGATCAGCTAATGATTTACCCAAGCTTTTATCTTTCCATTAATTCTATGGGCTCTCATCTAAGCAGCCTCGTGTGCGGCACCATGTCAAAGGCCTTTTGAAAATCCAAATATACAGCATCCACTGCATCTCATTTATCTCGCCTGCTTATAATTTCCTCAAAAAAATTTCAGTAGGTTTGTCATGCCAAATTTTCCCTGAAGGAAACCCGGCTGACTTTGGCCTATGTTGTCATGTCATGCCAGGTACTCCATGACCTCATCTTTCAGAATGGATTCCAGCAACTGGACTGGTGAGCATGATACCGTCATCACTCATATATGCTGGGTGCTTGGGTGGTAGAGCACTAACAAGATGTGTCGAACACCGTCATTCCATTGGAATACCTTAAAAGCCTCCAATCCAAACTGTGGACCATTATCAGAAACCAGTTCAATCAGTAATCCATACAATGCAAATTACTTTGTAGTTTTTCAATGGTCTGGTCTACTGTTGTTTTCCACACATGTATGTACTACCACTGGCCATTTGGAGTGTGCAGCAACCACAATCTTCACGATGGATGTCCAATCCATTTATACGTCTATCCCCCACACAGAAGGTCTGAAAGCAGTTCACTTCTTCCTGGACCAAAGACCCGACCAGTCACCCTCTACCACCACCCTCCTCTGCCTGGCAGAACTTGTCCTCACTATAAATAACTTCTCCTTTAACTCATCTCACTTCCTCAAAATTAAAGGAGTGGCATGGGTACATGCATGGGTCCCAGCAACACTTTCCTGTTTGTGGGCTCTGTGGAGCAATCCATGTTGCAAGCCTTCACACTCGCTTGTCAGCTTTATTCACTTTGCGGCCAACTTTCACCCTGATCTCAAACTTATCTGGTTCATCTCCAATAACATTCTCCCCAATGAGGATCTCTCTATTTCCACCTCAGGAGACAAGCTTTCCACCAACATATACTACAAACCCTCTAACTCCCACAACTACCCAGACTACATGTCCTCACACCCTGTCCCCTGCAAAGATTCCATCCCCTTCTCTCAATTCTCTATCTCCGCCACATCTGTTCCCAAGATAAGGTCTTCCAGTTTAGATCTTCCAAAAACGTGGTTTCCCCTCCCCTCAACTCAGCCCTCACCTGCATTTCCTCCATTTCCACTCATCTGCCCTGGCTCCCTCGCCCCCAGATGCAACAAACATAGAATCTTCCTCATCCTCACCTACCACCCCAACAGCCTCTGGATCTAACACATTATCCACTGGAATTTCCAGCACTTACTGCATGATCCCACCACCTGACATATTTTCCATCTCCTCCTCCCTCGGCTTTCTACAGGGACCACTCCCCCTGTGATTCCCTCGTGCACTCATCCCTCCATGCCCATCGCATCTCCAGCATCTTCCCCTGTGCCTACAGAAGGTGCAACATTTGCTCCAACACCTCCTTCCCTTCCCTCAGCATGGTCCGGAGCCCTAAATAGTCCTTTCAAGTGAAGCAAGGCTTCATGTATATCCACAGGACTGATTTACTGCATCTGATCCTCCCTTTGTAGCCTTCTCTATATCGAAGAGACTGGTCGCAAATAGGGAGATCACTTTGCTGAGCACTTCCTCTCTATCCGCAACAACAGAGACCTCCCGAGAGCCAACCACTTTAATTCTGGGTCACACTCCTGTGCTCACATGTCTGCCCATGGTCTTATGTATTATCCTATCATGGCCACACTCAGATTGGAGAAACAACACCTTATTTTCCATCTGAGCACTTTCCAGCCAGCTGGCATTCACATTGACTTTTCTGCTTTCTACTAAACCTGTTCATCTTTTCTTTCCCCTCCTCCTTTCATGTCTTTCCAGTTCTCCCTCCCTTTCCCCTTACCCACCCAGCCATCCCACCTCCCCTCATTGCTGCTGTCCCCTCCTTCCCTTCTCCACATATCATCTCCTGCTTTTGCCACTCCTTCCTCCCCTCCCCCCCCCACTCTTTTGTTTGGATGCCTGTTGTCGGCATTTTCTCATATCTTGATAAAGTGCTCAAGCCTGAAACATCAGTTATGTATCTTTGCTTTGACCTGCTGAGCTTCTCCAGCATTTTGTGTTTTTACTTTTATTTGTTCCTGCTAATGAATCGTGGTTCGATTGGTCTGCTAAGGTGCTGAGCCTTAGCTCCTGACCTGTCTGAAACTCTCAGTCCTTGTGATTTGATTTGGCCCACTACTGCCTATGGGAAGTTGACAGGAATTTGATGAAAATAAAGTGGGATTTTTCTGGGATTAATGCAAATTGGTGTTTGATGATTACGCAAACATGACAAGCAGAAAGCATGTAACCATCCTTTATAATCCCATGAATCTTTGTATGAATCTATAGAAAAATAGTTGGCGTGGAATAACAGTATACTTAATGAGCAGCACGGTTAGTGTAGCGGTTAACATAATGCTACTACAGCGCCAGTGATCGGGACTTGGGTTCAAATCCCATGCTGCCTGTAAGGAATTTGTACATTCTCCTGTGTCTGCATGAGCTTTCCACGGGGGTTCTGGTTTCCTCCCACCGTTCAAATCATATAGTGGGTGCAGGTTTGTGGGGTGAAATGGTTGTATGTTTAAATTTAAATTTATATTTAAAATTTTGAAATTTCCAGCCTATCCAGAAAAAGTAAAACCTTTATAAAGTAAAGTTAGACTGAATGTCAAAGTTGGACTATTTGCATATCCTCCATTTGGAATATGCTCTGTAGCAACCCCAAACATGTCCAACAGAAGATTAAGCCTCATGATATAACATATTAAGTCTGACTAAAACTGAAGGAAGATTTGGAAACTATAGCACTTAGAAGTATAATTTTTGATACTTTTTCCAAACTTAAATATGCCATTACATCATGTAACCACTGCCCATGAATTGGTGGAAGTTCATCATTCCACTTCATTAAAACACCTCGTCTAGCAATCAGTGTACTAAAAGCTAAAACTTTTTCTTGAGATACAGACAAAAGCATAATCGGATCGCAAATAAAGCCAAACAAGGCAATTAAAGGGCATGAATCTGTTTTAGTTTTAAAAGTAGCTGGTAAAGATTGAAAAATGTTTCCCCTAATTCTTCCTAATTTGGGACCAAAGTTCCAGTTTGAAAAGATATGGGGTCCATTCATGGAATATTATCAGGTTGGCAGTTTTAGGCTCCAGGGCTGCTCCGGAGATGCTCTGTCTGGCTTCTGGAGGTAGCAACCCGATCCAGTTTTGTTGTTCTCTTTTTTTCTCTCTTTGTTTTTTATATAAGTAACCTTGATTAGAGGGAGGGGCTAGATCAGCATTAGTTTAGTTTTTAGTTTTTTTCTTTGCTTTATAATATGTTGATTATTTGGAGTTTATATATGATGGTCCTAGTCTTTAATATTAATTGATATTTTACCATTATGAACAGATTGCTTATAAAGTAAATCCTGTGATTTTCATTTTTAATCTTAATAATATTAATTAATAATTAATTATGAAAATGGGAAACTGTTAATTAGAGCATTTTTACAAGTTATATATTATGTATACCTTTTTATATTTTCTTCTGCTATATTAATGCAACATGTATATGACATTATATTGAACTCAATAAAAGTATTTTAAAAAGAAAAAAATGTATAATTTTAACACTTTCTTCATCTTTCACTTTCTACATTGTTGGCAACATTAGAGTTCTGTTTTGCAGATTTAGTTGGTATAATTTAATATGTAACTTATGTCACACCATTACTCTAATTTCATCAAAAAACAGACATATCTTTCTCTATAGGAAAATAACATCACAAGAAATTACAGCAGTTCTATAACATGATTGAAATCCCAACATCCTATGCCATAGGTACTCTGTACTTTGTAATGGATTACTTAAGATGGCATGTGAATGGAAAAAAAATGGTTGCGAACTACTGCACTAATGCAAGGTCACCTTTTGTGTTTCATTTTGGTAAGAAATTTCATGCCTGGATGCCCTATGAATGTCTACTTCTATATTATTACTCTACTACTCTCAGAGTGTTTTATTGCAGTGGTTTCAAACTACCTCCCTAAACTCACATTGCACCTTAAGCAAGCCCTATGCCATAAGGGCCCTCTGATTAGTAAGCGATTGCTTAAGGTGGTGTGTGAGTGGAAAGAAAAAGTTTGAAAATGACTGTTTTAATTGTACCTACTTTTATGTTATGGTTTCATAACTCCAAAGGAAATGGATAATTTTTCTCAAGCAAAATATTTCAGTGACAATTGGGTCTAGAGCAGTGGTTCTGAACATTCCCTTTACAGAGATTGTTTATGGCAGAGCACTTATGGCATAGGGATTGCTTAAGGTGGAATATTAGTTTAGGGGGGCAGTTTGAAAACCACATATTTTTGATGGTCTTGAGAGGAAGCTCTTCTGGAGTCGAAGTGACTATGCCTCCTTTCCAAGAATGGCCATTGAATCCAGAGATGATCAAGAAAGGAAATTAATGGATTGATTGGAAAAATTTTTTCCTGGATCATTGATCCTGCCTGCTACTTTTGAGATTTTAACTTTAATTTACATCTTGACAAATAATATTGTCTGGTTGATAATATAACAAGATTTCAGAAGAAATTGTCATTGAATTGTACAGCACAGAAATGGGTACCATGACCTAGCACACCTATGCCAAGATTTTTTGCCCAAACATTTTTGCCTCATTGACTTAAATTTCAGTCTAAATGTCTCCTAAATGGAGTTATAAAACTTGGCCATTCTTTCAATAAATGAGAACTGCTATTTGTCAGACTAGAGAGGCTGAAAATCGCAGTGGAGAAGAGTTTTGGGCAGTTTGTACAGAATAGTTTTACATCAGGAAAATGTTATGAACAAAAATCATTTCAATCCCTTCCATCAAGAATTGAGTTTCTTAACAGATACCCAGATACCTTGACATGCACATAATGCTGCATATGAGTGAAGAAACACACATACTGCAGATGCTGGAGTCTTGTGAAAACAACAAGCTGATGGAGGGTCTCCTGTAGAGGTCCCTTCTCAAAATGTTGACTGGTCTTTTCTATCTATTGATGGCCGTTGGCTCATTGAGCTCCTCCAGAAGGTCACTGTTTACTCCAGATTAAAGCCTTCATTAAGCATAACCCTTTTTTAGTTTGAGTTTTGCAAAGGAATTTGTTGACTTGTTAATATATTTTCATTGCAAAGCCAAAATCCTTGAGCTTTCTTCTCCACAATATCGTGGGAATACCTTCAGAGGATAGAATATTTTTTTTTCATGAATGGGTCTCATCATTATCTTTCATGGGCAGTCAGGGTTGGTTGAAGCCTGTTTGCCAGCAATGACCACATTCTGAAAACTGATTTAAAAAAAAATGAAATCAATATAATTCTGAAAAGAATTTCACAGCACTCCAGGAGTAAAATGTCCCTTTAAAAAAGAAATATGATCGCATTTCCAGTTAAATGTCCGGATTAGTAATTACATTTTCATTAAAATTTCTTTTTAAACCTTGAAGTACCAGAGCCAGAAGTTTATAGAAGGGAGTGTGCTGATAAAACTGGTGATCAGGTTTGGCTGGAACATTGCACAAGTACAGAAGGGAGTTCTGTCCTTGACAAAACAGGAGCCAATTGTTCTGTGTTCAAGGCTAAAAAATATAAAAATATTATGAAGTTGCTTATTATAGATTGGGAGCAATTTTTATACAATAGCGGGACCTCAAGGGTAGTAATCTTTGGATTGTTGCCTGCAACATGCACCAGTGAGGGTTCTTTGGCTTGGCTTCGCGGACGAAGATTTATGGAGGGGGTAAAAAGTCCACGTCAGCTGCAGGCTCGTTTGTGGCTGACAAGTCCGATGCGGGACAGGCAGACACGATTGCAGCGGTTGCAAGGGAAAATTGGTTGGTTGGGGTTGGGTGTTGGGTTTTTCCTCCTTTGCCTTTTGTCAGTGAGGTGGGCTCTGCGGTCTTCTTCAAAGGAGGTTGC
This sequence comes from Narcine bancroftii, assembly GCF_036971445.1. Lineage (NCBI taxonomy): Eukaryota > Metazoa > Chordata > Chondrichthyes > Torpediniformes > Narcinidae > Narcine > Narcine bancroftii. The sequence continues at coordinate 360,135,448 of NC_091469.1, read as the reverse complement.
TGCCCGCCAAACTGTGAGGCGCCAAGATGCACGGTTTGAGGCGTTATCAGCCCACTGGCGGTGGTCAATGTGGCAGGCACCAAGAGATTTCTTTAGGCAGTCCTTGTACCTTTTCATTGGTGCACCTCTGTCACGGTGGCCAGTGGAGAGCTCGCCATATAATACGATCTTGGGAAGGCGATGGTCCTCCATTCTGGAGACGTGACCCATCCAGCGCAGCTGGATCTTCAGCAGCATGGACTCGATGCTGTCGACCTCTGCCATCTCGAGTACTTCGACGTTAGGGGTGTAAGCGCTCCAATGGATGTTGAGGATGGAGCGGAGACAACGCTGGTGGAAGCGTTCTAGGAGCCGTAGGTGGTGCCGGTAGAGGACCCATGATTCGGAGCCGAACAGGAGTGTGGGTATGACAACGGCTCTGTATACGCTTATCTTTGTGAGGTTTTTCAGTTGGTTGTTTTTCCAGACTCTTTTGTGTAGTCTTCCAAAGGCGCCATTTGCCTTGGCGAGTCTGTTGTCTATCTCATTGTCGATCCTTGCATCTGATGAAATGGTGCAGCCGAGATAGTAAACTGGTTGACCGTTTTGAGTTTTGTGTGCCCGATGGAGATGTGGGGGGGCTGGTAGTCATGGTGGGGTGCTGGCTGATGGAGGACCTCAGTTTTCTTCAGGCTGACTTCCAGGCCAAACATTTTGGCAGTTTCCGCAAAGCAGGACGTCAAGCGCTGAAGAGCTGGCTCTGAATGGGCAACTAAAGCGGCATCATCTGCAAATAGTAGTTCACGGACAAGTTTCTCTTGTGTCTTGGTGTGAGCTTGCAGGCGCCTCAGATTGAAGAGACTGCCATCCGTGCGGTACCGGATGTAAACAGCGTCTTCATTGTTGGGGTCTTTCATGGCTTGGTTCAGCATCATGCTGAAGAAGATTGAAAAGAGGGTTGGTGCGAGAACACAGCCTTGCTTCACGCCATTGTTAATGGAGAAGGGTTCAGAGAGCTCATTGCTGTATCTGACCCGACCTTGTTGGTTTTCGTGCAGTTGGATAATCATGTTGAGGAACTTTGGGGGACATCCGATGCGCTCTAGTATTTGCCAAAGCCCTTTCCTGCTCACGGTGTCGAAGGCTTTGGTGAGGTCAACAAAGGTGATGTAGAGTCCTTTGTTTTGTTCTCTGCACTTTTCTTGGAGCTGTCTGAGGGCAAAGACCATGTCAGTGGTTCCTCTGTTTGCGCGAAAGCCGCACTGTGATTCTGGGAGAATATTCTCGGCGACACTAGGTATTATTCTATTTAGTAGAATCCTAGCGAAGATTTTGCCTGCAATGGAGAGCAACGTGATTCCCCTGTAGTTTGAGCAGTCTGATTTCTCGCCTTTGTTTTTGTACAGGGTGATGATGGTGGCATCACGAAGATCCTGAGGCAGTTTACCTTGGTCCCAACAAAGCTTGAAAAACTCATGCAGTTTGGCATGCAGAGTTTTGCCGCCAGCCTTCCAGACTTCTGGGGGGATTCCATCGATACCTGCTGCTTTGCCACTTTTCAGTTGTTCGATTGCCTTATATGTCTCATCCAGGGTGGGAACCTCATCCAGCTCTAGCCTTAGGGGCTGTTGAGGGAGCTGGAGCAGGGCGGAATCTTGGACTGAGCGGTTGGCACTGAAAAGAAATTGGAAGTGTTCTGACCATCGGTTGAGGATGGAGATCTTGTCGCTGAGGAGGACTTTGCCGTCTGAGCTGCGCAGCGGGCTTTGGACTTGGGGTGAGGGGCCGTACACAGCCTTTAGAGCCTCGTAGAAACCCCTGAAGTCGCCAATGTCCGCGCTGAGCTGTGTTCGTTTGGCGAGGCTAGTCCACCACTCATTTTGGATCTCCCGGAGTTTGCGCTGAAGATGGCTGCATGCGCGACGGAAGGCTTGTTTCTTCTCTGGACAGGACGGCTTTGTAAGGTGAGCCTGGTGGGCAGCTCGCTTCTTTGCCAGCAGCTCCTGGATTTCCTGGCTGTTTTCGTCAAACCAGTCCTTGTATTTCCTGGAGGAGAAGCCCAGTACCTCTTCAGTGGATTGCAGTATGGTAGTCTTCAACTGATCCCAGAGGGTTTCAGGGGACGGGTCCGTGAGGCGGGTTGCAACGTCGAGCTTTGCTTTGAGGTTTGCCTGGAAGTTTCCTCTCGCTTCGTCTGACTGCAGGTTTCCAACATTGAACCTCTTTCTGGGGGCTTTATTGTTCCTGGGCTTTGGCTTGAAGTGAAGGTTGAGCTTGCAGCGAACCAGCCGGTGGTCAGTGTGGCATTCCGCGCTAGGCATGACCCTGGTGTGGAGCACATCTTGTTTGTCACTTTCTCGCACCAGGATGTAGTCCAGGAGGTGCCAGTGTTTGGATCGGGGATGCATCCAGGTAGTCTTAAGGCTGTCCCTCTGCTGAAAAAGGGTGTTTGTAATGCCAAGTTGCTGTTCTGCGCAGAGCTCCAACAGGAGGCGCCCATTGTCGTTGCACTTGCCAACGCCATGCTTGCCCAGGATTCCTGGCCAGGTTTCTGAGTCTTTGCCGACACGAGCGTTGAAGTCGCCCAGGATGACAACCTTGTCGGCTGTAGGGGTACGTTGGATGAGGTTGCGCAGATCGGTGTAGAACTTGTTCTTTTCTGCTGGTTCCGCCTGGAGGGTTGGAGCATAGACACTGATGAGGGAGATGTGACGCTTGTTTTGAAGTGGGAGTCGCATGGACATGATTCGGTCCGAGAGGCCTGTTGGAAGGTTTTCGAGTTTGGAGGCAATGAAGCTCTTGACCATGAAGCCTACACCAGATAGGCGTCGTTCATCTGAAGGCTTGCCAGACCAGTAGAGTGTGTAGCCCGCGCCGCGTTCTTGGAGGCTGCCTACATCTGCCAGGCGGACTTCACTGAGAGCGGCTATGTCGATGTCAAGTCTGAGGAGTTCATGTGCAATGAGGGCAGACCGACGTTCAGGTCGGTGGCTGTCAGCCTTGTCTAGCATGGTTCTGATGTTCCAGCATGCTAGCTTGAGTTTGTGAGCATCTTTTGACGGGGAGGACGTGGAGGGGGAGGACGTGGAGGGGGAGGACGTGGACCTGTCCTCGGGCCTGCGCAAAGGAGCTTTTAGGTGGAGTGCAGTGCGCGCAGTACTGGCCCCACCCTTTACACCCATGGTTCGTGTGCCGTGGCCAAGCAAGCTGGGACGTGGCAGCGAGGTCCTTGGGTCGTAGGTTTTATATCGGAGTGGCCTTCTCCTATGCAGGTTTCTTACCCGGGCTGGAGGGGCCTGCCTCCCCTCTTAGGTCGGTCCATACTGCCCGGACCGGGGCCGAGGCCACCGCAGTTCACCCTGTGCCTGGATTGGGGCCGCCGCCTCCCACTCTCTGCCCGGATCGGGGCCTTCGCCTGCCCCACTCGACCGAGGCCGGGGCCGCCGTCTCCCCCTTGCTCCTGCCCGTATCGGGGCCGCCGCCGTCTACCCTTCGCCCGGACCGGGGCCGGGGCCGCTGCTGCTCTCCCTGTGCCTGGACTGGGGCCGCCGCCTCCCAGTGAGGGTAAGAATAGGAATAAATGGCAGATGAATGCATGCCCTGAGTTAGCGCAGAATCAGAATTTATTGTCACGAACAAGTCACGGAATTTGTTGCTTTGCAGCAGAATCACAGAGCGAACATTCATATAAACCACCTTACAAAAAAATAAATAGAAATAATACATGAAAAGTAAAAGTAAAGCAGTGTCTTTGGCTCAGGAATCTGATAGTAACAGGGAAGAAGCTGTCCTTGTGCCACCGAGTGCTCTTCTTTCGGCTCCTGTATGTTCTTTCCGATGGTATCAGAGTGAAGAGGGCTAGCCTGGGTGGTAAGGGTCCTTGTTGGGGATAGGGGCTGCTCTCTTAAGACATCACTTCTTGTAGATGTCCTCGATGGAGTGAGGTCTGGAGCCTGTGATGTCGCAGGCCGAGTTAACAATTCTCTGGAGATTATTCTTGTTCTGAGTATTAGCACTTCTGTACCAGACAGTGATGCAACCATCCAGATTGCTCTCCATTGGTATACCTGAAAGTTTCTAGAATCTTCAATGACATACTGAATTTCCTCATAAAGTATAGCTGCTGATGAGCATTCTTTGTGATTGCATCAAAATGATGGCTCCAGGACAGATCCTTGGGGATGCTGACATCCAGGAATGTGATGTTCTTGACCCTCTCTGCTACGGAGTACTCGATGAGGACTGGATTGTTTTCTCCTGACTTCCTCCTGAAATCCACAATCATCTCCTTGATTTTGCAAGGTGGTTGTTATGTCACCACTCAACCTGTTGATGTATCTCCCTCCTATATGCTTTCTCATGTCATGTCTGCTTTGCTATTGGTAAAGTTGTAGATAGCATTGGAATTGTGCCTGGTTACACAGTCATGGGTGTATAGTAAGGAGAGCAGTGGGCTAAGCACACATCCTTGAGGTGCACCTGTGTTGATAGTCAAAGAGGAGGAGGAGTCATTGTTTCCAATTCATACTGACTATGGTCTTCCAATGAGGAGGTCTAGGATCCAGTTGCAGAGAGGGTTGGAGAGGCCCAGGGTTTGGAGTTTCTTGACCAGCACGAGGCTGAGCTGTAGTCGATGAAGAGCAACCATATGTATGAGTTGCTGCTTTCAAGGTGATCCAGAGATGCATGGAAAGCCAGTGACATTGCATTTGCTGTGAAACTATTCTGATGATAGGCGAATTACAGTGGGTCCAGACATTTGCTTAGATACGTGTTAATTCTGGCCTTGACTAAACTCTCACCTACCACCCCAACAGCCTCTGGATCTAACACATTATCCACTGGAATTTCCAGCACTTAATGCATGATCCCACCACTTGACATAGTTTCCATCTCCTCCTCCCTCAGCTTTCTACAGGGACCACTCCCCCTGTGATTCCCTCGTGCACTCATCCCTCCACGCCTATCGCATCCCCAGCACCTTCCCCTGTGCCCACAGAAGGTGGATGTTAGTGCTACTTGGTCTTAGTCATTGAGACAGCTCATTCTGCTCTTACTGGGCACCAGAATGATTGATGTTCTTTTGAAGCAAGTGACTGCAGCAAAGGTTTCAAATTGGTTCAGATTCATGGATCTTTGAAATCTCTTCTGGGGAATGTGTGACCTATACAATAGGAATGTGTCGCACCTGAATTTGAAAGGGACCAATATCCTTGTGGGTAGGTTTTCTGAAGCTATTGTGGAAGGTTTAAAATAAATAAGCAGGGGAATGGGAGCTAGAGTGTTCTGTCAGATGACCCAGCAGTTGATGGAAAGTAGATGCAATGTACAGTAATGCTGAGGAAGAAAAGGCAATGGATAGGGTATAAATTTAGTCATTTGAATGAATTGTCATGTGTTTAATGTGGGAAGTATTAAGAATAAAGGTGAAGGACTTATGGCATGGATTAGTACATGGAATTACAGAGACTTTGCTATCACAAGGACAGAATTGGCTGATTGATATGTTTCAAAAGGGATAGGGAAGGAGGTAAAAGAGGGGAGAAAGGGAAGATGTCATGGAGGGATTGTCCACTGAGTCATTGTGAATGGACGTCAGAAACAGGAAGGAAACAAACTGTCAACTGAGAGTATAAAATCCCCAATAACCTCCGGGCCACAGAGTAACAGAAAAGGGTCAAATTCACGAATATTGATTGACACCTCCTTAATGCAAAAAGTTAGTTGGGGAAGAAATTTTAGGTGTGACCAAGAAGGATGACTAGAGATCATACTAGATGTAATAATGGGTCAGGTGACAATCATCTCAGTGGGCGAGTGCTTCAGAGATGGTGACTGCAACTCCTTGCTATGGATAAGGATACAAGAGATGATATAAGAAAGCATTTAATTGGGGAAGGGATAATAATGATAGTGTTAGGCAGGAAGCTGGGAGAGTAAAATGGGAATAGATATTCTCAGGTAAATGTGCAGCAGGAATGTGGAGGTTGCCTCACTTGCCTGAGGTTCTGGATAGGTTTATCCCACTGAGACAGGAAAAGATCCAATGGTTGACAAGAGAAGTGGACAGAAAATATGGCATGGTATAGGAAGCAAAGATCCGCCACATGAATTAGAACATTTAACATTATAACATATTACAGGCCTTCAGCGCACGATGTTCTGCCACCTTTATAAACATATTCAACAACAATCTACCATTTATGCCAACAAATTAGATGGGATTTTAACATTAAAAATGTCATCCCAAAATCAGGGTCATCTTAAATGGAAAATATAAAATCCGAACCTTTACAGCGAAGTCTCAATGGTCTCCTGCCGCGTCCATCTGACCAACCAGACTGACATCAGCTCAGTACAGGCTTTAAACCACCTGTTCAAGGAGCCAATTGAGGTTTATTTTAAAATATACATAAAATTTAAAATGGAATAGTTGATACCATGTAAAAGTCAATCCCATATTTTTGGCCACAGTCACCCAGCTTCTGGGAAACCATAGGAGCTTACCACCCAGTCCTGACCACCCACCCGCAATCCCAGCTCTCGCAGGTAGTTATGGCAGTAAAATATGTATGAGTGTAATAGTTGACCCCTAAATTTTACCTTAAAATTGGTCCCCAAAATTTAACTATTACAAGCAGATGTGTAGTAATTTGATTTTTAAATATTATGGATTATTATAGTATATGTGCTGAGCAGTATCACTCCAATGGTCAGAGTTAAGTACAAGACTTGGGGTAGTCTTACTCTGCGATTACAGCTCAAAATGTACATTTTGGGTTGAAATTCAGGGGGGTCATCTTATACAGGAGTCATCTTATACTCCGGGTATATACAGTAATCCTTCCCTACCTCATGCCCATAACTTATGTGCCTATCTAAGAGTCTTTTCAATGTCCCTATTGTACTTTCCCTCATCACCACTCCCTGCCCGACCAGCAATGCATTTCAGGCACCCACCACTCCTGTGTAAAAATCTTACCTTTAATAGCTCCCCTAAATTTTCCACATTAAATAGATGTCCTCTAATATATTTCCTATTGTCAACACAGGAAAAAGCAATCGAGTGTAGGTGTTTTGTGAGCAGCATGGTTGACATGGTGGTTAGAGCAACGCCTTTACAGCACCAGCAATTGGGACCAGGGTTCGAATCCTGTACTGTCCGTAAGGAGTTTGTATGTTCTCCCCATGTCTGAGCGGGTTTCCCTGGGGGCTCTGATTTCATCCTACCATTAGAAAAGTACCGGGGGTGTAGGTCAATTGGATGTAAATTGGCCGGCAAGGACTTGTGGGCTGCAATGGCCTGTTACTGTGCTGAATATCTATATTTAATAAAAATTTAAAAGCAATCACCCAACCTGAATTTTGTTCCTCCAATGTAGAAGATGTATATTATGAACACAGAACACAGTGAATTATAAGGGAAGAAATGCAAGCAAACCACTCTTATATCTCTTCCAAAGTTGATTGGAAGGGAACCCCAGCAGGGATGACATTAGTGCAGCAGTGGCAGGAGTTTCTGGGAATAATTTGAAAGTCACAGGATTGTTTAATCCAAAAGATAAAGAACCATTCTAAAAAGAGGATGTGGTAACCGTGGCTGACAAGGGAAGTCAAGGACAACATAAAAGCAAGGGAGGGTGCATGGGAAAGGAAAAAAATTAACAAGATGCTGATGGATTGGGTAAATTAAAAAAAGGCAACAAAAAAAGTGATAAGGCAGAAAAGATTAAATGTTTATTGTAGTTCTATCTTGTAGGCTGTGAGCTCAGGGAGGAGTGAAAGCCCACTGTACAGGCCCAAATGACATCAGCAGGGTTCGGGCACCAGGTTTAAAAAGTTAAGCTCCTTTTCATTTACTTTAATTGCTGTGTGAGGAGGCAAGGGGAGATTAGTTGATTAGGGCTGTGTTCAATTGAGACAATTGATTAAGGCTAGAAAGCAATTGAGTTAACAGCTAGAGAGTAATAAAAGGATGGCTAGGAGTGGCTTGGTGACTGAGTAGGGTGTTGATGTTGTGGCTTTGTTGAATAGTGGCTGAGGAAGAGCTTTCTCCTTGTGAGGTAAGGGTGGTAAATTAATTGTGTTTATTGCAAGAATTAAGTTAAGGAGCCAGAGGTTAGGGCAGTCTAATGTTCCAAATGCAAGATGTGGGAAGTAAGGAGCAACACAAGTGTCCCCGATGACACCTGCAAGAGGTTCATTCAGCTGCACAAGTGTCCCCGATGACACCTGCAAGAGGTTCATTCAGCTGCACAAGTGTCCCCGATGACACCTGCAAGAGGTTCATTCAGCTGCACAAGTGTCCCCGATGACACCTGCAAGAGGTTCATTCAGCTGCACAAGTGTCCCCGATGACACCTGCAAGAGGTTCATTCAGCTGCACAAGTGTCCCCGATGACACCTGCAAGAGGTGGGGGGTGGTGAAAGATTTTTAACTTCCCGCACATAAACTGGGAGTCTCATATGGTAAAAGGACTGGATGGGTTGGAGTTTGTCAAATGTGTATAGGAAAGTTTTCTACATCAGTATGTAGGGAACCAGGCAGTTCAGGTGGCAGAAGTGTGTATAGGTGAGCATTTTGGGTCAGTGACCATAATATTAGTTTCAAGTTAATTATGGAGAAGGGTAGGTCCAGTCCTCAAGTTGAGGTACTGAATTGGAGAAAGGCCAATTTTGAGGAAATGAAGGATCTTGGAAGAGTTGATTGGAATGTTATTTTCTGGCAAAGATCCATCCAGCAAGTGGAAGGCTTTCAAGGATGAAATTTTAAGAGGGCAGAGGTCGTACGTTCCTACCAGGTACAAGGGCAAAGTCAACAAACAAAGGGAATCTTCGTTTTCAAGGGAGATTGGAGAAGTGGTTAAGAAAGACAACAAGGAGGAAATGAGCTATTTCCAGAGAATAGAAAATGTAAGAGAATGTTTAAGAAGGAATTTGGGAAAGCAAAAAGACATGAAGGTGCTTTGACAGATATGTGAAGGAAAATCCAAAGTGTTTCTACAAGTATATTAAAAGTAAAAAGATAGTAAGGGAGAAAATTGGACACTAGAAAATCAGTGGTCAACTATGTGTGGAGCCTCGTGAAATGGGGGAAGAGATCTTAAAGAATTTTTTTGTATTGGTATTTATCCAGGAAACTGGCATAGTGAATAAGGATGGAAGGAAAAGAAATAGAAGTGTCATGGAACATTTGGTGTTTAAGGAGGAAGTGCTTGCTGCCTTGCAATGAATTAAGGTAGACAAATCCCTTGGACCAGATAGGATATTCCCCACATTGTGAGGGAGACAAGTGCTGAAATTGCAGGATATATTCAACATTCCCTTAGTCACAGGGAAGGTGCTGGAGGATTGGAGGATGGCTCATGTTTTCCCTCTGTTTAAGAAGGGGTTCCAAGAGTAAACCAGGCAATTAGAGGCCAGTGAGTCTGAAGTCACTAGTATGCAAATTTAGGATTTTCTTAAAGGTGGGCTATATATTTATTTGGACCATCAGCTGATTAAGGACAGGCAGCATGGATTTGTGTGCATGGTAAGTTGTGTTTAACATAATTTTTTTGAGGAAGTTACTAAGAAGGTTGAGGATGTTGTTTATGGACTTAAAAGGCTTTGGCAAGGTTCCATATGAGAGGTTGGTTTAGGATGCTAGGCATACATAGAGAGGTTGCAAACTGGATTCAAAATTGGCTTGGTGGATAGATGCTTCTCAGACTGGAGGTCTGTGCCGAGTGCTGTGCCTCGGGGATCAGTGTTGGGACCATTATTGTTTGTTATCTATATAAATGACCTAGATGATGTGGTGAATTGGATCAGCAAGCTTGCAGATAACAGGTCTAGTCCTCGCTTCCCCATACAAAGAAGGATGGAACTAACCTTTCCCTCTGGTGTGACTCCCTTGAGGAAACTTTTGAATGCCAGGTTGCACTTCTGCTTGAACTTTTTAAAAGCCTCTATGATGTCATTGGCTTTCTAGTCCATGATTGGGTAATGTTGCTGCTGCTGCCGGTGCCACCATTTTCTTCTCCAGCTCTGGTCGTCAGGTAATGGTGGGTTTTTTTTTCTTTGTTTCCTTCTCTTTGTGTTTATTTTGGTTTCTGCCCCACATATGGTTTGAAGTGCAGGACCTCTGAGAAGGTCAATCATTGGTAAAAGATGTGTAGGTCTGACATGAAAAGAGAAAGAAACCAAGAATACAGAAGGGAAGTGACAGCAGTGATTATGACTCACTTACGCTGGACATCGAAATAATACTCCTTCATGAGATGACCACGAAATGGAAGAGAGAAAAAAAAATGAATTGCAAACCACGATCCAAGTTGAAAGAAATAAACCAACAACATTCAACTTGAAAATAAAGCTGGATAATGGATCACAAAGCAACATCCTCCCGCTTAGACTGTACCGCCAAATGTTCCCCAGTTACATAAAGAATGTGTACCTGGAGGAAGACACACTAGAAGCTGCAAATGTCACGCTCACAGCCTATTGGTGGCCCTATGATTAAACAACTAGGAAAAATCCAAATAAAAGGCAAACATGAAGGAAAGAGCATCATATGCACATTCTTTGTGGTTGATGCCGACGGACCAGCAATCCTAGACCTGAATAGTTGTCAAAAATTGCAGCTAATCTCTGTAAACAATGAGATCAGGGAGAAGAAAGTGTCCAAGAGGATCAGTATCGACACCCCACTTGAGCAACGGCCTCTGATCACAAATAAGGCCGAGCTCATGGACATGTACCCTGAATGCTTTGACACAGTTGGGTGCTTTGGGAACTTCAAATACCACATTACTATAGACCCAAAATACAAACCAATAAACCATCATCCATGGAAGGTGCCAATAGAGCTGAAACAAAAGCTAAAGCAGGAGCTGGAAGAAAAACGAGTAATAGCAAAAGTAGTCGAGCCAACTAACTGGGTAAATTCTATAGTAGTAAAAGAAAAACCGAATGGCCTCCTAAGAATATGTCAAAACCAAAAGATCTAAACCAAGCAATCAAAAGAGGGCACTATCCAATACATCACTTCTAAACTAGCGGGATCCAAAATGTTCAGTAAGCTAGATACCAAGAATAGATATTGGAATATGAAGCTGGATGAAGAATAGACACTGCTAACAACTTTCAACACTCCATTCAGCCCGTACAAACTTTCGGCCTAAAGGTGAGCCAAGATCTCTTCCAGCAAAAGATAGATAAGACCTACAGGGATCGCAGATGACATCCAGATTTTTGGCAGAGACGGGAAAACCTATGATCTCCACCTACATGAGGCCATGAAGAGAACAAGAGGGGCCGGCATCAAACTCAATGAAGATGTGCATCATTAAGGTGGAGGACTGTCAGTTCTTTGGAATGGTGTACACACCTGGAGGGGTCAGGCCAAGCCCAGAGAAGGTAACAGCCATTGCTGAAATGGACCACCCAAAGGACAAAGGAACGAAGAAGCTTCCTCAGCCTGGTCCAATGAGTTTCTTCATCCCACACATGTCAGACCACACAGTCAACCTCAGTTGCTGAAAGAGGATGTAGAGTTTCAGTGGTCACCATCGCATCAGTGAGGATTTTGACAAGCTTAAGGAAGTGGTCTGCAGAGAAGTAGAACTGAGCTACTACAACAGGAAAAAAAACTGTCACATTACAAGTAGACACTTCTATCAGAGGCCTCGGGGCAGCATTGGTGCAGGAAGGAAAACCAATAGCCTTTTCCTCAAAAGCCCTGACAACAGCAGAGACCCGATATGCCAATATTGAAAGGGAGCTGTTAGCAGTTGTATATGGATGTGAAAAATTCCACAAATTCCTCTATGGGAGACAGTTCTTGGTAGAGAGTGATTATCGCCCACTGGAACACATCCAGAAAAAGAACCTAAGCAAGGCACCAGCCAGACTACAGAGGCTACTCCTCTGGCTCCAATATTATGACTTTACCTTGAGGTATTGGCCAGGGAAGGAAATGGTGCTTGCTGATGCTTTGTCATGTCTTTCCCCCAAATGAAAGACATGGAAATCAAGATATATCACCTTGTCAGGGTAACCAGTAACAAACTAAACCACAAAGGATGAGAGCTGCAGCTGCTTCTCCCAACAGGTGATACAGGGATGGCCAGAAAGGATAAAACCGATACAGCTACAGTACGTCAGTTTTGGTCTGTCAGGGACGACATATCCCTGGAGAACAGTGTACTGCTGGCAGAGTCTCGGCTGTAATGCCAGAGACAATGAAAAAATAAATTCCCCAGAAAATACACAAGGGCACATGAAAATGGAGAAATTTAGAGCAAAGTCAGCAGTTTACAGGATAGGCATGTACAAGGACATCGAAAACTTGGTGGCTACATGTCCCGTAAGCCAGAAATGCACAATAAAAAGAGATGTTACCCTCCAGGCCATGTCACACAGTGGGAGCAGACCTGTTCACAGAAAACTAAGAAGGGTAACTGATTGTGTCCTGCTACTACTCCAAATTCCGCTTCATCAGGAAAGTGAAGGACCTGAAAGCATCGACCATCACTGCTGCAACATGTGCGCTCTTCACAGAACAGGGGATACCCGAACAAGTGATATGTGACAATGAGACCCAATTCACATCGCGTGAATTCAGAGAAATAGATGCAGAATATGGGTTCACCATCACTACTTCATCACATTACCCCAAAGGCCATGGATTCATTGAGAGGCATGTAAGAGCCATGCTTTTGAGGACCAACATGAAATCCCCAGCAGAGCTTCTGAATGGCAGAAAGTACAAGACAACCCTGCCAAGCAAAATCCATCCACCAGATGACCAAGAGGAAAGTTGACTAACATAAGAGGAAAGTCATCAACATTATAATAAACATGCACAAACACGACCAGAACGCTTCAGAGGGCAGCATGTGCACGTTCAAGAGCCAGTGATTTTAAAAACCTGGAGTCCAGCAAAGATTGTTAGAGAAGCTGAGACACCAAGGTCATACATCATTGAGACAGAATCTGGCAGGCAGCTCAGATGAAACGGGACCCACAATCACCCAACCCCAGGTCTGACTCAAAGCACCAGAAGTGCCAGCAGCTTTTATAAATTCAACTTGTGAAGGAATGAGAGTAGAAACCCCAACCAACAACACCATAACTGAACAACAAGCAACAGGAGAACCGAGGCATACAACACCACCATCCACAACTGTACCAACACCACTGAAGCAAACAGGCACAACAAGGTCTACGAGGTGGAGAAGCAACATCCTACCACCAGTGCAATTCTGCTGAGAAGAATTTAGGACTTCAAATGTATAATTAGGATATTTAATTCTTAATGGCAAGTGCAGGTAAAGAAGCAGTAACAATTTATTAAAAAAATTAAATCTTTTAGTTTTTAAACATTTTTAAAAGGAGGGATGTATACAGTGGAAATTTAGGACTATTTTATGCTGGAGCATGAACAGTGCAAGACTGAGCTGCATCACATTTGATTGGTGAGCATGCTCAGTATGACAAGTGAATTCATACATGATCAGCAGCCTGAGATGAAGTAAAGGTTTGTGCTGTAAACTTGCAAGCTTCTCTGAGAGCTTATTATGACCTCTGATGGTACAACCAAGGACATAACTGGAGTCCGGAATGGTTCCATAGGACTGTAAAATTGGAAATGTCAATCCTTATTTAAGGGAGAGAGGCAAAGGTCAGTAAATTACAGGGTGGATAGTTAACTTCAGTGGTTGGCACGATTTTAGAGTTCATTATTAAGGAGAACTTGAAAGCACAAGAACACAGGCTGAAGTCTGCATAGTATTCTTCAGGGGATATCTTTATTTGCCTGACAAATCTGTTTGATTTCTTTGAGGAAGTAATGAGCCAACCAGACAAAGGAGAGTCAGTGGATGGTTGGGAGAATGGGCAAAGTGGCAAATAGAATACAACATAGGAAACTGTCTGGTGTAAGGTAAAAACATCATGAATTGGGACCAGAGAAGGAGTCACCCAGTACTAAGGAGTAACAGGATGCAGGTGCAACCTTGTATGCTCAAGATAAGTGTGGCAATAACAAGATGATGTGCAGCGGACTAACAGAGAAGGGTAGCAACAGCTTATTCATTGGACAATGTAATGGTATGATAATTTACTAAGTGTGTGTCCTGAGGTATATAAAAAAAAACACCACTTGCTGATATCGGGAGAATGCGCCTTCTCCAACTAACACTGTTAGTTGCAAGTGTTACAATCCGGTAATAAAGAACCTTGATTTCGACTCAGTCTGGTGTCTGACTCACTCATTCTCGAACAAAGCAGACCTAACACTGGTCATGTTCTTTTTTTAGAAGGAAAAAGTAGATTATTTTCTAAATGGGGAAAGAATTTGGAAAGCAAAGGAACTTGGGAATCCTTGTGCAGGATTCCTAAAGGTCAACTTGCAGATTAAGTGAGCAGTAAGGAAAGTGAATGCAATGTTCACATTCATTTTAAAAGGAATAGTGTATATAAAGGCAGAGGTGTAACATTGAGGCTTTACAAGGCATTGGTCAGACCACATTTCGGAGGGCTCCAAATTGGACTTCTATGTCTAAGGAACAATGTTCTGGCATTAGAGAGGGTCCAGTGCATGTTTGCAAAAATGATCTTGGGGAAGAAAGGGTTAATGTTCAAGGATTGTTTGGCTCTGAGCCTATAGTTACTGGAGTTTAGAAGGATGGAGGGGTGGGGGGGGAAGAGAATCTCAAAACATTTCAAAGACTGAAAGTGATGGATAGAGTGGATATCGAAAAGATAATTCCAGTTATGGAAGAGTCTGGACCCAGAGAGCACAGCCACAAAAATGTCCTTTAGGACAGAGTTTCTTTAGTCAGAAGGTTGTGAATCTGAAATTCATAGTACAAATGGCTGTAGAGCCTAAGTGGGGATATTTAAAGTAGAGATTGGTTGGTTCTTGATTAGCAAGGGTCAGTTTAGAGAACGCAGGAGAATGGGGTAGAAAGGAAAAATATCAGTCATGATTTGATTGGTGGAACGGACATGATGGGCTGAATGGCCTAATTCTGCTCCTGTCTTGTCCTCTTGTAGTCTCTTCCTCATTCCTGGGTACTTCTCCATACAACTGGAGAAGATGCCATATCCAATCACCACTTCCCTTCCCAATACTCAGGGATGCAAACAATCATTCTTGGTGAGGTTGCAATTCACTACTTCAATATTCAGAAATATTGTCTTTACAGTCAAATATGATCTATTCATGGATTGTTTTTCTCCATATTAGCTTTCTTGTTACTTGCCCACTTTTTCTTCAGCAGAAGAAATGTACCAAATTTACAAGATTAGGAGGATTTGACCTTATTCTTAGTTAGTTGATGTATTTAAATATCTTTGAAGGCATTAAATTTAGCTTTTATCTTTATATTCAGATCAAGCATTCAAAAGCACCAGCTCTCAGTTGCCATCATTTGCCCATTTTTGGTACAGTTGAAGACAACAGAACTGAATGTATAATGTGAGAACAACTGGTCTTCAACATTCTGTTAATTATTTAGCACTAGCTACAAAGTCAGCTTTTGCTACAAAGGACAGGAAATCTATCTTTTAATAACTATTTTGCATAAAATATGATGTGACACTTTTTACTTTACATGTGAAAGCTTTATTTTGACAAATTGATAGATCTTCAAAGGAAAGAATCTGAGTAATACCATGATATATTTAGATCCTATTAGATTCTTTGGTAGGCAAAGAGAAGTTGGGTTCCTGATTTTTTTTTTTAAATTTTTTTTTTGTCCAAAGCAAATAAGGCTACATATCAAGTTGTTTTCCCTTCAAAAGATCTCAGTTACTGAAAGATTAGCATTCTTGCTACACTCCCTCATTTCATGAGTTATGTGGGACAGGATAATAAAACGGCTTTTCACATGATTTCTTGGCATCTCAGAAACATCTAAGAGCTGATTAGAGTACTGATCATCTGACACTACCAACACTTCTGTTTTCATTGAGGAAGGATTCCTTGGTAATGCTGCTTTTGCAGTGGTGAATGTTGGCAGTAAGAGTATTGAGCATCCTGGGTGATCTGGACCACAGGTTATCAGTGAACAATGACCTTGGTGTTTGCACTGCCAAACTAAAACAACTATTCTACTCTTGTGCTTTTGCAATCCTGTGCTCGAAATAATACTAAATGTTCTGCAAAGCCATATGTATTTATTTCAGTTTTGTGTTTTTTTTTCATCCTGAATTTGAACAGTTAATCAAAGTTTATTTTAGGAACATTAAAGGTGAATCGTGACCAGAACTAGAATTTACAAAACAATCAGGGATTTCAGTATTACTTTACTGAAACTGATACAATAATATTTATTGGATACAAAGTTTAAGATTTTTTTTGATGAAAGGTCGATTTGAAGATTTAATTGTGACTTTGTGGTAATTTGATGTATATATTTGTGGATTGTGTATCTTGCATACCTGATTTGCTCTAAGAATTCTGGTGCATCTGTATATTTTTCTTGCATATATGACAATAAATTTGTACTTTGTTGAAGGACTTGAGCCCAGAATGCCAGTTATGTATCTTTACCTTTGCTACATAAAGGACATTGTTTGACCTGCTGAGCTTCTCCAGCATTTTTTTTTTACTTCCACCAGTGACTACAGAATTTTGTAATTTACTTCTGACAATAAACTCTTATTAATCATTACTCAAAATAGCTTCCTAGTCAATTAATTCCTGCTAAAGAATCTTGCAGAGCAAGGCTCAAATTTTGTTTAAATGGAATGTCTTTCTCATAACAATTTCTTTTGATTTCATTATTTCAATGCAAGAATCATCCATTTGGTCCTTGTACTCTTGCAGCTTCTCTTCTCTCACTCATTAATTTCCCCTTTAACTCTTTTGGCACAAGCCTATTTCAAGTGGTAATTTGCAGAAGTCAATAAACCAACCAGCATAGCTTGATGTAGGAGAAAACCAGAGGAAATGTACAGTACATTGTCACAGAGAAAACTAACTCCATGAATTCTGCACCTGCAATTAGGACCTCGGTCACTGGAGCTGAGAGGTAGCAGTACTACAACTTAACAGAGGAATGGTAATGACACTCCACAGAAGGATTATCACAAAAAATTGATTTCAAGAAATAGAAGGAACTACTCATGAAGTCCAGCAGAGGCAGGACAGGAATTGTGAAAGGTCTGTGGACTAAACTGCATTTACTTTATTACAAGAGGCCTCACAGGTAAGGCAGATGGACTCGGGGCATGGATCAACACATGAGATTCTTGTATTATTAACTATTGTGGGGGGAAAAAATGGGTGAGAAGGGCAGGATTGGCAAGCGTGGACGTAAGATAAAAAGGGAGCTGACATTCAGGTGTTAGTGGACAAAGTTATCCAATGAGTTTACATGCATAGAATGGATGTTAAGGAATTAAATGAGGTAGATTTTGTTAAATATGTCCAAGAAAGGTTTATGAAGCAATATTTAGAAGGCCTGCATTTAGATGGTTCTACTTGATATCCTCTAATGGAAAAAGATGTGACTGGTCCTTGTGTCAGTTCCTAAATTGAGGGAATGCTAATTTCAATGACATCACAGGAACTTGCAAAGGTTGATGGAAGCAGCTGTTTGCAGGTGAGGGAATAATTGGAAGGTGAAAAGCTTTTAAACAGGAGACAGGAAGAATTCAGGCTCAAGATGCCATGAGATATAATTGGCATTTATTATTTTTAAGTTTAGACATACAAGCTGGTACTGTAATAGCATTGGGCTAACCATGCCAGTCAAATGTTATAAATTTAAACCTACAGTACGGCAACATTCCCTTCCAGCCAACATGACTGGGTATGTCCAAACACCTCAATTAATCTTCAATCCCAGTACATTTTGAAGGGTGGGAGGAAACCTATGCAGATGGGGAGAATGTACAAACTCCTTGCAGACAGTGCCTGATTTGAACCTGGATAATGATATTACAATAATGTTGCACAAATGGCTATGCTAACCATGTTACCCAAATTTTCTTTACAGCATGGCAGAAGACTATTATGGCCACTTAAACCCATGGTGCTCAATTGCAACCAAATGTTTCGAAGAGTGGGTGGAGACTCAAACACCTTTGGGGAAAACCCACACAGACACTGGGAAAATGTACAAAATGAAGGAAAATCCAAGATCCTACAAGTTCTTTCTTCTTTCTTTGGCTTGGCTTCGCGGACGAAGATTTATGGAGGGGGTAAAAGTCCACGTCAGCTGCAGGCTCGTTTGTGGCTGACAAGTCCGATGCGGGACAGGCAGACACGGTTGCAGCGGCTGCAGGGGAAAATTGGTTGGTTGGGGTTGGGTGTTGGGTTTTTCCTCCTTTGCCTTTTGTCAGTGAGGTGGGCTCTGCAGTCTTCTTCAAAGGAGGTTGCTGCCCGCCAAACTGTGAGGCGCCAAGATGCACGGTTTGAGGCGATATCAGCCCACTGGCGGTGGTCAATGTGGCAAGCACCAAGAGATTTCTTTAGGCAGTCCTTGTACCTCTTCTTTGGTGCACCTCTGTCACGGTGGCCAGTGGAGAGCTCGCCATATAACACTATCTTGGGAAGGCGATGGTCCTCCATTCTGGAGACGTGACCCACCCAGCGCAGCTGGATCTTCAGCATACTCGAGATGGCAGAGGTCGACAGCATCGAGTCCACGCTGCTGAAGATCCTACAAGTATGTTAAAGGCAAAAGGGTAGGGAGGATGTGATTCCTTGTAAGAATCAGTGTGGCAATCTTGGCAAACCCACAGGAAATGAGGTAACAATGATATCTTGGAACATACCAGTGTTTTAAGGGAAGATATATTGGAGGTCTTGAACAGCATAACAATTAATAAATTTATGGGTCCTGACCTGGTGTCTTCTAGGAAGTTTAGAAGAGGCAAGCACGAGTTTTTGGGGCCTTAAAAGAGACTTCAGTAGCCTTTGGTGAAGTACTGGAAAATTGGAGGTTGGCAAAGGATGTATTCCTTTATTTATGAAGAATGGCAGGGATAAGCCAGGGAACTGCAAGCTGGTGAGCCTCGCATCAGTGGTGGAAAATTATTGGAAGGGATTCTGAGGGACAGGATTTATTTGCTTTTGGAAAGATGGGGGACTGTCAGCATATCATTGTTCATGGGCAATCATGCATCATGGATTTGATTTTATTTTTTTTTAAATGAGATGACCTGGAGGATTGATTGGTGCAGTGGACATTGTTTACATGGATTTAAGCAAGGCTTTTGGCAAGGCAGTTCATGGTAGGGTGGTCCAGATGTCAGATCACTTGGGCTCCAGAATGACCTAGGCTATTGTTGTATGATAATTTTTCTTTTCAATAATTGAATAACATTGTTGACTATTTCTCACTTTCTTTAATATCAACATGCAGATTGATATTTATATTATTGTTAGTATTGATTATTCTTAATTTTGATTGCATGTTGATTGAAAATTCTTACAATAAAATATTTAAAAAATCCCTTTCTAATCAGAGCACTTATGGGATAGGGAATAATTAAGGTGGAATGAGTTTTTTTTTAAAGTTGCCCACCCCTAATCTACATCATCAATATACATTGTAAATAGCTGGGGTTTCAGCACTGAATCTTGTAATACCCCACTTGCACTGCCTGCCAACCAGAAAAGGACTCATTGACTACCAATTCCTGCCCATGAACTGGTTTTTGTCATGTAAATATACAATTTTCTCCAGAATTCACCAGGATCTTGACTGGATTGGTGGGCTTCTGCAACAAGGAGGGATTGGATCTGCATTCACAGGAGTGAAGGAGGCCAAGAGATGAAATTATAGAAATATTACAATTATGAAAATTAAATCTTGCATGTGTAGGCAGAGAAGGGTTAATTGCACAAGAAAGTTGAGAAAGTACTTGCCATGGAATATCTTCATCTTTAACTAAAGTGAAAGTCACTCATGTCAACATTTATTTGAAGGCACTTGGTTAAAGTGAAGGTCAATGATAAGAAAATTAAACTCTGAAATAACCTTTGTTTTTAAAATGGCAGGCTCTGTAGTTTCTGTTACTAAGAACCTTATCAAGGTCAAAGTCCTAAAAATATACTACTGTATTTTCAATGTTGTGATTTAAAAAAAAACAAAAAAAAACCATCTTGTTCTAACAATCTTCAACTTAATGTTAGGTACTTCAGTGGTTTGATCACATTTTAATTAAACATTAAGGATTGCTGAGGAAATTGATTTATATATAAAAAAAAATGTACTTTTATAGAATGAATGAAAAAATCTATACTGGGGGGAAAAAGTAAGAGATTCTTCCTCAATTTGATTGCTACACTATTCATTGATTTTTTTTTAATAGGTCACTTCATAACTATATAAAAACAGATGGTAAATGCATGATTGACCTAACACTAACAAAGTGTAGATGGAGATTTACTGTTTATTTAAAAAAAAAAAAAATCTGTTACCTAACTTTATTCGGTAAGTTAATTTTAAGTTTTCTTGATTTGAATATGGAAGAATGACATGCACATTATCGTAATTGTTCAGAAGGACTGAGAACTATATTGCCAACAAAATACTCAGTCATTTTTCCCTAACCAATCATCACATGATGAGTTCTACTAGGAGCCCTCTGTTAAAACACAATCCAATCAAATCCAAAGCAACTTCTGCTAAACATCTGCATGATGCACCTCCTTAAATATGTGGTGTTTTGATAGTCACATTATTCACAAAAGTAACTTTTTCATGCTCAACAACTCTTTGGTGATTTCAATTGCGCTCTTGGATTTCAGGAGTCCACACACTTTATCTTTACTGTCCATTGAATTAGTAGTTATTGTATGTATGACAAATAAAGGTGACTTGAGTGCCAGAGGAGTGGAGGAGGGAAAAGATTGTTAAAATTGCATGGACTGTTAGAAGTCAATGGGTTGTACTTGGTGGAAATGTTCTCAGATCCATCGATTTCAATGCAAGGAGTATTGTAGGAAAGGCAGATGAGATTCAAGTATGGATTGGTATGTGGAATTATGACATTGCAGCCATTAATGAAACTTGGTTGCAGGAGGGGCAGGACTAGGAGCTCAATGTTATAGCCTTCCATAGCTTTAGATGTGATAGAAGGGGGGGGGGAAATGAAAGGGGGAGGAGTGGCATTACTCAAGGAAAATATCATAGCTATGCTCAGGCAAGACAGAAAAGAAGGCTCATCTACTGGGGCTTTATTGGTGGATCTGAAGAATAGGAAAAGTATGACCACACTCATGGGGTTGTATTATAGGCTGCCCAATAGCAACAAGAATTGGAAGAACACATCTGTAGAGGTAGCAGACAGCTGCAGGAAACACAAGGTTGTGATTGAAAGACATGTTAATTTTCCACATTGGGAATCCCATACTGTGAAAGGACTAGATGACTTGGAGTTTGTCAAATGTGTTCAGGAAAGTTTTCTAAATCCATATATATATATATATATAATGAGACTGGACAGGTGACAGAAGTATATGTAGGGGAACATTTTAAGTCCACTGATCATAATGCCAGAGCTTGAAGTTAATTATGGAGAAGGATAGGTCTGGGCCTCAGGATGAGATTCTAAATTGGAGAAAAAAACAATTTTGAGGAAATAAGAAGATCTAGCATACGTGGGGATTGGGATGTTGTTTTCGGGCAAGGTTGTGTGAGGTAAATGGAGGACTTCAAACGTAAAAATTTTGAGTACAGTACAGGGTTTGAATGTTCCTGTCAGGATTGATAGCAAGGATATTGGGGATCTGGTTTGGAAGAAAGTGTATAGGCAACATGGAGCAAATGAGGTATTTGAAGGGTATAAAAGTGGAAGAAAAACATCAAAGAAAGCAGAAAGGTTAAAAGAAGACACTGGGTTGTTTTGGCAGACAATGTTAAGGAAAATTCTAAATGTTTTTGGGTATATTAAGAGAAAAAGGCTAGTAAGGGACAAAATTTGTCCCCTTGAAGATCAGAGTTATCAGCTTTATATGGAACCAAAAAAAGGTGGTGGACTCTTAAATGATTTTATTTTTCATCAGTATTCACTCAGGAAATGGACACAGTTGTGCAAAGTAAGGACAACAAGCAGTGAGGTCATGCAATCCATACAGATTAAAGAGGAGGAAGTGCTTGTTGTCATAAAGCAAATAAAGGTGGATAAATCCCAGGGCCTTGTAAGATATTCCCTTAGACCTTGAGCAAGGATGTGTAGAAACTGCAGGGGGCTCTGGCAGAAATATTTAAAATGTCCTTAGCTACGGGTGTTATGTTGGAGGATTGGAGGGTAGCTCGTGGTGTTCTATTGTTTCAAAAAGTTTCCAGAAGTACCCTGGAAATTATAGGCTGGTGAATCTGATGCAGTAGTAGGTAAATTATTGGAAGATGTTCTAAAAGATTGGATATACAATTATTTGGTACCCAGAAACTGATGGGATAGTCAGCATGGCTTTATGCATGATAGGTCATGTTTAACCAGTCTTGTACAGTTTTTGTTTGAGTTTACCAAGAAAGTTGACAAAGGAAACGTTGTGGATGTTGTCTACATGGACTTTAGTAAGGCCTTTAACAAGGTCCCATATAGGAGGTTAGTCGGGATGGTTCAGATGCTATATATTGATGGTGAAATAATGAACAAGATTTGACAATGGTTGGATTGGAGCCAGAGAATAGTGGTGGATGATTGTTTCTCAGACTGGAGGCTTGTGACTAGTAGTGTGCTTCAGGGATTGGGACCATTGTTGTTTGTCATCTATATCAATGATCTGGATGATAATGTGTTAAATTGGATCAATAAGTTGTAGATGACACCAGGATTGGAGATGTTGTGGACAGTGAAGAATGTTTTCAGAGCTTGCAGAGGGATATGGACCAGTTGGAAAAAATGGGATGAAGAATGGCATATGGAATTTAATGCAGTCAAGTGTGAGGTGTTGCATTTTGGAAGGGCCAACCAAGAAAGGGTGTTCACTGTACATGGTAGGGCACAGAGTGCAGAAGAACAGAGGGATCTGGGAATACAGATACATATTTCCCTGAAAGTGGCATCACAGGTGGATAGGATTGTAAAGAGAGCTTTTGGTATACTGGTCTTCATAAATTAAAGTATTGAGTATAAGAGTTGAGATGTTATGGTAAAATTGTATAGGACATTGGTGAGGCTAAATTTGGAATATTGTGTGCTGTTTTGGTCACCTAACTGCAGGAAATGTATTAATAAGATTGAAAGAGTGCAGAGAAGATTTAAAAGATGTTGCCCAGTCTTCAGGAACTGAGTTACAGGGAAGGTTAAACAAGTTAGGACTTCATTCTCTGGAGTGTAGAAGAATGAGGGGAAATTTGATGGAGGTATTTAAAATGAGTTGGATAGACAGAGTAAATGTAGATAGGCTGAGAGTAGGTGAGATACAAACTGGAGGTCATGGCTTAAGTGTGGAAAGGGGATACAAGGAGGAACTTCTTCACACAGAGAGGTGGGACTGGAAGAAGCTTCCAGTTAAAGTGGTTAATGCAGTTTCAGTTTTAAAATTTAAGAAGAATTTGGACAAGTACATAGATGGGAGAGGTATGGGGTGGGGGGGGGGGGATTGGTGTTATAGACTGGGTGCAGGTCAGTGGGATTAGGAAAAATCAAATGGTTTCGCACAGACTAGAAGGGTCAAAAGGGGTCTGTTTCTGTGCTGTAATGTTGTATGGGGGGAAAAAAACTGGTATGTTTTATAAAAACTGGGAAATTGTGCTCTAATCTATATTGGTAATTAAAACCATTCCAGGAGATCTCATTGTATATGTGGTTTTACTATACTCTATGGAACTTTGTGAATGGTTATCTCCTCAATATCAAGAAAATGCACTAGTGCTTTCTGCTTGGAGAGGAGATGGTTAGGGTGGGATAGACAGGTTTCTGGAGGACATGTCACTCCAAGAGCTGCCACAGGTTTCTAGGGAATGACCTCCCTGTTCCTATAATAGAGTGGATGTGTACAATTTAGATTTATGACCCATGGCCCTCTCTAAGCTGCTTAATTTGATCAGAAAATCCAATGGCAGCAATGTCCCCTTGCCATGTGGTTTGTTAGCTGAATGTATACCAGTGCAACAGCAATGCACAAGGGTTTCAGTGCATCTGTACATTGCACTTATGTAGATCACAATCATTTCTCATCATCAATCTTATTCAAACCTCTCCATCAAATCCTGCAGTTCCACATCAAAAAACAGATGTTGGCAGAGCTCAGGCCTGAAAGATGAGTTATATTATCTTTACCTACCTTTGTGATGGAATAGTGCTATTATTAATCTTTGGTTGTAAGATGTATTGTTTTAGTAGTAATTTTTTTTGGGATCCGGATGAAAGGGACACACATAGACACTTACAAAAACCATTTTGGAGGTCAAAATGTCTGCTAATCCATTAGCAGCCATAAAATCGAACAGATTCTTTGAAACTAAGACTATGCTGTTTGCTGAGAGATTTAATCTGTTCAAACAAGCTGGCTTTAGCATCAATGATCTGTGTATACACAAAACCATCAGCTTGTGACCTGAGCAGACAAATCGGAGCCATCAACTCATTTTTGTAAGAGATGAGACTTCAAACAGAACCAGCAGTGATGTCAATGTGATTTCAACACTCCAAAAAGGCATATTTAATATTGAATGAGTTTCATCTGAAGGGTTAAAGGTGGAATAATCTTCAATGAGTGAGGTACTGCTGCTGTGTGTTCTCCTGTGATAGGGAAGGAACACAAAAATCTAGTAGTGCAAGAGCATTGCCTGGGTTTGTTGAAATCAATGCATAAAACTTTCTCAAAGCACCATGCAAGAGAGTGAGATTTGAGGAAAATCATTTGTATGAAGAAACATTTCTCTGAAAAGAATCTACAAAGAATTCATGAATTTGAGAACTTTTGGGGGAAAAATAACAATTTTAAAGACTGAGTTTCGACACAAGATTTCTGAGATTGAACTTTAAAATCATCTCTTAAAAATTATTCATGAACTGTAATGATTTTGGGATTTTTCACACATACATTTGCGCATAGTGGGGTTAAGTTTAGAGTTAAAGAATTTATTATTAATAGCTATTAATAAAAATTGTTGTTTTGAAGATATCATTATCTTGGTGAATTTCTAATGCTGCTGGTCTAGGTCGTAACACTGCAAGATCGGAGTTTCTCCAGCATTTTTTCTACAATCACAGAATCTGCAGACTTGTGTTTCACTGCTTGCATATCCAATTAGGGTTCATTTAGCTTCTCTTCATAAATAAGTTTATTCTAGTTTGAAGTTGATCAATGTGTAGAAGAACTGACTAGAGAGTATTGGATCTCCTATTTGGGAATGAGATAGGTCATGTGACAGGTTTGTGTTGGGGAACACTTTGGGTCTAGTGATCACAATACTATTAGTTTTAGGCTAGTAATGGAAAAGAATAAAAGTGGGCCAAAGGTTAAGATTCTTGATTGGAAGAAAGCAAATTTTGAGGGGATGAGAAAAGATTTGGAGGGTGTGGGTTGGGATAAGATGTTTTCAGGGATGAATGTAGCAGATAAATGGAGGATATTCAAAGGAGAAGTTCTGAAAGTAATGAGTTAGTATGCCCCCATGAGGATTAAAGGAAAGGTTAGAAACTGTAGAAAGCCTTGATTTTCAAAAGATATTGGGAACTTGATTTGGAGAAAGAGGGATATGTACAACAGGTATAAATAGCAAGAAAGGGATGAACTGCTTAAGGAACATAAGGAGTGTATTTATATATATATATATATTAAAAAAATCTTAAGAAGGAAATTAGAACAGCTTAAAGATATGAAGCTGCTTTGGCAGGAACAGTAAAAAAATAAATCCAAAGGGTTTCTATAGGTAGATTAAAAGTAAAAGAATCATGAGAAATAAAATTGGACCCTTTGAAGATGAGGGGGGGGGGTGGTGGGGGGTAGGGTCTGAAAAGCCAGAGATGATGGGTGAAAATTTAAATATTTTTTTCAGTATTCACTAAGGAAAAGAATATTGAGCCAGATGAAGTGAAGAAATATGGTAGGCTGCTCATGGATAATATAACAATGAGGAGGTAGTGTTGGCTATTTTGAAAAAGATCAAGGTGGATAAATTTCCAGGTCCTGACAAAATATTCCCTAGGGCTCTGAGGGAGGTTAATGAACAAATAGTGGGGGTGTTGACAGAAATATTTATAATGTTACTGGCCATAGGAGAAGTGTAGGAGGACTGGAGGGTGGCTCATGTTGTTCCTCTGTTCAAAAGAGGATCCAAAAGTAAACCTGGTAATTATAAGCCTGTAAGTTTGTCAGTGGTGGGTAAATTAATGGAAAGTGTTCTTAGAGATGCTATGTACAACTATTTGGAAAGACAGGGATTGATTTGGAGTAGTCAGTATATGGTTTTGTATGTGGTAGGATCATGTCTAAGTTTTTGAGGAGGTTACTAAAGGTTGATGAGGGCAAGGTGCTGGATGTTGTCTATTTGGACTTTAAGGGTTCTGATAAGGTTCCCCGTAAGAGGTTAGTAAGGAAGGTGAAAGCATTCAGTATTAATGCAGTGAAATGGATTCAACAATGGTTGGATGGGAGATGCCAGAGAGTAGCGGTGTAAAATTGTTTGTCGAATTGGAGGCCAATGACAAGTGGAGTGTCTCTGGGAAAGGTGCTGGCTCCAGTGTTGTTCGTCATATATGCTAACTATCTAGATGATAGGGTGGCAAATTGGATTAGTAAATTTGCAGATGATACAAAGGTTGGCAGTGTTGTGGACAGTGAGGAAGATTATCAAAGCTTACGGGGTGATTAGGACAGTTAGAAGAGTGGGCTGAAAGATGGCAGATGGAGTTTAATACTGATAAATGTGAGGTGCTACATTTTGGTAGGACTAGTCAAAATAGGATATACAGGTTAAATGGTAGACAATTGAGGAGTGTAATGGAACAAAGGGATTTAGGAGTCATGGTACATAATTCTCTGAAAGTTGAATCATGTGTTTAGGGTAGTGAAGAAGGCATTTAGTATGTTAGCTTTCATAAATCAGAGTATAGAACACAGGAGTTGAAATGTTGTATTGAAGTTGTATAAGGCATTGGTGAGCCAAATTTGGAATATTGTGTGCAGTTTTGGTCACCAAATTACAAGAAGGATATAGACAATATAGAGAGTGCAGAGGAGGTTTGAGAATGTTGCCGGGGTTTCAGGGTTTGAGTTGCACAGAAAGGTTGAGTAGGTTGGGACTATTCTTTGCAGCATAGAATTTTGAGGGGGTGATTTGATTGAGGTATTCAAAATTCTAAGGGTGATAAATAGAGTTGATGTCAATGGGCTTTTTTTCCACTGAGAGTAGGGGAGATTTAAACAAGAGGGCATGGATTGAGAGCAAAAGGGGAGAAATTTTTAAAGGAAACAAGAGGAATTTTTTCATGCAGAGGGTGGTGGGGATATGGAATGAACTTCCGGCAGTGGTGGTAGCAGTGAGATCTATGTTAATATTCAAGGAAAGGTTGGATAGGTATATGGACAGGAGAGATGTGGAGGGTTATGGGCCAAATGCAGGTCAGTGGGACTAGGTGGGAGATGATGTTCAGCACAGAATAATAGGGCCAAAGTGGCCTGTTTCTGTGCTGTAAATGGTTATATGGTTGTATGGTCATTGTCATCTGCAATTTATTTCCAAATCCCCATTGCCCTCCATGTGAGGAGAGTAAATCTGCTCACAAAATTGAGGCCTTGCTAAGAAATGTGCCCTTGCTAAGTATGATTTAGCAGACAATCAGCAGTCTACACCCTGTATCTAATTGGCATCCCAATAAAGAAAAAATAAATTATCTAGACACAGATATAAGGAATGAATCTAGGGATTTTATAGAGAAATGAAATGTGCAATTGGCTAAATGAACTCATTTTTATATTACAAATGTTTTATGACCTGGAGTGAAGTTCTCAAAACCTGCATCCACCACATTAGTGTTATTAAAATTCTTGTATGATTTTGTTTTTTGTAACTTGATGGCAGAGAAGAGTCAATGAGAAAGGTCACATGGCAAAATAAAGTTTAGTTGTACTCAAAGACCATTGCCTAAATAGGCCAGAGCTATTACCCAGTGCCTAGTTCTCTTTCATTGAAATCTTGGGAGGATCTATGTGGAACCAAAAAGTTCCACCTGTGATACCATGGGTTTATTCCGGCTGCTTCTGTTCCTTCCAACATCCTTTACATGCTGGATGATTAAATGATTACTGTAATTTAACTCTTAGTGTAGGGATGTGGCAAGAAGAGGCTGAATACTTAAAATGTCTGGGCCAGATGGAAGTTTT
Organism: Narcine bancroftii; assembly: GCF_036971445.1. NCBI lineage: Eukaryota > Metazoa > Chordata > Chondrichthyes > Torpediniformes > Narcinidae > Narcine > Narcine bancroftii. The sequence goes on along the minus strand of NC_091469.1, from coordinate 360,107,181 downwards.
GCAGACATCTTCAAACCTTTGCAGCAATAGCCAGAGGTCCTCATCTGCTTCAAAAGGACTTGGATTATTATGGTGCCCAAGAAAAGCAAGCTGATGTGAATCAACATCTTTCAGCAAGAAACACTAACTTCTACCATAATGAAATGCTTTGAGACATTGGGTATGGAGCACAACAATTCCCATCTTGGGTATTACCTGGACCCATTTCAATTTACTTGTTATCACAACAAGTCAATAGGAGATGCCATCTTGCTTGCCCTCCACCTTGACTACCAGAACACTGACATCAGGCTATGGCTTAACATTCAACACAATCATAGCAGAAAAATGTAAGATCAAATTGAAAGATCTGGGACTCTCAAAGTTCAAATTTATTGTCAGAATATATACATGACATCACATTTAAACCTGAGATGATGTTTCCTGCAGATCAGGCAGAATTTCTACTTAAAGTAATAAAACTATACTAAAGAAAAATGTGAACAAAGAAATATGTAAACAAACTGTACAAATGTGTTGATGCACTTTTTTTTTACTATAATGTGCAAAGTCTGTAGATGAGTCTAATGATGGAGGGGTAGCAACTTTTCCTGAACCTGATAGTGAGTTGTCTAGCATTGATTCCTCTTTCGTGCTGGCTGCAGCAGGAACAGAACTTGTTCTGGGTGATGTGGATCTGTTCATCTCTCTGCAACTGGATCTTTGACTTCATCAGCAGACCCCTATCAGGGAAAATCAGCATCACCTCATCTGCACTGACCATGAACAGAGGGGCACCATATGATAGTGTGCTTTTTATACTATTCTACTTCCTGTGCACTCATGACTGAATAGCCAAGTTCAGCTCCAGCTCTACCAAATTTTCTGACCACACCAATGTTGGTTGATTTACTGGAAATTGAGATAGAATACAGATTTTTAAAAAAATGAGAATCTGGATGGATGATGCCAGAACAGTAATCTTGCTCTCAATATCTCTCCAGTCCAAGGAGCTTGTTGATTTTAAGCAAGAGGCTGAGATACCATGCACCTGTCTGTATTGATGAGTTGAAGGTGCAGATGGTAAGATCCTGGGAATCAATATTTCTAGAGCCAGCACATTGAGGCAACCATGAAGAGGTTGTGCAGATGCATTGAATGGACAGGGGGTTGAAACCTGTAATGGACCTGGCTATGTTTGACGTCCTCTGCATTCCTGGGTAGTTGCATTCCAAAACCAAGCTGTGAAGCAATGAGCTTTCTACTTTTTTCATCCCACCTGCAGAAGTATGATTACAACATCAGACAACAAGCCAAACCTCCTTGGATTCTTATTAAGGTAGAGGCATTGGTGTGCATTCTTCAGTAAGTATTTCAGTGCAGATGGACATTGCACAATGTATATAAGAATAAGCATTATTGTCAAAGATGAGTTTTGAAAAAATTTGAAGAGGGGTGTTGGGAAAGAGGGAACACAATGCCCTTCATCTGTGTCACAAGTTGATGGATAGTACCATGCTCTATCAAACTTACAAATAAAAAGAGAAGTTAACAATGTCTTCATTCTAAGCAGGGGTCAGAAAATGCTGCTGTAACTGTCAGTTCAACTACAGAAAAGGTGGAAGAAAAACAATCCATGAAATGTCCTTATTAGTCATTACAACTTGAGCAGTTTAAGGAGTTTTTTAAGGAAGGAATATATGGGTCAGCACAACATCAAGGGCCAAAGGGCCTGTACTGTGCTGTATTGTTCGATGAATATCAATAGAAGTTGAAAGTGGTCAGCTTGTTTATTGTGTAGCAAGCCTCAACTCTTGCACAAATGATGCCTCCCTACCAGGCAGATTGAACATCTTCTATACGTGGTTTGATGAGCAGAACAGGAGGATGACAAAGAAAGTTCCATGTTGCCTGATGAACTGGCCCCCTGCATAGGCATGGCCAAAGTGAAGAGAACACTATCAAAAGTGAACCCCCACAAGAGGATGGGACCAGACAATATACTGAAGGACCGCACAAACTAATTGACAGAGGTCTACACAAACATCTTCAACACCTCACTGCAGCGGGCCATTGGTCCCGCAGGGTTCAAACTGCCACCATCATCCTGGTACGCAAGATGGTAACCATTATAGGCCTCAATGACTACCATCCTGTGGCACTGACATCCACCGTTATGATATTCTTTGAGCATCTGGTGATGGAATGTATTAAAGTGCACCTCCCAAAGCTGGACCCATTTCAATGTGTTTATAGAAGAAACCATTCCACAGATGATGCTAGAGTCTTGTCACTTCACCCATCCTGACCCACCTGGAGAATGATGCCTCACATATCAGGCTGCTGTTCATTAACTTCATCTTGGCATTTAATATGATCATTCCCCAGAACCTGGTAGAGAAGCTGTGCTTGGTGGGACTCAACATCCCACTAACTAGATCCTGGAATTCCTCACATAAAGGCCACAATCCATCTGAATCGGTAGCAAAACATCAAGCTCTCAGGCTGAGCACTGGCGCACCTCAAGGTTGTGTGCTCAGCCTGCTCCTGTTCATGCTATTGACCCAGGATTGCGTTGCCAGATCCAGCTCCAACAGTGTCAACAAGTTCATAGATGAAACCTCCATGGAAAAATTAACTTGGAAATATGACATGGAAGGATGAAGTTTGTCATTTCCCTTTTTGATGGAAGAGACAAGGCTTCATGGGTAGAAATTGAACTGCACAAAGTTAGGAAAAGAGTGGCAAAAGGATTTGTATATAAAGGGGGTGTTAACTTTATTTTTGATGGAAAAGAAACGCCAACAATAAAACACATTTTGATTATTTGGTATAAAATGAATAATTCAATTGGTACAAGGAAAAATATTACCCCCCAAAATGCCCTTGTTTCAGAACAGATTAATTCCTTTAACTATGGACAATTTAATTCTACATGCCTGGTTCCAGAAAGGGATCAGATATGTAGAAGATTGTTATGTACAAGGACAGTTAATGTCATTTGAACAATTAAAAATAAATACAATATTTATAAAAGTACAATATTTATAATAATACAATCTTCTGATACTTTCAATTAAGAGCTTTTCTCAGAAGAATTAGGATTGACTATGATGTTATCAGAGTACAGTGAAATGAAGATTCTAATTCAAAAGGGGAATACAAAGAAATTCACATCAGATATGTATTTGTTAGTCTAAATGGGTACTCCTAAACATGAGTTATGTAGATCAAAATAAAGATGGGAATCTGCCTTGAATATTAGTATTGATGATAAGATCTGGTCAAATTTGCATCATGATTGTATGATGAATACAATTAATGTAAGATGTAGGTTGGTGCAATATAATGTTTTGTATCAGCTATATCTTGCCCCACAAAAAATTACATAAATTAAACTCTAATTTTTCTGTTGTTTTAGAAGTAGGGAAGAAACTGGTACTTTCTACCTGGTCATGTTCCAAATTGAAACCCTTTTGGGGAAAATTTAAGTGTTTTACTAAATCAAGTGATTGGGGAAAAAATTGCCTCCAAGTCTAGAGTTGTTGCTTCTAGGAAACATTATGGAGGTAAGACCTAAAATGAGGCTGTCTAAGTACCAATTAGAGTTTCTTAAAATTGCAGTGACCAGAAAATGTATTGCAGTTACCTGGAAGTCTGATTCTCTTTTGGAAATAGCCTGTTGGAATACTGGAATGCATAGTGTGTTCATCTGGAGAATATCACTTAAAAATTAAGGAATAAGTACAATGTGTGCTTGCAGGTATGGGAACCTTACCCAGAAAGTGTAGGGTTGAGTAATAAATAAGATATTTATTCTATTTATTTTTCTTCCTTTTATTGGGATCTAGACCAATGGTTCTCAACTTTTTTCTTTCCACTTGCATGCCACTTTAAGTAATCCCTATTCCTGATATTAAACTATATTCTTTCAATTGGACATTTAATTTATTTAATTATATTTCTGGTTTTTTTTAAGATATAGTATAACATCGGCAAACAAATTAATTTTATGTTCTTTATCTGCTATGTGAAAACCTTTTAATCTCGTTATTGTTTCTTATCACTTTGGCCAATGGTTCTATAGCTAGTGCAAATAAAAATGGTGATAATGGACATCCTTGCCTGGATGATCTTTCTAATAAAAAGTTTCAATATTTGCCTATTAGTGACCACCTTCACTACAAAGCTCTTATCCAATTTATAAAAGTATTTGGAATTCCAAAACCATTTAACCCTTTGAATAAATAGTCCTATTCTAATCTATCAAATGCTTTCTCCTTGTCTAAAGCCACTGCAACTGCTGGTATCTTCTTTCTGGACTACATTCAGTAAACTTACAAACTTAAATATATTGTCTGCCAATCTTCTATTTCTAATAAAGCCAGTTTGATCCATATTTATTAATTTGGGTAAACATTTAGCTAACCTATTAGCAAGTAATTTGGATACAATTTTATAATCCGTATTTAATAATGATATTAGTCTATAAGAAGATGGTAACAGGGTTATAAAGTTAATGAAGGAAAAAGTGAGGTGATGCTTATCAATGATCATGGTTTAAGTGGCAAAAAGAAGTAATTAAATATCTAGGAATTAATATTGATAGGAATTTAAATTTATTTAAATAGAATTATTTGCCATTATTGAAAAAAAATGGGATTTAAAAAGATGGAAAGATTTACCAATAATTTAATAGGAAGGATAAATTGTGTAAAGATGAATATTTTTCCAAGGATACAATATTTGTTCCATTTATTACCAATTCCAGTACTAATGAAGTTTATTCAAGAAATAAATAAAAATGTAAGAATTTATTTGGCATAGGGAATACTTAAAGTGGCAAGTGAATGGAAAGAAAGAGGTTGAGAACCACTGATCGAGACAAAAATAATTGCTTTTTTTTGGATTCCAGATCTCAACAGCTCCTTTGTTCTTTTTTCCTTTTTTTCTCTTCCTTCTTTCTTCCCTCTTCATTTATTTAGGATTTTGCTGGGGTGGGAGGATAGGGGCTATATTTAGAATATGCATTGATGATTATTTCACATTTAATTGCTTATCTGAGATGGTAATTTTAGTACTGTTTTTTGATTTAAAAATCAAAATAAAATATTTTTTAAAAGTTTGTAGATGACACAGATAATTAGTTGACCTCATTACTAACAATGAAAAATTGCACTACAGAGAAGAGGTGGAAAATCTCATGAAAAAATCCAAGACTAAAACCTGAGTCTCAATGTAGATAAAACTAAGGAGATGATCGTGGACTTTAGGAGCACCATGAACGACTACCCTCCAAAACATATCAACAACTCTGTAGTAGAGAGTGGAGAGCACAAAGTTCCTTGGAATTTACTTAACTAGTGTCCCATCAACATCTCCTCACTTATCAGAATGGCACAACAGCAACTGCACTGAAGTGGGCAAGGTTACTGGCCACCATTATATCAACCTTTGACAAGAGCCTTTTGAAGAGTTCTGGCCAACTGCATCATAGTGTAGTATAGTTGCTGCAGAGAAATGGATAGGAAGTCCATCCACAGGGCTAAGCATGGCAGAGAGGATCACTAGAGGCTCCCTTACTCCCAATCAAATTGATCCACTGGCATTGACTAAAGAGGGAGCGCAAAATGATTGAGGACCTCTTTCTCCCTGCACACAATATCTTTCAGCTTGAGGAAGAGCTACAGGAGTATCTGAGCCAGCACACTAGGCTGATGAACAGCTTCTTTCCATGGGCAGTGAGAGTGCTGAACACACAAAGGAACTGCTTGCACTAACCATCTGAGGCTCTCATATTCATGAAATAATATTTATTTGTATAGATGAAATACTTGTCCTGCATATGTATTTGTCTGTATGTGTGTAATGCCTGGTTGTATGTCTGCTTTTTTTTCGTACCAAGGACCAGAGAACACTGTTTCATTTGGCTTATACTTCTACAATTAGATGACAATAAACTTGACTTGAATTAACACTTAAGCCAGCCTTGGTATAAACATAGCTTTAGATTTGTTACAGTTCCAAGGAAATATACTTGTCTAATTTAGTCTTCTGACAAAACACAAAAATTATAACAAAGCTCTTGAATGTCTCTATTAATATCATAACTCTGACATTAACCACAAAATGAAACACTTAAATGCTTTTCATTTTGGTGCCAACATTCCCAATTTTTTTTTCCTTTAGCATTTTTAATAACTTTTAAAAAAAATTAATGTAACGAGCTTTTTATTCCCATCTTCCTGAATGTTGAAACCCACTTGGAAGTAAAAAAGCACTTCATTTTAACAGTGGAGGTCATTCATTCTGTCACGAGTTGTTCAGCCAAGGGAAAGTCAGAACCAATCACTGGCTGGAAAGACAGTCTAAATGGCTCAAAAAGTAGGGTTACAGTCAAGTAAATCTAAACAGTCAACTTTGCCTGGTTTTACTTTGAATTAAACTCTGCATCATTGTTTTCACCAGATCAGTCCAGTCTGTTTAAAGATATGCATGTTGTTTATTTAAAATGATTCTGGCTTACTGCTTTCTTTATTTATGTTTGCCGTGTGTTTTTATATATCAAATGAAAACCATTTATCTTGAATTCCATCAATTCTTGATGATAACTGCAAAAGTTAGTGTTAATATTAACAATATAATATAATCAAAGCTAAATAAGAAAGTGGAAGGGAAGGAGAGAAGACATATATACCTAGTGTTTACTGACCAGAGCCATTAATCACTATATTTACATGGAAAACATTGTGGTATATGTGTTTATTCAACCCAAGCAGTTATGTCCATATGAAACTGAGATATTGTCACTTTTATTTTATACTATCATTTTTTTAAAAATGTTGCTATTGCCAAATATTGTTAGGATGAATTTCCTAAAACATAATTACTGCAAAATTTGTGACAGGATATGTCCAATGTGCATTGAACTGTTTCTTTGCATTTCCACAAGTTGTTGTGTCAACCTCAATTTGTTGTGATATTACATTTCAAATGGTAGAATGTGGAGGATTTCCACATTTCAATGTTTTTACAGAATTATGATGAATTTTTCATTCAGATGACAAATATATAGAAAAACATCTTTGCAAAAAATTTAGGTGACCTTGTGAGCACTTTTCAAACAGCTCAGCAGTCATTGAAGATCTCTGAAGTAACGAAGAACAAAACTATTACATGTTGTTTATTGCAAATATATCCAGCTTGAAAATTTGTAATAACTAAGATTTGACCATCTGTAAATTTTTGTCTCAATAACTGATTGGATGTGTCTTCATTGTTTCATTCCAATGTGCTCCCAGGCACAACAATCCTGCTCCTTACTAATCAGTAAGGCCCAGTGTAGTCCAAGGCCATTTCAGCCAATGTGACAGGATATCCCAATCTGCCATTGTCAATACTTAGTTTATTGAAGTGTTTGAAAATGTATTTTAGCACTCCTGAATATTCAACAGCACATAATGTGGAAAATTAAAAACCATTTTAAAAGATGCAAGATTTTTAATAAAAATACCAAAAAGAACACTGTAAACATCTTCATTTAGGAAAGGGGTGTTTTTATTAAGTGCATTAAATCAATGAAAAATAAAATGAACTTTTACTTAATGTTCTGTTCTTTTTGGTACTTGCATTCCAAATAAGGTTTATGCAGGCTGAGTGGAGAGATTTCCAATTTGAAAATCTGAAAAATGAGGAAGTCCACACTGCACTATTGAGGAGCCCATTGGAAAATAAGGGTGCCAGGGTCTCCCAAAGCTAGGAGAAAATCTGGAGCAGATTGGGCTGGAGTTCCAAGCAACCATACAATTAAGAAAGAAAGACAATTGATCAGAATGGATGTCCATTTTTCAATGGAAACAATAAAAAATACTAAGTCTCAAACACTGGAGCAGGTAAAAATAAGCACAAGCTACATGATATATTTGACCACACCTGTTGTCGTTATATTGCTGTGTAGCCAATTGTTTTTAGATAAAATTTCTATCAGAGTTTATATTTCATTAGATTTTCTATTGATCAAAATGAACTTCCCACTGACCTTTAGCCGAAGCTGATTAAAGCTAGTCCTTTCAATACTGGAGTACATTGCATTTAAATTGCTGATATTCTAGTACCAATTTTCACTCCAACTTAAGCATTCCATCCCATTCTGGCAGATGATGATGTTCTGTACTTCTGGCCAATTCAAATAAGACATTCCATTCTAATGTTCCAATGACTCTGTTATGTAGTAGCCAGTACCTGCTTTAAATAGTAACACACGGAGCAACCTATGTGAAAAATAATAAACTAAAAACAACAGGCTATATAAACAAATCAGAATGACCCATATTTCATAATACTAGTATCAAAATTCCCATTAATATCAAATTATGTAGAGCCAACCTACCTGAAATTTATTGCAAAATGTCAAAAATATTCCAAGTACACCTTTGTATTCCAGTCTTTCACCAGCCACAATATAGTTTCCAACAACAACCTGAATGTTATGAAATAGTTCAGACCTCTGAACATAATGACTTTTGTGGAATTCAACAGATGTTTTGCCGTGGTATTTTGTCGTTGGCTAGACGAGGCCAACCTAAATGTTTGAAATATTCTGATAAAATTGGGAATAAATATTCATCCATGGACAATTTTTTAAATTCAATTTTGAGAACTGTGACAATCTAAAGAGTTACAAACCTAATACATTGTTCAAAAGTTCTTTATAAATAATCACAAAGTATTACCTTCCTAACCTTTAAACTAAGTATTAAGGACCAAGAATAGCAGATCATGTTTAAAGAGGTATTAATTCTGTAAGGGTGGTTACTATTTGTTCTGGCATTTGACTGGAACATACTAAAATAGTACAGTATTTCAGGAAGTGCCTCACTGTGGTTGCATGTATGACTGCCTTACACATCTCAACAAACACATGTTCAATTTTTACCGGTTACCAGGACACTTCAAATTTAATTTGCAAAGCAGATACTTTTATTTCTGGGAATTGGGTACAGGGATGGAACATGAGGGATAATGTTCGACTGCTCCAAAACAAAGAAGCCAGGTGTTACAAAATGTCCTGCATCCACCTGCTACCTTTAAAAGTCAGAGGAGCAACGTCTGTGGGCATATCAGCTGTTTAAAGTGAAAATATAAAATAAATTAAATTGTTTATGTTAGAGTTCTAGCAAATTCATTCTATTGTCATTAAACTTAAACAATTTTGAAGAGGTGAATAGGAATTTTGATGAGAGTAGAGCAGTGGATGTTGTCTACATGGACTTCAGTCAGGCCTTTGATAAAGTTTAGCATGGAATGTTTGTTAGGAAAGTTCAGTCATTGGGTATTAATTTTGAGATAATTAAATGGATTCAACAGTGGCTGGAAGGGAGATGCTAGAGAGTTGTAGTGGATAACTATTTGTCAGGTTGAAGTCTGGTGGCAAGCAGTGTGCCTTGGGGATCTGCATTAAGTCCATTGTTGTTTGTCACATACATTAATGATCTGGATGATGGAGTGGTAAATTGGATTAGTAAATATGCAGATGATACTAAAATAGGTAGAATTTTGGATAATGAAGAAGGTTTTCAAAGATTGCAGAGGGATTCATACTGTTTATAAGAGTGGGATGAAAGATGGCAGATAGAGTTTAATGCTCATAAGTGTGAAGTGGTTCATTTTGGTAGGAATAATCCAAACAGGACATGCGCAGTCAATGGGAGGGCATTGAAGAATGCAGTGGAGCAGAAAGATCTAGGAATCACGGTTCATCATTCCCTGAAGGTACAATCTTATGGATAGGGTGGTGAAGGCGGCTTTTAGTATGCTGGCCTTAATCAATCATAGAATACAGGAGTTGGGAAGTGATGTTGAGACTACTGTGTGCCATTCTGGTCACCGAATTATAGGAAGGATATCAACAAGGAGGGCACAGAAGATTTACGAATATGTTATCTGGGTTTCAACATCTAGATTACAAAGAAAGATTGAGCAAATTAGGTCTTTATTCTTTGGAGTATAGAAGATTGAGAGGGTATCTTTTTAGAGGTACATAAGATTATGAGAGGGATAGAAAGAGTTAATGTGGATAGGCTTTTTCCATTGAGAGTAGGAAAGATTGAAATAAGAGGTCATGAATTAGGGGGCAAAAGTTTATCAGTAACATGAGAGGGAATTCTTTACTCAGAGAGTGGTGGCTGTGTGGAATGCGCTTCCGGAAGAAGTAGTGGCGGGAGGGTCAATTTTGTCATTTAAGGAGAAATTGGATAGGTATATGGAGTGGAGGGTTATGGGCAAGGTGCAGGTAGGTGGGACTAGAGGAGAGTACTTAATTTGGTGCAGACTAGAAGGGCCAAATTGACCTGTTTCCATGCTGTAACTGTTATATGGTTATAATGAAGTAATTTGAATTTTGTAAATCCTGACCATGAAAAAAAGCCACAATATTTATTTTGCAATAAAATGCCAAAAATATTTCCCAGCATACTGGGAGAAATTGGCATAAATGGTGTGCTTCTCCTTCCATTCATAATCATTCTTTTTTTTGTCTTCCAACAAATTACTGTCCATGTGATTTTTTTTTTTTCCCTTGATCACTAACACCAGGCTGGCTGGCAGAAATTCATCAAAAGCCAGAATTTCATGGGATTAGATATCATGATTCTGCTTAAATCTATTAGTTCTCAGAATACACAGAGGTCAGCTATACTTACGAGTTTGACTCACTAAAATGGTGCAGTCAGTATGGTTTGGAGTCTAGGTCTTGTGCGATTTTCAGGATGTGGTCATCTTGGAGGAAGTTCATTTGTGTAAAAGGTGAGTTGTTAATCTATGATGTAGCAAGATACAGAAGACAGTGTAAACATCCCAAGGACATTCAAATGAAAATGGGAACTATATGATGTAACAAAAATGTGTTGTATGTGAAATCAATCATAGTATTGTTCTGATTGTTGGTGTCAATAACTGTGAACAATAAATCTGAAATAAGAAACACAATACCAATGAATTATCAACATCAGTGGTGGAAGGCAGATGGCATTGGCAGAAAAATTCTTTATTTCATTGCATATCTGTGACCTGTGTAACAAGTATCAATGCTGAGCTGTTTGTGGTTTTTGATGTGTACTAAACACTACCTGTACTAGTTCCACTTGTCTGCATTTGGCTCCTATCCCTTCAAACCTTCGTAACCATGTCTTTTCAATATTATAATTGTACCTGCTTCTCCAACTTCCTGTTGACTTGTTTCATGTATCCATCGCCTATGGGAAACATTTGCCCTCTCACATTAACCCTATTCATTTTAGTTTTAGACTCCTACTGTGGGGGGGTGGGGGGGGGGCAGAGAATGACTATTTGCATTCTCTCTGCCTATTGTGATAGTGTATCTCTAACCAGTTACATTTCAGCCTTCTATGTTCCAGGCAAGAGCAAGTCCTACTCTACCCAATCTTTCCAATTCAAACTCTTCAGGTAAAGTGCTTTTAAATATTTCCCATGGCACAGTATACACAATACTCCAGATGTGGCCCTACCAGAATCTTGTACATGATGTCTCAATTCCTGTATTTGGTACCCTGACTTAAGATAAACATGCCAAATGCCTTTGTCACCATCCTGTCTACATGTGTTGTTATGTTCTTGAAGCTATGTATCTGAACCTCAAAATAAAAGTATGATTTAAGTTTTCAGATGATGTAAAAGTTGGTGCAAATTGTGAGGCTAGTTGTCTAAGGCTAAATTAGAATAGAGAATTCTTCATAATACCAAACTCTAATTGCTGACTATAACTGCAGAATATATTTTTGGGGATCTCATTACCAGAATAATATCAAACTACAGACAGTGTAAAGTCAGGCCAAGAATGAAACTTGATCATTAAGCAGGGTCTTTGCATGCTTGAATTTCCTCTGGTGTATGTGAAGGAAGTTTTAAATAAATGTTTTAATTTATGGCATGTATGTTTGGGTTAATTGGAAATGTTCCCTTTGGTTACGGATTTAATGAATAGAGGTTAAAGATGTTAACATATCTTTAAAATTATGGCCAAGAAAATACTGGAATTTCCAATCAACCAGAACCAGGAAAATATTTTCACTCTAAGGTGTGCATTAAGCTTTCACTGCTGTCGTTTCAGGGCTCTTTGTACTGGACAATCAGTGCCAATAATCACAAATGGAGATAAAGACTAAAAGCAGCTGATAGCATTGTTTACTGCAGGAGACTGATTGTAACATTGGTTTCTTTTGTTCTTCTACCATAACTTCATACTGCCATTTACGAGGAGATCTTGCTATATTTGTTGTTTATATAGGGGAGAAAGGGAACCTACTGATCACATATACATTTTCCCTTCCCATCCCACTCATTAGATACTGACAATTTTACCATTATCATACACTCAAGTGAAGGAAAATAAAATAAATTTAAGTCATTCAGATAAATTACATAATTGTTGAAATCCTTGTTCTCCTACTACTATTTGGAGGAAGAACCTCCTATCATTCCAATGCCTCACAGTATTGATGATGTTTTTCATTTCATGGAATATGTTGAAATCCACTTGTACTTTTCATCCCACTGAGATTATCTATATTAAATAACTTTCTTGCGTTGGATAGAAACCCACTATTGTTGGGCCTTCAGATGAGCCCTGTACCACAAGAATGCTGGATGTTGTAAATTTCCCTCTCCAGTCATAACCTGTCAAAATTGTAACCTATAGAGCAAGTTATTATTATTTTTTTAATAGAGCCAAACTTGATTTCATTGGACAAAAAGTGATTGAGAAGTATAACAACCAGATTTTTGCAAACATGTGAAGCATAAATTTGTAGCATTGTGGATAATGCAGCTTTCACATTTAAAATAGGCTTTATTTGTGTTGATAATTAGAAATAAAAGATTAATTCCCTTTTGTACGTTGAAGAGACTCTAGTAACAGTAATTAATCCTGTCATTCAATTATTTTTTAAAAAGTTGGATAAATATGGGTTAAATATTTATTGAGGTAATTTTAGACCTTGCATGTCAAAATGCCATATGCATCAGATTTGCAGTTTTATGGGCTTGGACTAGGATTCCTTTTTTTTGCCATTTATAAAATACACAAAGCTTTTGATCTCCACTCAACTCTGGATCACCTCAAAAACAGCAATTTATAAGAATGGCTGCTTTTCGTAGACTACAGTTCGGCCTTCAACACTATTATTCCCTCAGTGCTGGTAATGAAGTTACTAGCTCTAAGCCCCTGCACCCAGCACCTACCCCACCCCAGCAACTGGATCTTTGACTCCCTCATTGGAAGAACTCAGTCAGTACCGATTGGAAACAATGTTTCCTCCTCACTGATGATCAACACAGGCGCACCCCAAGGATGCATCCTTAGCACATTGCTCTTCACATTATACTCTCATGACTGTGTGGCCAGGCACAATTCCAATACCATTTCCAAGTTTTCTGATGACATCAATTGTTGGCAGAATCACAAACGGCAATGAAGAAGCGTACAAAAAGGAGATAGATCAGCTTGTTGAATGGTGTAACAACAACAACCTTGTGCTCCACATCAGCAAAACAAAGGAAATGATTGTGGAGAAAGTCAGGGGAACACAACCCTATCCTTATCAAGGGCTCAGTAGTGAAAAGGGTCAAAAACTTCAAATTTCTGGGTGTCAAAATCTCCGAAGATCTGTCATGGACTCTCCATATTGATGCAACCACAAAGAAGGGTTGCCAGTGGCGATACTTAGTGAGGTGTTTGAGGAGATTTGGTATGTCACCCAAGGCTCTCGTAAACTTTTACAGATGTACCATGGAGAGCATTCTGGCTGGTTGCATCACAGTCTGGTATGGAAGTGACAACTCTCAGGACAAGAATAAATTCCAGAGGGTTGTTAACTCGGCCTGCAATATCACAGTCACAGACTTCACTCTATTGAGGACATCTGCAAGAGGCGGTGTCTTAAAAAAGCAGCCTCTATACTCAAAAACCCCACCACCTAGGCCATGCCCTCTTTACTCTGCTTCCATTGGAGAAAAAGGTACAGGAGCCTAAAGATGAGCACTCAGTGGCACAAGGACAGCTTCTTCCCCACTCCCATCAGATTCCTGAATAATCAATAAACCAAAGACACTGCCTTGCTTTTTCGTGCACTTCACTCTCCTTAAGCAGATATACTCTGGGATTGGCCACTACAGTTCTTGGATAAAGGTGTTGGCTCTCCACCCTATCTTTGCCTCCCACAATCTTATACATATCTAAGTTGCCATATATCCTCTATAGCTCCAAAAAAAAAGCCAGAACTTGCTCAATTGTTCTTCAAAACACTTGCTCTCCAATCCAGGCAAATTTCATGACAGACCTGCACCTTCTCTAAAGCTTTCACATCTTTCCCATACTGAGATGCCTAGAACTAAATACAATACTCGGAGTATGGTTCAACAAAAGTTTTATACACCTACAGCGTTAGTTTGTGGCCCTTGAATAGAATCTCTTGACTAAGGTAGGCCAGTACACAATACACTTCTAAACCACCCTATAAGCTTGTAAGGCAACTTTGATGAATCTATGGACCTTGACCCCAAAATCCATCTGCTCCTCTGCAATGTTAAGAATTTTGCCATCACCATGCAATCTGCCTTCAGGTTTGATTTTTCACAGTGTATCACTTCACACTTTTGTAGGTTGAATGCCATCTGCCACTTCTTAGCCCAGCTTTGCATTCTTTCTATGCTGCATTGACAGTTGGTTGGCATGAAGGTCACCATTAACACCTGCTTGGTGTCAGTGTGGGAAGGTAGCTGAGGCAATTAGTGGATTTACAACACAGTGAATGTTTTCACCTACAATACCCTACACAGATAAAGAGAGAGTTTTGAGAAACTGCACATCAGCAACAGTCTGGTAGGTAGAAAGGACCAATGAGTCAGCATATAGGAGGGAGATTGAAAACTTGTGCACCAACAACAACTTTGCACTCAATGATACCAAAACCAACAAGATGATTGTTGATTTCAGGAAGTGAAAACCAGAGGTGTACAATCCAGTAATTTTTGGGGGATCAGAGGTGGAGAGGATGAGCAAATTTAAGTTCTTGGGAGTCAGTATCTCAGAGGATCTTTCCTGGACCCAACATAATAGTCTCTTTTAAACTGCAGCACCTGGGACCCATGTGTGATAACTGGGGCAAAGGTGCAAGAAGCATCTTTTAAATTGCAGGGGAATCAAACCATTAAATCGCCAACCCCCTAATGATTTAAGGGGGAATCCCATCCCTGCAATGACATGTCATACACTCACCGGAAGTACTGCCGGATGTTTGGATGTTGGCTGCCCGGTGACACAAGCACTCACGTCACCAGAATAAGCAGGTTAGCAATTTTATTTTCAAATCGTATGTGGACATGACCTAGGTTAGTATAACTGGGTTCCCTGACTACCTCTGAGGTAGGCAAGGACCCGGTTGGATTCCAACAGGGTTGACTGGGTCAGACCTTTTCTAACTGACATGTAACTGGGGCGCTAACTTGGCAAATTGTCCTGTTAAACCCATTTTACATGGCAGTTTGAAAGGGCCTACTACTAGCTTCTTGAAGAAAGCAAATCAGTGCCCCTACTTCCTCAGAAGTTTATGGAGGTTTGGAATGACATTAGAAATCCTGGTAAATTTCTACAGAGGTGTGGTGGAAAGTGTGCTGGCCAGCTGCATCATGGTCTGGTCTGGAGACACCAATACCCGAGTGTCAAGCCCTGGAAAAAGTAGTGGACATTACAGGTAAAACCCTCCCCATCATCGAGAACATATAGAGGGAACAATGCCGTCAGAGAGCATCGGCAATCATCATGAATCCATATCACCCAGCACATTCTCTGTTCTCACTGCTACCATCAGGAAAAAGGTATAGGTGCCACAAGACTCGCACCACCAGGTTCAGGAACAGCTGCTACCCCTCCACCATCAGACTCCTCATGACAAACTCAATCAGGGATACATTTCAGGACTCTTACTTGATTTTTTTTCTCTCGTTATTGCACAGTTTGTTTGCATTTCTTTATTTGTTTATGTGTTCGCTGAGTACAGTTTGTGGAGATTCTGCCTCGCCCACAGGAAAAAGAATCTCAGGGTTGTATGTAATGTTATGCATGTTCTCTGACAATAAATCTGAGATCTGAATTTGAAATCCAACACAAGTCTAAACTTTCATTTGGGGGCCCAAGTGGCTAAAGCAATTATGAGATCCCATAAGTATTTGGAAAAGAAGAGAAACGAGTACCAATATGAAGTTGACTATTTTTTATATTGTGTGTTAGAAGTCAATTCCAGTCATTGAAAACTATGCCATCCAATACACCCAAATAAACTACAACACTGTATGTTTTGGAGGATTAGAGAATACTAGAACACCTGGGGAAAACATGTACAGGTCATAGGGACAATGTACAAATTCCTTACAGACAGTGACAGATTCAAACCCAGATGCTGTAGTAGCATTGACCTAACCACTATTGCTAAACATGCCGACTGTGGCCTTCTGGTTAGCCATAAAATTAAAGATGTAATGCAAAAAAATTGTCAGGTAAAATAAGTCAAGTCTTGCCTGAATTAAATACATAAAAATATTTGTAAATGTTTAATCAAGATTGTTTTAGTTGGAGCATATTGCTGAAGCAGGAATCACTTGTTCTGCCTTATAAATTGTGAGTTGCTTAATAATTGTACTGATGTGTCACTTAATGCTAAAAACATATAGGATTGAAGTAATTAGCATTATACTGTAGGATTATTTGACTGATTCTCAGTCGCATAAATTACCTTAAATATACTGGATTTGAAACCTTGTCAGAATTCTGATTAAAGGAAGAATTACCAGCAAATTTAGAACTGCAATTGAATTACAAGAGGAAAAAAAAAGTTTATTTTTATTCTTCATACGAAAGAACACATATTTTCTAAATTCTTGGGCTTGATAATAAGTGCCAGTGGATAGGATAATCAATGGCCATATGGAATAATTTCATGAGGATGGAACATTACATAAAGATGCTGTAAGCTTATATTGAATTGTAAATACAAGAGTTTTTAATTTTAATTCAATTTATGGTTAAAGCTAAAATTTCATAGATTTTGATGGACGTGTAGTGTTTTTAAGGATTTCATAGTTTCTCACTTTAATCTATTAGAAGTTCCAGCCTTAAGAAGTTAATTAAAGCAAAGACAATAAAGTGGAAAGGGAAATCATTGTTGAAAGACAAATGCTGTTTAATCTATTCGGTGGGAAATTTATGTGGATTTATGTCATTTAGCCTGAAGAAAGATCAGGATCAATGAAGAGATTAATTAATTAGATTTTGAAGTCTTTCTTATTTGAATATCCAGGAAGGGGCTTTGTCGCAGCCTCATGCCTACACGTTTCACGCAGGGCCTGTCTCCGCTGATGACTCACCAGAGTCACAGCTCAGGAGTCCAGATACACCTGTTCGGGCCAGCGAGTGAAGAGCAGGGACAGCTTTGCTGTCATGTGTCGGATGCAGCCAATGGGGCAGCATTTAAGTCGTTAGTACTGTAATAGAGTCAGACCTAATAAACTACAGACACAACATTTTTGCTCAGTTTAACAGTGTTTGTTCTTTAGTCTGTGACAAGATTTAGAAACACTTGCATTTGGTTACCTTATTTATAGATAAAACCTACCTTGCACATATGGAAATGGTTGTTGATAGAAATGACTTGGTGCAGTTAATGAAGTCAAATTTGACATCCCACCCTTTTTACAACCAACGTATGAGTGTGGTTTACAATCCTGGAGGCAAGGTTCCATTCGCTCAATATCATGAGCCAGAGGAGGATGTTCAGCTCTTTTCCCAGAGCAGATTGCCTGTGAAATAGAAGATGTGCTACTTAATCCTGATGAAATGACACCATACGATGCACTTAAAATAGCAATCAAGCCTGCATTGCACAGCTCTTGGCAGATGACAATCTCGGCAATAGGAGGCCATTACAAATACTGTGGTGATGGTGCATGCTGGCCAGTGATGAGATGATCGACAGCGATGTCTGCTGTGACAGAGTACATAGATATGTTTTTGGGAGATAAAGTGGGAAAGGTTTGTTAGAGTAGGTTACATGCAAACACTTTGAAACAAATCTTATTTAAAATACTGGAGCTCTGCCCCATGCTAGACATATCAGCTCCACAGCTTTTGCAAGAGCTTTGAAGAGTGCTCAAGGGACTTCACTAATGGATTGTTGTTTACAGAAAGGCAACAGATGAAAGATCTTGTCGGAGCCGCAGATTGTCTGGAGCTGTTATAAGAAGGTTATGTGGTTTGGGAAGCAGAGAGAGTCAAACCATTTTTTTCTCTCAGAGAGAAAGACACACACACACACACACACACACAGAGAAATCAGTTCTACAGTGTTACAGCCAACAACAGCAGCTGGGACTAGAACAGAACAAGCTAGGAAGCTTGTGGAAAACCTTATTTGGAAGACGGTTTGAGTTCTTATTTCAGCCTGGTAAAAGCCCTTGTGGTTCATGCAAGAAGAGAGGACTGGCTGTCTAATGTTTCTCTTGGAATAAGCGAAACAAAAAGGAACTCTGTGATGACCTGAAAGAAAAAGGTTATCATCTGGAGAACCCTGAAGGGGCAAGTTTCATCAGCAAGACACTGGAGTAGATGATTAAAAAGGAATCAGTTCCCACCGAATAGATTAAACAAACAATAACCTTCATGAGCGGTAACCATTTACCTTTCAAGCACCAAAGCTTGGTGAATTTTATAAATGTTAAATTCTGTTCACAGTTTAAGAATTGCCTGCAACCAGTGAACTTGGAGATTGGACTGTGAACCAAAGAATTTTTCTGAACTTACATACACACGTTACATACACGCACGCTTAGTATTAGAAGGGGGTTAAGTTAGGTTAGTTAAGTTAAAGTTTAATTCTATTTTCATGTTTAAAGATAATTAAAAGCAACTTTTATTGAAGTAACTTGTCTTCATGAATATCTATTGCTGTTGGATCTTGGGGTCTCGTAACACTGGAAATATAAGTTTCTCCACTGCATGCCTACACAGCTTTAAGGGGATTTTATTAGGCATCTTTCAATTGGCCAGCATTGATGAACTTGCAAAAAGGGCCAACATTGTCATGGAGATGGTATCTGCAATGTGTGATCAATGTGGTCAATACTACAACCATTAAGCCAGAGATGTTAAAGCTGGATCAACAAATTGCAGCACTTATTATGCAAATTGAGGCTTAAAAGACCAGCAGAACCATCCCCATTTCAGGTTCAATGCGAATCATGGCAGGGCAGAGGCAGCACCCAACGCATTTATTAGAATCACTGAAAATTTGGCACAATGGCCTGATCATCCCAACCTCCTTGCTCCTTCTACAAACAGCACCAGAGAAATGACAAGGCCCGTTAGTAGAGGCGTCTGCTGGCTATGAGCAAAGCAGCAATTGCCTTTTCCTCAATCCCTGTCCCTCTGATTTAAAACAAATCTCATTGATTCAGGTGCAGAAATAATCTATTGATGCTCCCACTCCCCAAGTGCACCACCGCGAACAATTCCAGCATCCAAACATTTGGTCAGAGGTCAGTCGTGCTCAATTTCGGCTTTCTAAAACCTTTTCAGTAGATTTTCAACATAGCAAAGATTTTGAATCCCGTCAATGATGTAGATTTTCATTTACATTTTTCCCTCTTTGTGGATTAAAAAAATTGCTGTTTAATAGTCCGCCACATTTATGCACGTCGCCCTGAAACAACTTTTGCTCACCTAACCTACCTTCAGCCCAGCACCTGTCCATTCTGGGAGTTGCTCCAACAGTTCCCTCTGCTGGTAACTCTTTCATACTGCCACAACGATGTGACTCACCACATCCAGACCTGTGGTCCTCCCGTTTCGGCATGCACATGCAGGCTCTCTCCAGATTGTGAAAGTCAAGTTCGATTATATTAGAGGAGCTGGGGATAGTCCAAAAATCTGACAGCTGCTGGGCATCACCAAAGAAGTCTTGAGAAAACTACCGCACCCTGAATAACACCACCATCCATATCGATACAGCATCCCAAATGCATAGGATTTCTCGGAAAACCTACATGGCAAGTGGGTATACACAAAGATTGGCCTATTAAAAAATCCTGGTCAATATGGTATCAATTCCAAGAACAGCTGTGATTATTCCATTCAACATATTTGAATTTCTATGAATGCCATTTGGTTCACGGTACGATGCACAGTTGTCTCAGTGATTCACGGACCATGTTCTCTCTGGCCTCTATTTTATCTAAACATGCATTGATAATTTTCTGCAAGTGCCAATGAATATGGAATTATAATCAACCCAAGCAAGTGCATTTTTGGTCCCAGCAAACTCACATTTTTGGGACATCAAGTAATGGAGAATGGAAACTTCCTGAAAGAGTCAAAGGTGTAGGAAATTCAAAACTACCACGTGCCAATTTTGTTCACCCAATTCTGACAATTTTTGTGGATGATGAATTTTTACTGCTGCTTTCTGCCATTGATCAAGCTACTCAAAGGTTCAACCAAATCAATTTACAAGAAAGTGTCATGTTTACCTGAGAATGCAGTTGAGGTATTCAACACCATGAAGAAAATTCTTGCTGACGTCAGTATGCACGTCGATCAGAGGCCCAACTTCTCACTCTCACTTACCATGGATGCCTCTGTCAACACCACGGGAGTGGTTTTGGAGCAATGAGTTAATATCAGGTTCGAGCCTCTGGCAGCTTTTCTGGTAAAACTATCACCCACTCAGATAAGGTATAGTACATTTGGATGAGAACTTTTGGCCATCTACCTTGCCATCAAGCATCTGTCGGAAGGCCTTACTTTCACTATTTATACAGACTACCAGTCAGTCACATGTATTGCTTGCACAAGTGCATACCACACTTCTCCACAGGAAATACACTACTTGGACATCATCCTGCAATTCTGACATGAAGCACATCAAAGGAAAATTGAACCCTATGGCCCATGCCCTATACAGATTGGAAGTGGAGGCTTTTCATGTTGTTGTGTGTAGAGGAAACATGGCCTCTGTGTCTGTCTGGAATGTGTGTATTGCGGGTGGTCACGTATCCTTCTTGTCTGAGACTTGTTCAGAAGTCACATCATCTGTCAATCCAATAGTGCACATCTTGCCATCGGCTAATTTAAATCCATAGGGTCATTATTGGCTAGAAGCACAGGTTAGAACTTTATATAACACCAATGCCTAGCACCAAGCCCCGGACATTGCTCCATGCCAGGTCGCTACTGTGGTCATCCTGGAAATATCGCACATGAGGTGTGCACAACACTAAAGGTGATCTGTTAGTACTGTCCCAGATATCATTTCGAGCATGTCCACCTTGATTTGGTTGGTCCACTCACACCATAGAGAGGTTACATTTATTTGCTCACCTGTGAAGATCAGACTACAGATGGCAACATGCCATCCCAATCACCAACATATCTGCAGAGCAAGTAGGCTGGGCTTTGATGAGTTCCAACCTTCGGTATCCTAGTATGATGACATCAGACCAAGGATCACATTGAGTCTTTCGCGCCCTCACCAACCTTCTTGGTACCAATTGGATTCACATGACAGCTTACCGTGAACAGCCTCATCAAACATTTCCATTGTAAGCTAAAAACTGCATTGACAGCCAGGGATGACACATCCCAGTGGAGTGAACAGTTGCCCATTGTCCTGCTGGCCATTTGTACCGCAATAAAAGCAGACCTTGGATGTTCTGAGGCAGAAATGGTCTACGGCACCACTCAGACACTTCCCAGTGAATTTATTGAACTATCTTCTACGGCTGAACTGTGTGATTCTGCCAATTAAGTCAACCTACTATGGCAAACAATGCATATTAGTCAGGCCATGCAGCTACACCGGTCTCTGTACCAGTCAACTTACAACACTGCACATGTCTTGGTTCAACACAACGCTGTTCGCTGACCTCCTCAGCAAGTATACTAAGACCCTTACCAAGTCAACCAATGCTAATCCAAAAGATTTCCATCGTATCCGTCGACAGTTTATGACTATTGCCACCCACTGAACCAACAAAGTCACATAATCCCAGCCTTTCATGTCAATGACCACCCACTTTTCAGTACCAAAGGAGATTAGGCTGAGCAATAAACCCGCCAGACTGATACCTGGCAGGACAAAACCATATAGTCATCACCTCACATGATTTGAAGGCTGAGGGGGGAGCTGCCACAGCCTTACACTTACATGTTTAGTGTAGGGACTGTCGCCACTGATGACTCACTGGAAATGATGCTCGGGAGTCCTGACTCATCTGCGTGGGCTGGCCAGTCAAGTGCAGGGACAGCTTCGTGATCATGTGTGGGATGCAGCCAATGGGCAATGCGGGGGGGGGGGGGGGTGTTTACACAAATAGTACTGTAATGGAGTTGCACCTAATAAACTAAAGACACCATGTGACTTGCTTAGCTTAACAGCATTTGCTCTTTATTCTGTGACAAGATTTAGCAACAGCTACAACTTCAAAAATATTGAGATTTACAAT
This sequence comes from Narcine bancroftii, assembly GCF_036971445.1. Taxonomy (NCBI): domain Eukaryota; kingdom Metazoa; phylum Chordata; class Chondrichthyes; order Torpediniformes; family Narcinidae; genus Narcine; species Narcine bancroftii. Next base: position 360,084,636 of record NC_091469.1, on the reverse strand, counting down.
GCGTACGACAAAAATGTATGCAAATTCTCAGATATTCTGCCACCAACTCAATCATTCCACCAAGAAACAGTTACACATTCTGCAATGATCTTAAGGATGTTTGGAATATTTTTAATTTAGTATTTTATCTAAGTTCTGGAGAAGTATTATAAAAAAAATATAAGATACATTTAAAAAAAACATTGTTCTCTCATGGTAGAACCTTACCTACATATTTTGAAAAAAAGAAATGGGTTTTCATGGTTGAGGTGATTCCACATTCTTATCATTAGTCTTGGCCATTTCTCTTCACAGAAAAGGAAATAATCATGAAAACTGGCTAGATGGAATGAAGAAGGCATGTGATATGCATGTCTTCACTGAGTATAGAAGTTAGGACATCTTGTTACAACTTTACTGAATGCTGGTTTGATCACATTTGGAGCATATAGGAAGAATGTGGTTGTGTATGGAGGAGATTCATTGGATGTGGGCTGGTTTAATGGCTTTTACTTGTGGGAAGAAATTGGATAGGGCCTACATATTTGTTTTTGGAGTGAAGGAGGCTGAGGGGTGATCTAACAGAAATAATCTTATTAGTGACAAAAAAGGTTGATAGTTAAAAAAATTTTTTTCCAGTGGCAGGGGTATCAATTGCAAGATTGGAAAAGTTTAAGGAAGAAGGTTTAAAGTAGATCTGAGGAATAAGATTTACATTTGAAGAGTGATTGATATCTGGAATATATTGCCAGAGGAGATGGTGGAATCAGGTACAATTACTATATTTAAGACAAAAATGTAAATTTGGTTGATGACATAAATAGATATGAAAATTATAGATGCATCCAATTATTAAATATCTGACCTCTGATATTCTTCTCTCAAATAGCTTGTTCAGTGCATCATATTTAAAAATATTAAGGTTGGTTAACCAATCTACTGCTTACAAGGAATTTTATCTCCGCAATGTCGCAACCAAATATTGATTGAAAACAGTTGTTATGTGGTGAGTGGTTTGAGCAGGGTTGCCGCTGACACATACTTCTGATCTCGTTTTAGGCCATTTCTGCATCAAGAAGAGTAATAATTTCCTGGCATCGAAAACAGACCTCATTAAATTGACCACATTGGATTCGGGATGAATTCAGTCTAAAAATCATGACTTTTTTTGTACAGCTAGTTTTAATTTCTTTGCTCAAAGCATGGGATTTTTGAATGAAGCACAGAATCTAATTGAAAGAAACTTGCTTTTTCTATTATTTGAACAGAATGTGGGGCAGCACGGTTAACATAGAGGTTGGCACAGTTACTGTAATTGGGGTGGCAAGATTAGCACAGCAGTTAGCACAACTCTGATACAGCGCCAGCAACATGGGTTCAAATCTGGCCCTGTCTGTAAAGAGTTTGTACATTCTCCCAAAGTGCGCGTGGGTTTCTTCCGGGTGTTCCGGTTTCCTCTCACCCTTCAGTCATACAAGGGTTGTAGATCAATTGGGAATAATTGAGAGGGTTGGGCCCATGGACTGGAAGGGCCTGTTTCCATGCTGTATGTCTAAATTTAGTTTGTTGTTTAACTTATTTTAAGAGTGCAATCAGATCATGGAAGTGACACATTTGCTGCTCACCCACTCAGCTATCACTTTAATTGTTTCCATAATCTCCAGTTGAAAAGTTCTAAATTGCAATTTTTACAAACATAAACTTACAATTTCACAGGTTTCACAAATGGTAAATTACTTTGAAGAGTGATAAAGGTGAAAATCAGTAGCTAAATATTTTGGACAATCATGCAAATTCGTAAAACTTTGCAAAGTCCACAAAAAGGTCATTAAACAAAATGAGAATTGACAGGTTTAATTTCGTGTTTTTTAAATGACACCTATATCTGACCACAGGGATTTTAAAAAAAATTGGTTTAGGCAAAATAAATATTTATTTTTTCTTCCCTCAAAATAGTGCCATTAATTTCTATTATTCATTTAAATGAATGAGGGTCTGAATCTCTATTCAAGCATCACTTTCACATTATTCTTTCTTCTTTGGCTTGGCTTCGCGGACGAAGATTTATGGAGGGGGTAAAAAGTCCACGTCAGCTGCAGGCTCGTTTGTGGCTGACCAGTCCGATGCGGGACAGGCAGACACGATTGCAGCGGTTGCAAGGGAAAATTGGTTGGTTGGGGTTGGGTGTTGGGTTTTTCCTCCTTTGCCTTTTGTCAGTGAGGTGGGCTCTGCGGTCTTCTTCAAAGGAGGCTGCTGCCCGCCAAACTGTGAGGCGCCAAGATGCACGGTTTGAGGCGTTATCAGCCCACTGGCGGTGGTCAATGTGGCAGGCACCAAGAGATTTCTTTAGGCAGTCCTTGTACCTTTTCTTTGGTGCACCTCTGTCACGGTGGCCAGTGGAGAGCTCGCCATATAATACGATCTTGGGAAGGCGATGGTCCTCCATTCTGGAGACGTGACCCATCCAGCGCAGCTGGATCTTCAGCAGCGTGGACTCGATGCTGTCGACCTCTGCCATCTCGAGTACCTCGACGTTAGGGGTGTGAGCGCTCCAATGGATGTTGAGGATGGAGCGGAGACAACGCTGGTGGAAGCGTTCTAGGAGCCGTAGGTGGTGCCGGTAGAGGACCCATGATTCGGAGCCGAACAGGAGTGTGGGTATGACAACGGCTCTGTATACGCTTATCTTTGTGAGGTTTTTCAGTTGGTTGTTTTTCCAGACTCTTTTGTGTAGTCTTCCAAAGGCGCTATTTGCCTTGGCGAGTCTGTTGTCTATCTCATTGTCGATCCTTGCATCTGATGAAATGGTGCAGCCGAGATAGGTAAACTGGTTGACCGTTTTGAGTTTTGTGTGCCCGATGGAGATGTGGGGGGGCTGGTAGTCATGGTGGGGAGCTGGCTGATGGAGGACCTCAGTTTTCTTCAGGCTGACTTTCACATTATGGCAAAGAATTAATAGCCTAGATTGTGTGCCTAGATTGAGGCAGATATTAACATTATAATGTTCTCTCTTAGAAGTTCAACTGTGCAAATGCAATACCTGAGACAACGTTATATGCTGTTTTGGAATTAGGTGAAGGCTGGCTGAAGCATCTATTGAAAATTAGAAATTCTTTTTGAAAAACTTCTGATTTTTTAACATTATATAGAAATTTTTCATCAGTTTTTAAAGAGAAAGATTGTAATTAATTAAATAATTATTTTTATGGCTCAGCTCTATCAGTATGAAATGGATCTACAAGATTCTATTTCCTTCTCATATTCTGGTAGATTTTATTTTCTTTATGGGTGACAAATCTCTGGATATTACACTTTTTAAAATACAAAGTTTAGTGAGTTCATGGTATCAAGATAATGGAACTTTCAATTGTAGAGGTACATGTATGGCAAACTCTTTCATGGTTCATAAGAGCAAATTGTACAGAGAAGTAGGAGAAAGTAATTATATTATCTATTTTATTCCAGCTAAGCTACTTATGAAAGCCAACATTAATATACTCATCAGGTTTTTAGGGTTAAAATAACAGATGAAAGATACGAGTGTTCATGTGTTGGAGAAGCAAGGTTGATCTTAATTTTCAAACATCCATTTAATATTTGGAAGGCCCAGCATACATGAGATATGTTGCATCAGCTCTACTAACCATGGACCTGATTCCTTTGGGAAGCCCACCCACTATCTAGAGCTAGTAATGAAATGGAGGGACCACAATGAAGCGAAGGGAGAAGAAATTAGTTGCATAAAAGCAACAACCAGAAGACTTCATGACCCAAGTGGCATGTTGCTGTTTAGAAATTGTGAAGAATATTTGCATGGATTATAAGCAATGATCAAAAGGAAGATCAACAGAGATTTTAAATCACAGCAAAATCCCCAATATCCAGCATCTATGTGGATTGTAGATGCTGGAAATGCAAATTTTCTGGTTAACTGACACTCACTCTTACAATGCCTAGCTAATATACCTGCATTAAGAATACAGTGTTTAAAAGAAAAAAAGACGGTGTGAAGCGTAAAGTAATTTGGATTTTAAAAATCAGTATTGTAGTCTTTCATTATGTAACCAAATAATTCCCGTAACTTACTAAATTTAAATTTAGATTTGAACCCTGATCAATGTTGCACTAACTGATGCACTAACTGTGCGGCCACCATAATTAACCCCCCTCCCCCAAATTTACAGATAAAACCTTACTTAATACTAATAAAGATAAAGACACTTAATGGGCAGGGATAGGAAGACACTTTGGGAAGGTCGCCCCAGCAGCGAACGGCTCATCATCCTCACCTCCATGCCAGTGTCCCAGTCAGGGCCTTGGTGCAATCGGACTCATCTCCATGCTAGTGTCCTGGTCAGGACCTTGGCACACCTTCCTTTTAATTCAAATCCATTCACGAGCATTATAACAGTGTTGCGCTTGCTGCCACACTAACCACTCCTCCCACAAGTTTACAGATAAAGCCTTACTAATATACTTAATATACTAAAAAAGACCATGATCAGGCAAGGATAGTGAGAGACTTTGAGAGAGTCACCCAACCTTTATTTAAACTTTATTCAAACAGCTGCTACAGGCAGGGAACAATTGGGGCATTCCACTGCTTGAATGTTTGCTCCCAAGGGGTTGTGTGTTGCTTCAGAAAACTTTAAATAACGTTATAAATAAAAGTTTAAAATCGTATTCTTATTCATCTCAAATTCTATTTATTTATTTATTTATTTTCCCCTTTTTTTGCTAATTGTTTGTGTTTCGAGTTGAATGAATGCTGGATATTGTAAATTTTACTGAATTAATATTTAAAAAAGCATACACATTCTCCAGTAACTTTCTTACTGCCTATAGACTTGAGTCCTTCACTCTTCCATTTCTCTTATAATGTAAAGATTTTTATTTTTCAACTTTGTTTTAAAACTACATTTTATTTTTTTCTACATACCTTCACAACTCGATGGCTGTATAGTAGTAGAGATTTAAAGTTTTTTTTTAAGTTAAAAATGATGTAATTAATTCATGTTGCAGTCCGTGGAATGAAAAAGAAAACAATGGAATTTATACGGAATTTGTATTTTAAGATTGTTCTATTTCTACATAAAAATCTCAATTTTTCCATTTTAATCTATAGAACCAAGTGCTGTGCAGGGCGAAAAGCACCCTCAAGCCCATGCGTGCATTGTTTAGGTCTCTTGCTATCAAGTGCAGTCTCTGGCATCTGTCATAGAGTCTCTCAAACTGTCATCCCTGAAGCCATATTTCCTGTCAATTGCAATGTTAGGACTGGAACTAAGTAACGATTAAACAGCTAATATTTATTCTGCTAAATTTAAAAAAAAACTGTGGTCAGATAAAGACAATGTCATTTGGAAAAAAAATAAATCTGTCTTTTTTTTGTTTCTGATATTTTTGTAGACTTTTCAAAGTTATATGAATTTGAAATTATCTTGCTTGATGGGATTTGGATGGTGGCCATTAATTTGGTCTGAAAGGACCAAACATTTGGAGTAAATGTTTGATTTGGAATCACACCAAGATGACAGGAGTTCAACTTATAGGATAGCTACTAAAATCTGCAGATGTGGACAGTTATCCATGAGTGTAATGACTTAACATGAACCCCCATAAAGAGAGTGAATAAAACAATTACCTTCAAGGTAATTTAATGACTGCAAGTTTTGAAAATTGGACTTGCCATTTAGTGTTAAGATTGATTTTTAATTTGTTTTTATGTGAAATCAAAAATGACAGTATTGCATGCAGTATGGCCAGCCAACATTGGACAAAAAAACACCCATGAATTTAATTCAAATACAGTATGCACTCTCACCACCTCAGGAGGACCAAAAAACAACCACCCTCCACTACACATCAACAACTCTATAGTGGAGGACATCAAGTTCATTGGAGTTCACTTAACTAGTGACCTATCGTGGATACACATCTCCTCACTTGTTAGGAAGGCACAACAGTGACTGCATTTCCTGAGAAGACTGAAGTGAGCAAGGCTACCGGCCACCCTTATGTCAACCTTCTACAGTAGCAGTCTTGAGAGCATCTTGGCCGGCTGCACCACAGTGTGATATAGTTGTTGTAGAGGTCAATCCACAGAACTATAAGTGTGGCAGAGAGGATCAAAAAGTCCCCCTCCCCTGCTTTGTCATGATATACTGGGTCATTGTCTGAAAAGTGTGTGCTAAATCATTGAGAATGCCTTCCAAGCTGCACCCAGCATTGCAGCTGCTCCCATAGAGATACAAGAATATCATAGCCAGCGCCACCAAGCTGAGGAACAGCTTCTTCTCATGGGTAGTGAACATGCTGAACAACCAAAGGAACTGCTCCCACTAACCATCCGAGAATCTCATATTCATAAAACAATATTTCTTTATTGATTTATATAGATGTGATACTTGTACAGCATATGTATTGTTTGTCTGTATGTGTGTTATGTCTGGTTATGTGTCTGTGTGTTTTCCACCAAGGGCAAGAACAGAGTTTTGTCAGGTTGTGCAGATGCCAATAAAATTTACTTCACACACACATACCTGGATTAAAAATTGACAAAAAGCACTTCAAATTTCAATACGTCAGCTATAGAATTTAAAATCAAGTTTTTTTTTAAAAGTAAACAGCCCAGTAATAATGATATAAAACCAAAAAACACTATCTTCCCTAATATGAAGTCAAGTTAAATCAAGTTTATTGCCATCTGATTGTACAAGTAGAAACCTATGAAATATTATTCATTGGTCCTCTATGCAAAACATGCAGACACAGCCAGACATAACACATGGACAGACAAATAATACATATACACGAAAAGTATTTTATCTATAAAATTAAATATTGCTTTATACAGATGAGAGTCTCAAGTGATTAGTGTGAGCAGTTCCTTTGGTTGTTCAGCCTTCTCACTGCCCGTGGGGAGAAGCTGTTCCTCAGCCCAATGGTGCTGGCTCTGCTACTCCTGTATCTCTTCCCCGATGGGAGTAGGTGAAAGATGGTGTGTGCAGGGTGGAAGGAGTTCTCAATGATTTTGTGTACCCTCTTCAGACTTCTCTGTAGATCACATCATTGGGGTGAAGGGAGACTCCAGTGATCCTCTCTGCAATTCTCATGGTTCTGTGGATTAACCTTTGATCCATTTCTCTGCAGCAACTCTACCACACTGTGATGCAGCCGGCCAGGATGCTCTCAATAGTGCTCTTGTAGAAGGTTGAGATAATGGTGTTGGTAGCCTTGCCCATTTCACTCTTCTCAGGAAGTGTAGTTGCTGTTGTGCCTTCCTGACAAACGAGGAGATGTTGAGTTTCCACGATAGGTCATTAGTTAAATGAACTCCAAGAAATCTGGTGGTCTCCACTCTCTCTGCTACATAGTTGTTGATAGAGCCATAGAACATTATAGAAATAGGCCTCTTCAGCCTTATAGTCTATGCTGAACCTTCTTTTTTTGCCTAGTCCTACTGACCTGCACCGTCCATAGCCCTCCATAACTCTCCCATCCATGTACCTGTCCAAATTCTTCTTAAACATTAAAATTGAGCCCACAATTACCACTTCAGCTGGCAGCTCATTCCACACTCCCACCATTCTCTATGTGAAGAAGTTCCCCTTTCACTCTTAATCCATGTCCCCTGATTTGCATCTCACCTACCCTCACTGGAAAAACTCTATCTATATTTACACTGATTATCCCCATCATCATTTTAAAAACCTCAATCAAATCTCCCCTCATTCTTCTACCCTCCAGGGAATAAAGTCCTAACCGGATTAACCTTTCCTTGTAACTCAGTTCCTGAAGTCTGTGTAACATCCCAGTAACTCTTCTCTGCACTCTTTCTATCTTATAGATATTTTTCAAATAATTATGTGACCAAAATTGCACACAATAATCCATATTTGGCCTCACCAATGTCTTGTTCAACTTAACCATAACTAACTCCTATACTCAATATTTTTATTAATGAAAGGCAATATGCTAAAATGTTTATTTAAAATACCATCCACCTGTGATGCCCCTTTCAGGAATTATGTATCTGTATTCCCAGATCCCTTTGTTCTTCTGCACTCCTCTGTGCCCTACTATTTATCGTGTATGTCCTTTTCTGGTTTGTCATTCCAAATTGCATCCCCTCACATTTGTCTGCATTAAATTCAATCTACCATTTTTCAGCCCTTTTTTCCAGCTGGTCCAGATCCCTCTGCAAGCTTTGAAAACCTTCTTCGTTGTCCACGACATCTCCAATCTTAGTGTCATCTGCAAATTTTCGGATCTAATTGACCACATTATCATCCAGATTATTAATATAGATGACAAACAACAATGGTCTCAGCACCAATCCCTGAGGCATCCCACTAGTCACAGGCCTTAAGTCTGAGAAGCCATCATCCACCACTAATCTCTGGCTTCTCCCATCCAGCCATTGTCAAATCTTGTTCACTACTTCACCATGAATACCTAGCATCTGAACCCTCCTGACTAACCTCCCATGAAGGATCTTGTCAAAGGCCTCACTAAAGTCCATGTCGACAACATCCACAGCCTTACTTTGTCAACTTTACTGATAGCCTCCTCAAATAAACTCTATATGATTGGTTAAACATGGCCTACCACACTCAAAGCCATGTTGACCATCCCCAACCAGTCCCTGGCTATCCAAATAAATGTATATCTGATCTCTTAGAACATCTTTCAATATTTTACCTACTACTGATGTCAGGATCTCCAGCCTATAATTTCCAGTGTTACTTTTGGAGCCTTGTTAAGCAACAGAACAATGTGAACTAGCCTCCAATCCTCTGGCACCACACCTGTGGCTAAGAACATTTTAAATACTTCTGTCCGAGCTCCTGCAATTTCTACACTAGCTTCCCTCAATGTCTGAGGGAATATCTTGTCAGGCCCTAGGGATTTATCCACCCTTATTTACTTTAAGACCGCAAGCACCTCCTCCTCTTTAATCTGTATAGGTTCTATGACCTCACTGCTTGTTTTCCTTACTTCACCCAACTCGGTGGCCATTCACTGAGTGAATGCGGATGAAAAGAAATCTGCCATCTCTTTTGGCTCCATAAAAAAGGTGACCATTCTGATCATCAAAGGGACCAATTTTGTTCATTATTATCCCTATTTTTCTCTTAATATACCTATGGAAACCCTAAGGATTTTCCCTCACATGACAAAACAGCCTCATGTCTTCTTTTAGCCTTCCTGATTTCTTTGAGGTTTTTCTTGCATTTTTAATTCTCCTCAAGCACCTCATTTGCTTCATGTTGCCTATAGCTGCTATCTTCCGTACCAGATCCCCAATATCCCTCAAAAACCAAGGTTCCCTATGTCTGCTAACCTTCCATTTAATCCTGACAGGAACATACATATGAACTCTGTACTCTCAATATTTCACCTTTGATGTGTAGTGGAGGGTGGTCATTCCTGCTCCTTCTGAAGTCCATAATCATCTCCTTCTTTTTGTCCACATTGAAACTCAGGTTATTGTTTTTGCACCATTTCACAAGATTTTCCTCCTTTTGTCTGTAGTGTGACTCATGGTTGTTTCTGATGAGGCCAACTACTGCTGTGTCATCTGCAAACTTTATGACACTGTTGGAGCTGGATCTGGTGATGCATTCATGGGTATTTGCTGTCCTCATCCATTTGTCCTCAATAGGTTTCCTGACCCAGTGTTTGGTGCTTAAATGATTTCCGAAAAAGACTGGCAGTCAATTGGACCAGAACTTTTCCTCTGAAACCAAGAAAATCTAATAAGAAACTGTCTGGCATTAACTTGGACATCAAATTCTGATAGGGAAAAGCCAATCTTAATGAAGTTGACCATAAAAAGTCCTCCACACAAATATCTGAGATCAAGTGGTTCAATAAAGAAGAGCTGTTTCCTTGGATGGAATTGAGTTTCTTTATTACTGATGGAAATGAACTCTTCAGGTAAATGGAGCTTGTTCAATCACCCTGACAACTCCAATACAGTCTCGACAAATTTGGAAGTAGGTTTCCACTGAACAATATTGACCTCCTGGGTAAAACACAGGATTCTGTTGACACCGTGGTTAAGTGAAAAAGCACACGAATGCTGGAGAAACTCAACAGGTCAAACAGTGCCTTTTTGTAGCAAAGATGAAGACACATCACCTTGATGAAGGGCTCAAGCCCGAAATGTTGGTGATGTATCTTCACCTTTGCTACATAAAGGCACTGTTTGACCTGCTGAGTTGCTCCAGCATTTGTGTATTTTTTTCCCAATATTGACATCCTGATTTTGCCACTCTCCTCACTCAAACTAACCTGTAGCACTTTGCTCACTCAGGACTAATCCTGATGTTATCTTCAAACCATTGAAAAAGGATGGTATCCTCGCTCTTCCTCTCCTGATCTGCCCTCCAACCAAATTACCAGTGGCCAAGTCCTCATTCGTCTTCATTTTTAACTCACCTGTGACAAAGCATCGATCCTAACACTCTCTGGTCACCAAGTCCTCACTCTGCCTCTCTCCCAAACTGCTTTATAACCAAACCAATGGTCCTGACAATTATCAGTGGCCAAGTCTGCTTCTTTTCAAAAAAAAAATTAAGAGGGAAATGAGGCGTAACTTGTTCACTCAGAGGGTAGTCCATATCTGGAATGAGCTGCCAGAGGAAGCAATAGGAGCAGGTAAAATTATAATATTCAAAACATTTGGGCAAATGTATGGATAGGAAATGGTTAGAATGAGACATACATAAGGCTGTAGTTGCTGGAACCTGAAGCTAAACTTACTCTGCTGGAGGAACTCAGCGGTTCAGGTACTATCAGCAGATAAAAGAGAATGGTTAACATTTGAGGCAAAGCCCTCTTTCCAGTTTTCTGCCACAATAAAGGGTTTGAGCTCCATAAGGTTGAGCATTTTATTTCCTACTGATGCTGCTTAACCACTGATCCTCTCCAGTAGATTCTGTATGGCTTCGAAGGATATGGGCCAAATGAAATAAAAAGCCCAGAATGCCAACTTGGTTGGTGTGGATGAGATATGCCTAAGGCCCTGTTGAATATTATACAACTTACTCCCACACTCGATAACTTCATCTTGGCTTCAACCAGTCAGAAATGTCCTCACTGCTATCCATAAATGATCCACATTTTTTTCCCATTTCTTCTGAAGGGTCAACAACCTGAAATGTTTATCTGCTTTTCTTTCAACTGATGTTGCCTGACCTGAGCGCTTCCAGCATTTTCAATTTTTATTTTAGATTTTGAACATTTGCAGGTTTTGGTAGAGATGTGAATCTTAGGAACATGGATTCAACTTTAGCCACTACAATATAATGGATGTGTATTCATTAGTTTCGTTTATCAAGATTCTTAAATAGGCAAAAGAGAAGGATACAGCCCTGATGGAGGCTAATGGGATTAGAGAGGATGGGCATAAAGGTTGGAGTGGATACATTGGACTGACCAACAATATGAACCTAAGGCTGTTTTCACATATTTGGCTGATAGAGACAGCCAAAAATAGGCTGATAGAGATAGTCACCCCTTGACAAAGGGCTCAGGCCTGAAACATTGACCTTCATCTTTGCTGCTGGAAGATGCTGTGTGACTTGGAGATTCTCCAAATTTTTTTGTTTAACTACCACAGTGTCTGCAGATTTTCTTTTTTAACTGATAGACAGTGAACACATTTAAGATGAAAATATTTGAGAAGAAAATGGCATCAGTCTTAATGCTGGAGCCAATCTTAATGAGGATGCCAAGAGCTTAAATGGATAGATGATGCTGAACTCACAGTATAATGCATCTGATGGGATGAGTTATAAAAATTCAAATGTAACTGAGAAAAAGAAGCACATTGGTTTGTTTAGATCTATAACACAGGTCATTCCACATATGTTTGTCCATTAAGTGTTCTCAGATTCTAAAACTATTTGGTCCTGACTTCACAGAACTCATAGGAGCAACTGCATTTCCTCAGAATATTGAGAGAGGGAAGGCTGTCAACCACCATTATGTCAACTTTCTACAGGAGCTCTATCTAGAGCATCCTGGCTGGCTGCATTGCAGTGTTGTACGGTTGCTGTAGAACATTGGTTTGGAGGTCAATCGATAGGACCATAAAAGCAGCAGAGAGGATCACTGGGGTTGCCCTCTTAACCACCAATGTGATTTACTGTGATTGTTCTTTAAAGAGGGCTCTCAAAATCTGGAAGGACTCCTATCACCCAGCACACAGCATCTTCCAGCTACTCTCATCAGGAAGAGGTACAGAAGTATCAGAGCCAGAACCAGCAAGCTGAGAAATAGCTTCTTTCCAAGGGCAGTGAGACTACTGAAACTCCATGAATATTTATAAGAATATAAGAATATTTATTTTAACATATGAACATATGTATCATTATCTGTATGTTTTGTCTGTATGTGTGTTATGCACTGTTCTGCATCGTGGACGAGAGAAAGCTGTTTTGTCCGGGTCTACTGGTAAAACCGTATGACAAATAAACTTGACCTTGAATATTAATTGTCCTGATGTATGATTTAAGTTCAAAAGAGAATTTTTCTCTTGAAAGTAGTGGGTCTTTGCAATGTATTCTATTAAAACTGCAAAAAAATTTATTAGGGATGGAGTTTGACAGTAAGGAGATCAGTAAATAGAACATTAAATGCAATAGTTAATTGCAAAGGTATAAATGGAATAATTCTGATTTTTTTTACTGTTAATTGAAGGAAGCAAAAGTGAATTTCAGAATATTTCCTCAGAATGAAAGGAAAAGTGCGGAATCTTGGCTTCAACGTGTAGGAAAATAAAATGGTGTTGATGCACTCAATGCCTCTTGTGCCATGCTCTTGTTTTCTTCACAACTGACAGTGATATTACTTTTTCTACTGTATAATACAGTATGCAAGCTATTGAAATATTCCATGCATTTTTGAAGTTTGTTGATTTTATCTAGAAAACAACGAAGAATTTTGTCATAAGAATTAATTTGATCTGATATGGTTACGTTTAGGTTGAAACTGGGAAAAAAACCCAATAAAACCAGTTAAGCTGCCTCAACTTTTGACTTTTTGATCTTCATTATGAAACAGCTCTGATGAATATTGGCCCTGTCATTCATGGCCTCAAAACATATTTCAGCAATTACTTCTTTATAAGAAAATTGAGGATAAAACTTTAAATGGTACTTTTTTTTTCCAAAATCTGACTGGTATTACTTAATTTATGGCAACTTACTTGACTAAGAAGCCACTCAGCTGCTTTTGTATCTTTCATTAACTGTGCCAAAATGCAGATAGCTCGGGTAGTTCTGCAATCATCCATTTAATTGACTGTTGTAGCTGTAGTTTGTTTGGGTTTAATCATTTTAATATGAAACTACTACCAAATATCCCTTTGCCATCACCTTTACCTATCTAATGAACACTTGAATCATCACCAAAATGTAGGTTCTACAGAACAGATTTTTAAAACTCAAGTTTTATTTACTTCATTTCTATTAAATAATGATCTCTTTCATCAATTGTTGGGCCTTTATTTCTATCTTCATGCTGTTTTCCTTTTGTTGGCAACATTAAAGGTGACTCTGTGTCAAGGGAGGGAGAAGGTAATTTTCTGTAATACATGTTCTGTTCTATTACATGGCAATAAAGAAATCTTGAATTTTTAGACTTCCACTGTTTCTTCTTGGGGGATCTCCAATTTAATGGGCTTGTTTACCTGCTTTATTATGCAAATCCATAGGTGAGCCCAATCTAAACCCATGATATACTACTATAAGCACATTCTACATAGCACAATAAAATGCAAGCATCTCAGGTCAAAAGTATTGCTTTGCAAGAAGCACCCACCGTGTGATTCTGGCTCAAGCTGAACATCAGCATGGCAGGATATTGTGGATTTCCACTTTGTTACCATTGTCATAACCTGATAACTAAAAATTATCAATCCTAAAAACACATAACAATGCCAAACATGCTGGTAGCTCTTCGAAAGTAAAAGATCTGTTTAAGTTTGTGAAATATTGTTCTCTTTGTTTCATTTACTGTAAAAAAAAGGCAATAATTACAGTGATCACAGACTACACCTAAATTCCTGACTTTTTAATACTCTCAAAAGGTTGTAATTTATCATGTTCAAAAAAAAAACTGTTGATGTTTGAAAATTCTGGGCTGCAATAGAATCCAGAGGATCATATGACTTGTATAACTATTAATCATGTAAGCTCTACACATGCCAGAATTAGTCCTTTTAGTACACCGAAAGCACCTTAAATTAAAGTAAATGTTTAATCTTTTTGGCAGTAACTTTAAACTTCATTCAAGACCTACACCGAAACATAGCTGTGTTTGCAATGTTTGCAAAGAAATTAGCCAAACTATTATTGCAGAATTATTGATTAACTAGTCTAAAACTGTTTGCAACTCATTTAAGTATTCCATGATGTGCAGGAGTGAGGCAGCAAAAGGGAAAATGTAATGGCTCAGATTTTTCCACCATTGCACCCAAGTATATTGGATTGCTTGAGTAAGGCATGCAAAAGAAGACTTGGGGGTAGGGAAGAACCACTTCAAATTAATGGGTTGAATTCATTTGGCTCTAATCCAAGTTGCTACCCTTCGCCCGGACCGGGGCCGGGGCCGCTGCTGCTCTCCCTGTGCCCGGACTGGGGTCGCCGTCCCCCCTTGCTCCTGCCCGTATCGGGGCCGCCGCCGTCTACCCTTCGCCCGGACCGGGGCCGGGGCCGCTGCTGCTCTCCCTGTGCCCGGACTGGGGCCGCCGTTTCCCCCTTGCTCCTGCCCGTATCGGGGCCTCCGCCGTCTACCCTTCGCCCGGACCGGGGCCGGGGCCGCTGCTGCTCTCCCTGTGCCTGGACTGGGGCCGCCGCCTCCCACTCCCTGCCCGGACCGGGGCCTCCGCCTGCCTCACTCGACCGAGGCCGGGGCCGCCGTCTCCCCCTTGCTCCTGCCCGTATCGGGGCCGCCGCCGTCTACCCTTCGCCCGGACCGGGGCCGGGGCCGCTGCTGCTCTCCCTGTGCCCGGACTGGGGCCGCCGCGGTCCGGACAGGGAGTCCCGATACGGGCAGGAGCAAGGGGGAGACGGCGGCCCCGGCCTCGGCCGAGTGAGACAGGCGGCGGCCCCAGTCCAGGCACAGGGAGATCAGCAGCGGCCCCGGCCCCGGTCCGGGCGAAGGGTAGACGGCGGCGGCCTCGATCCGGGCAGGAGCAAGGGGGAGACGGCGGCCCCGGCCTCGGTCGAGTGGGGCAGGGGGAGGCCCCGATCCGGGCAGAGAGTGGGAGGCGGCGGCCCCAGTCCAGACACAGGGTGAGCTGCGGCGGCCTCAGCCCCGGTCCGGGCAGTATGGACCGACCTAGGAGGGGCGGCAGGCCCCTCCAGCCCGGGTATGAAACCTGCATAGGAGAAGGCCACTCCGATATAAAACCTACGACCCAAGGACCTCGCTGCCACGTCCCAGCTTGCTTGGCCACGGCACACGAACCATGGGTGTAAAGGGTGGGGCCAGTACTGCGCGCACTGCACTCCACCTAAAAGCTCCTTTGCGCAGGCCCGAGGACAGGTCCACGTCCTCCCCCTCCACGTCCTCCCCCTCCACGTCCTCCCCCTCCACGTCCTCCCCCTCCACGTCCTCCCCCTCCACGTCCTCCCCCTCCACGTCCTTCCCCTCCACGTCCTCTCCCTCCACGCCTTCCCCCTCAAAAGATGCTCACAAACTCAAGCTAGCATGCTGGAACATCAGAACCATGCTAGACAAGGCTGACAGCCACCGACCTGAACGTCGGTCTGCCCTCATTGCACATGAACTCCTCAGACTTGACATCGACATAGCCGCTCTCAGTGAAGTCCGCCTGGCAGATGTAGGCAGCCTCCAAGAACGCGGCGCGGGCTACACACTCTACTGGTCTGGCAAGCCTTCGGATGAACGACGCCTATCTGGTGTAGGCTTCATGGTCAAGAGCTTCATTGCCTCCAAACTCGAAAACCTTCCGACAGGCCTCTCGGACCGAATCATGTCCATGCGACTCCCCCTTCAGAACAAGCGTCACATCACCCTCATCAGTGTCTATGCTCCAACCCTCCAGGCGGAACCAGCAGAAAAGGACAAGTTCTACACCGACCTGCGCAACCTCATCCAACGCACCCCTACAGCCGACAAGGTTGTCATCCTGGGCGACTTCAACGCTCGTGTCGGCAAAGACTCAGAAACCTGGCCAGGAATCCTGGGCAAGCATGGCGTCGGCAAGTGCAACGACAATGGGCGCCTCCTGTTGGAGGTCTGCGCAGAACAGTGGCTTGTCATTACAAACACCCTTTTTCAGCAGAGGGACAGCCTTAAGACCACCTGGGTGCATCCCCGATCCAAACACTGGCACCTCCTGGACTACATCCTGGTGCGAGAAAGTGACAAACGAGATGTGCTCCACACCAGGGTCATGCCTAGCGCGGAATGCCACACTGACCACCGGCTGGTTCGCTGCAAGCTCAACCTTCACTTCAAACCAAAGCCCAGGAACAATAAAGCCCCCAGAAAGAGGTTCAATGTTGGAAACCTGCAGTCAGACGAAGCGAGAGGAAACTTCCAGGCAAACCTCAAAGCAAAGCTCGACGATGCAACCCGCCTCACGGACCCGTCCCCTGAAACCCTCTGGGATCAGTTGAAGACTACCATACTGCAATCCACTGTAGAGGTACTGGGCTTCTCCTCCAGGAAAAACAAGGAAGGACTGGTTTGACGAAAACATCCAGGAAATCCAGGAGCTGCTGGCAAAGAAGCGAGCTGCCCACCAGGCTCACCTTACAAAGCCGTCCTGTCCAGAGAAGAAACAAGCCTTCCGTCGCGCATGCAGCCATCTTCAGCGCAAACTCCGGGAGATCCTCGCCAAACGAACCCAGCTCAGCGCGGACATTGGCGACTTCAGGGGTTTCTACGAGGCTCTAAAGGCTGTGTACGGCCCCTCACCCCAAGTCCAAAGCCCGCTGCGCAGCTCAGACGGCAAAGTCCTCCTCAGCGACAAGATCTCCATCCTCAACCGATGGTCAGAACACTTCCAATCTCTTTTCAGTGCCAACCGCTCAGTCCAAGATTCCGCCCTGCTCCAGCTCCCTCAACAGCCCCTAAGGCTAGAGCTGGATGAGGTTCCCACCCTGGATGAGACATATAAGGCAATCGAACAACTGAAAAGTGGCAAAGCAGCAGGTATGGATGGAATCCCCCCAGAAGTCTGGAAGGCTGGCGGCAAAACTCTGCATGCCAAACTGCATGAGTTTTTCAAGCTTTGTTGGGACCAAGGTAAACTGCCTCAGGATCTTCGTGATGCCACCATCATCACCCTGTACAAAAACAAAGGCGAGAAATCAGACTGCTCAAACTACAGGGGAATCACGTTGCTCTCCATTGCAGGCAAAATCTTCACTAGGATTCTACTAAATAGAATAATACCTAGTGTCGCCGAGAATATTCTCCCAGAATCACAGTGCGGCTTTCGCGCAAACAGAGGAACTACTGACATGGTCTTTGCCCTCAGACAGCTCCAAGAAAAATGCAGAGAACAAAACAAAGGACTCTACATCACCTTTGTTGACCTCACCAAAGCCTTCGACACCGTGAGCAGGAAAGGGCTTTGGCAAATACTAGAGCGCATCGGATGTCCCCCAAAGTTCCTCAACATGATTATCCAACTGCACGAAAACCAACAAGGTCGGGTCAGATACAGCAATGAGCTCTCTGAACCCTTCTCCATTAACAATGGCGTGAAGCAAGGCTGTGTTCTGGCACCAACCCTCTTTTCAATCTTCTTCAGCATGATGCTGAACCAAGCCATGAAAGACCCCAACAATGAAGACGCTGTTTACATCCGGTACCGCACAGATGGCAGTCTCTTCAATCTGAGGCGCCTGCAAGCTCACACCAAGACACAAGAGAAACTTGTCCGTGAACTACTCTTTGCAGACGATGCCGCTTTAGTTGCCCATTCAGAGCCAGCTCTTCAGCGCTTGACGTCCTGCTTTGCGGAAACTGCCAAAATGTTTGGCCTGGAAGTCAGCCTGAAGAAAACTGAGGTCCTCCATCAGCCAGCTCCCCACCATGATTACCAGCCCCCCCACATCTCCATCGGGCACACAAAACTCAAAACGGTCAACCAGTTTACCTATCTCGGCTGCACCATTTCATCAGATGCAAGGATCGACAATGAGATAGACAACAGACTCGCCAAGGCAAATAGCGCCTTTGGAAGACTACACAAAAGAGTCTGGAAAAACAACCAACTGAAAAACCTCACAAAGATAAGCGTATACAGAGCCGTTGTCATACCCACACTCCTGTTCGGCTCCGAATCATGGGTCCTCTACCGGCACCACCTACGGCTCCTAGAACGCTTCCACCAGCGTTGTCTCCGCTCCATCCTCAACATCCATTGGAGCGCTTACACCCCTAACGTCGAGGTACTCGAGATGGCAGAGGTCGACAGCATCGAGTCCACGCTGCTGAAGATCCAGCTGCGCTGGATGGGTCACGTCTCCAGAATGGAGGACCATCGCCTTCCCAAGATCGTGTTATATGGCGAGCTCTCCACTGGCCACCGTGACAGAGGTGCACCAAAGAAAAGGTACAAGGACTGCCTAAAGAAATCTCTTGGTGCCTGCCACATTGACCACCGCCAGTGGGCTGATATCGCCTCAAACCGTGCATCTTGGCGCCTCACAGTTTGGCGGGCAGCAACCTCCTTTGAAGAAGACCGCAGAGCCTACCTCACTGACAAAAGGCAAAGGAGGAAAAACCCAACACCCAACCCCAACCAACCAATTTTCCCCTGCAACCGCTGCAATCGTGTCTGCCTGTCCCGCATCGGACTTGTCAGCCACAAACGAGCCTGCAGCTGACGTGGACTTTTTACCCGCTCCATAAATCTTCGTCCGCGAAGCCAAGCCAAAGAAGAAAAAAAGAAGAATCCAAGTTGCCTAATTTTACTTACATTACAATTAAACAAAAGTCAAGATCAAAAATATTCACGGAGCTCTTGTGATTTTTTTTAACTGAACATTGAAGGTTATCATCAATTGCTTTCTGAGGATATCCAAGCTGCATTCAGATATGGAATATTGTTCTCCAAACAGATATACAAAAATGACACCAGTTGGAATGAAATGAAATGCTTGTGACCTCAGGGTTAATTACTTTCTTATTCACAATATGAAATGAGAAGGTTGAAGTGAAATGTTCAGAATGCTACTCTGATCCACAGCCCCTAAAACAAGTATTCTATACATCAAGATTTTATGACTCAGTGGTCAGAAATGAGTTAATGTATTCAAATTGAGCTCTAGCAGTAATGTTGAGACCTGGCTGAAAAGTCATTGCTGCCTGTGCTTGAAATGGGCTGCACAAAACAGGCAGTAAAACAGTGAAACAGAGCACATCAGCAGCCGCATTTACTCTTGCGCCCACCAGCCAGGCAGGCCACTACTGTAAGCCAGCTGCCAAGAGGCAGAGCTCCATCAAGCTCAAGGGTTCCTGTCATTATATTAGCCAGGACCTCCTTGTGTCTGCCCTTGGCAGAGTCTCTGGAAAAAAAATATGTGGCTTGGATTGTTTTACGCAAGTTCATGTTAAAAAAAAGCACAATAATGATGTTTGGGAGAGTTATTCAAAGGTTGTGTTCTTTCGGAATACTGTCAGTTTATTTTGTCATAATGAGTTCTCTCAGTACGATCCATTTATGCTGAGTTATGCTCAGGACAGGGGTTTTCAGCATTGAAATATGGAAAACCATCCATTATCCCTTTCATTTTTGACCTCTGCAATTATCCAACACTTTTCATTGCTTGCATTAGAAAGTAAAGATTATTTAAGAACACGGAAACAGGTGGTGGTTTGTTTTGATGATGGAGTGCACTAATATTTGTCTATTCACACTGTGGATGGTAGCATGTGAATAGGTTGTGCACATTAACTAGAAGGTTATGTGCAATGTAGCAGTCTTAACTGCAACTCGAAGCGGTGAGACAGCCTGGGATCAATAGTTGTAAAAAGAGCTAATGCAGACATAGGAATGAGAGTTCTGCTTCTCCAACAATGACTTGGAGATTGTCGTGGTGGAGAAAGGCCTCCAGGAAGAAATTAAAATTTTGCCCCCCCCCACCCCACCCAAAATACATATAGAAATCACCGACTTAACTATGATCAGAAGCAAGTCTTTAAAACACTCCCAAACAAAGGTGCAGGTAAGGGGTTTCTCTTTAATTTGCTTTTGAGATTAGCTTTCCTGTCCATGATACACAGTGTTTATGACAACAAATCCATGCACCAAGTTACATAAATGACATAACTCTTGCTGTATAATTTGAATTTTAAGTCTGTAAGCCCATGCCACCCAAATATGCCAATTAACCTACAAACCCCATATATTTTTTTGGAGAATGGGAGGAAACCAGGGCACCCAGAGCAAACCTATGCAGATACAGAAAGAATGTACCAACTTCTTACAGAAGATATTGATTTCAAACCTGGGTTGCTAGCGCTGTAATATGTTCTTCATATATAGGGGCATTACACAGAATATGTATAGGATATAAAACTATTTTCCCCATTAGGTATGATAATATTTTAATCAAATTTACTCCACCATTCAATTCCAATCTGCATTTTTTTTTTAAAGAACAGACAGTACTGGATTAAATTTCCATGCATTTGAAGAAAAATGGTGGTGATTGGTTACAGGATTTCTCTTAGCTCTTGCCTTTTCAACTGAGTTAGTCACATCTGCTGCTGTTGTGTCTGGTCCTCTTAACATTCTGGCACATGCATTGTTCCTTGGACAAAGATGTGTAATGTCCTGAAGTCAGCTGCTTGTGTGATTGTGTGAGAACAGAAGCTCTACAGTTACAAGATCCCTGAATCCCAGCTGGCTAGGAATATGCTTGTGAGGTTGATACCTCCAATGGCTGTTGTGTCAGATACTACCATTATCCCATGACAGCTGTTACCGAGGGCACGGCTGGAAATGCCACAAATATTATCATGTGCTCGATAGAAAACAGCAGCACCAAAAAATGGAAGCATAATAGTTAAATTACTGATTGATATTCAGAACATTGATCCAGAGTCCTATTTAGACCATCGATTCCAAATACATTAATTTAAATCCTGGCATAGATAGTTGGAAAAGTTAAATTTAAGTAAATCTGAAATAAAAAGCTGGTATCAGTAAAGATCACCATGAAACTGTGAGACAGTTGTAAACCCCATTTGGTTCACTAGTCCTTAATGAAAGGAAATCTGCCCACATGGTCTGGGCTATATATGACGCTACAAATGTAGTTGATTTTAATCTCTTTCCTATACAGAGTCAGTTAAGGGAGATCAATAAATCCTGGTATTCCCATTGATGTCTGCAATCCTACGAGTGAATAAATATTTATATTTTTTTAAATTAGCTGTTCATCCATAACAACATGGATCTAGTTGGAGGACCCTCTGAAAAAAAAAATATGAATCATGTGGACACATTTTATCTATGTGTTGTTTTGACTTTCATACCCACAATGAAGGATAGAATAATAGATCTCTGGGCAATCCTTCTGTGCCCACTGCCATCTTGTCACTGACCTCATCTCAATGTCATGATAAAGCCAACATGTCCTCTCAAGCAAAATAACTCCTTTCAATTTATCAAGCTTTGACTGAAAATAACATTTCTAATTCAGTAGTTTAGCATATACTGCTTTGTTTCAGTAGCCAATATATTGGTCACACTCTTCCACTTGTCCCAATGTTAATAGGATTGGAAAACAAAGTTTCATCTTGACTTCTTGATCTGCCTTGGTTATTATCGCCACTTTATCTTGAAACCACAAAAATATTAAAATATCCAAATATTAATAACAAACTTCTGAAGCTAAAATTATTGCATTTACAAATTCAATCCATGTCTTGGTTTGCTCATTGATTGCAGATACTTCACATCTTGCACTGGAGGATCACCAGTAGATGGTAGCATATCATTTCCAAGTATTTCTCCCTTTACTAGATCAGTTTTGGTAAAATGTGGTTGTGGCACATACCGGACAGCTTTGAAATACCATTCACCATCTCTGGCACCAGGTTCCTTCCGTTTTGCTTGTCGCTAATATAAATAGCATTGAGCTGTGGCTTAATCAAATCCAAATTCATTTCAGTATGTCTGCACATCAGCAACATGTGTTTGTCCTACAGCAGTAACATGTAGTGTATGTCAGCAGTGAAATAAGGAAACAGGAATTCTTGTTTCAATTTAAGCTTTTCATCTTATTCACAGCACCTTTAATAGTTTCAACTGTCCCTTACACTCAACAATTTGAGATTGAGTGGTATAGCCCCCTGCATGAGTGCTTGATTTGTGCGCAATTAAGGCAAATTCAGCAACAGTGAAATTGCAGAACAGTGCAAGAGCAACAGCAGTATCGTGGCGGGAGAGGGGCTGGCTGGCATTTCACTTTCAGTTGGTTCAAGGAACTTAGACAGGGTGGAATTTGTTAAGTGTGTCAAGAAAGTTTTTTGAAACAGTATATAGATTCAAAAAAGAGATGGGGTTGTACTCAAAATTGGGAAATGAAGTTAGGCAGCAGACATGTTGGTGTGGAAACACTTTGGGAACATTGGTACTTTTCAATGTGGCAATGAAAAGGGATGAGGCTGATTTCAATAGTGTAAGAGAAGACCTGATGAAGTAGATTGGGAGCAGATGTTTGTGAGCAAAACAATAGCTGTTAAGTGTGTATGAATATGAGAGTTTATTGTCAAAGATGTAAGTACACTGTCCAGATGCATCAACATACTTACTAGCTGCAGCCACGCAGGTACACAAGTTACACCAACAACAATTGTATAAATTAAATGACAATATGCCATGAGGCAGAAAGAGATAATAAGTATAAAAGGATAGGTGCATTGGTGCAGTTAGAGCAAAAAGAAGTAATGTTTCAATCATGCAGACAGCTCTTTCGGTGGTCCCAATGTAGTTTATGCTTAGGGTTGTATGGAAAGCTTCAGAGGCGAATAGCTGTTGAACTTCCCTGTACTGCTATGTAGAAGTAATTCAAACCACACTTGCTGAAAGTTCAGGACCAAGACATCCTAGTAAGGGTGGAAGGCAAAGTTTCCTTAAACAGAGAGTGGTCGATATTTCAAATTCACTGCCAGGAGACATGATGGAATCCTATACAATTACTATGTTTAAGAGACATTTGGACAAGTACATAAAGAGACAAAGCATGGAAAGATACAGACCTAATGCAGACAAATAGGGATTCATGTAGATGGGCAAAAAGCTGGGCATGAATGTGGTTAAAAAAAAATAAGGCCCACTTCTCTGCTTTACAATTTTGATTCCATTACCCCTAATGCATTGTGTATAATAAATAATGTTGGAAGGCAGCTTGTACCAAACATTAATCACAGAAATTGTCAATTAGGATATACATACCTATTTAGGACATTAATCAATTATGATTCTAATTTTTCTCATGAACCGTCCTGTGAAATCTGTGTGTGTCTGACGATGGTTTGTTAGGTCAGCACTAGGGTAGAAGGAAGCTACTGGTGGAGTTTTTTTTATGCTTTCTGCATTAGTAACATCCGATCATTATACTCTCCAAATGGTCACCACAATAAACTGATCCAAGATATACCTGGATGACATTCATGCAACTTCTTCCTATGATCTCCATCTCTTTCCCCCAATTTTTTCCTTTATACTCTAAGGTACAGGTCAGGTTTTAATTTGGCATATGTATGATCCAGTTGAATTTCATTGTTTTATTGTCTTTCATGACTCCATTGACATTCTTGCTGATTCATATTTGATACTGCAGCACCAGTGCCAATGTCCAGTAGTTATCTTTTGTTCGATGTGTATGGACACATGGAAAGGTTCAGAATTCTTTAGTTAGAACCGTCAAAACATTTATCTTGGTACTTAGAGATCACTAATTTCTTCAGCAAGTTTACATTCATGATCTTTTTTCTGATGCTTCCAAAAACCATTGGACTGTTTGATTAGTTGAAAACAAAACATGGCAAACTCAAGTAAACTGTTGATTGATGTCTCTTGAATACTCTTTGTGCCATGCTTTTTTTTTGCATAATGCTGTATGTTGCCATAGTAATAACATCTTCGCTTTAGGCAGTTCCTTTTGTCCAAAGCTGCCAAACTTATTAATAGCTTTCATTGTGTAGAGAAACAAATCCTGTTCTTAGGTTAGATAATTCTCTCCATTTCCTCTGAATAATGAAATGTCTGTTTGAAATTCTGTTTTTTTTTTCAATAAATATACTCCTTTGATGTGCACATTTTGAATTCCACAAAGTATTCCATCCTTTTTTAAATTTTCAATCCAAGATATAATGGAACATTGGAAAAACCTGATGTATTATTGGTGGTTATTTTGAGAGGACTACTTCACAAAAGACAAAATAAAACACCAATGAAATTCAATGATCACTGTAAGGGATGCTTTCCCCTAGGAAATCACAAAATATTTTGAAGGCAAGCAATGTTTTTTTTTCTAAAACATCTTGATTAATCTTTGTTCAGCAAGGTATGGAAAAATGTCAGCAGGCATCTAAACAAAAGAGTAGAGGGTGAAGCATGGTCACAAAGGCAGGAAGTAATAGGTGGAGAAGGGAGAGAAGGCACAGTAGTGAGCAAGGAGAGGAGGGATATCTAGGTGAATAGAAAGGGAAGGGGGGAGAGCTGTAAGGAGGAAGGGAAGGGGGGTAATGAAAGGAGAGCAGGTTAGCAGAAACCAGAAAAGTCAATGAGAGTGTCTAGATGGAAAATCAGGTGTGGTTCCTTCAATTTTCTGGTGGTCTTGGTGGGATAGTACACAAGGCCATGACAGACATGCGAGTTTGGAAGTATGACACAGAACTGAAATGGTTAGCTACTGGGAGGTCTCTGTCTCTAGTGAGAACAGAGTGAAGGTGCTCAGTGAAGTAATCTTCCAGTCTGTCCGCAGTCTCTCCAATGTAGAGAAGGCCACAAAGGGAACATCAGATGCAATAAATCAGTCCTACGGATACACAGGTGTCGTGTAGATTCAATTGAAAGGCCTGTTTGGGGCTCCAGACTGTGGTGAAGGATGAGGTGTGGGAGCAAGTGTGCCACCCCCTTTGGGAAGATTGGTGAGGACAGATGATGGCACAAGGGAGTTCCAGAGGGAGTGGTCCCTATCGAAGGCAGACAGGAGAGGTGAGGTGAAGATGTTTCTGGTAGTGCGATCCTGTTGTAAGTGCCATAAATTCCAGAGGATAATGTGTTGGATGTGGAGGTGGGTAGGGGGGAAGGTGAGGACAAGGGGATTCTGTGCTTTTTGCATCTGGGTGCAGAGGGGGCCAGGGCAGATGAGCAGGAATTGAGGAGGTGCAGGTGGAAGGGAAGCCACATTTATAGAAGGGGGCAGACATTTTGGAAGATCTAGACTGGAAGACCTCATCTTGTGAACAGATGTGGTGGAGACAGAGAAATTGAGAGAAGGGAATAGAATATTTGCAGGGGACAGGGTGTGAGAAGGTGTAGTCAAGGTAGTTGTGGGTGTTAGTGGGCATGTAATATATGTCGGTGGAAAGCTGGTCTCCCAAGATAGAGACAGAGAGATCCAGAAAGGGGAGAGTGTTTTTGAATATGGACCAGGTGAGTTTGAGATCGGGGTGGAAGTTGGCTGAAAAATGAATGAAGTTGACAAGCACATCATGGGTGCACGAGGCAGCCCTGATGTAGTCATCGATAAACAGAGGAATTAATGAGCAGTCTTGCTTGTGTAGGCTTGCAGCATGTATTGCTCCACAAAGTGGGTACCCATGGCTACTCCCTAGATTTGAAGTGAGGCAAATTAAAGGAGCAGTTGTTTAGAGTGAGGACAAGTTATGCCAGGTGGAGGAGGGTGAAGAAGGGTGGTGGTAGAGTGTAACTGGTCAGGTCTCTGGTCCAGAAAGAAGTGAAGTGCTTTAAGACCTTCTGTATGAGGAATGGAGGTACAAAGGGATTGGACATCCATCGTGATGGTCCAGTTCAGAGAATCTGAAGCCATTGGAGAGATGGAAGGTATGTGAAGTATCATGGATGTAGCTGGGGAGGGATTGGACCAGGGAGAAAATACCATTCTTTTTCAATTTTTTAAAATTTGTTTTTATATCAATAAGTATAATGAAGGGGAGAAAATGTTGCAAGGATTCTATTCCCTTCTCTCAATTTCTCGTGTGGGTGTGGGTGGTGGGTGGTGTGGGTTGTGTGGGTGTGGGTTGTGTGTGTGAGAGAGACAATCCTTGGCTACTGATAGAGTATGGAGTGATCTGTTTACACTCACAATGTTGCATAGAAACATGGAAAAAGATTCAATGAGGGGAAAACCTACACTAATGTAGCCAAATTCTCAACAGGAATCCATTGGACTATTTCTATTTACTCTAAAGCCCATTTGTTGACTTGATTTCTCTTCTGAAATGCAGGAAGATTTCTTGTTATTCCATCCATGCTGGAAATTATTTAGCACTTTTTCTGTAAAAATATTACTCCTGCATTACCCATTTTCTTTTGTTAATCCTTAATTTGTAAATAACATCTTCATGTTTAAGTTTAACTCAACAAAAAAAAACTTAAATCGAGCCTTTTTTTAAAAATAACTAATACATTTCTATCATGTATTCTCGGTCTTCTTTTGATCATCCAAGGTGGTCAAGTTTTCTACTTATAAGACTAGGGTTTCTGTTAAGCAGAAACTCATTTCCATCAGATACAGTATTTGTGTATCAGCCACAAAGCGTCAGACCATAACAACACCCAAGCTAGGTAGTCAGTTGTGAGTGACTCTTTCTGTCTTCTCAAAATAGTTATAAATTTAGAATATCCCTCACTTGCCTGGATGGGTACAGCTCCAAGAATATTAAAGAGCCTCAGTATCATCAAAGATGCAACACTGGCTTAGCTGGAAGCCCATCACTATCCAAAGCATTAATTCCCTCCATGACCAGTGCAATGTTCTTCCTAACAGAAGTAATTAGGGAGGATGAGTGAAATCTTCAACGAACAGGAGAACTGTCAAACATTAGTGGGCAAAGGTTTAAGGGGAAATTTTAAAGAAGAATTATGATGGATGCCTGGAGTACACTCCCAGGAAATTTGGAAGATGCTAACTTAAGAGGCATCAGCAGACACCTGAACAGGTAGAAAATTGAGGGATTTACACTATGTTCCTGTGGATAGAAATACTTTAGATTGGCATTATGGTCAGCATAGTTTTGCACTTGTTTATATTCTAGGTTCACTGGGTACCACCACAAAATATACTGAACTCACCAGAATTTGCATAGGTTATTCCATAAACATCTCCCAAATCCTCTGAGCTCTACTGTCAAGAAGTACATGGGCAGTCCGTTCCCCTCCCAAAAACATGTCATCCAAACTTGGAAACATATTACAAGTTTTCATTGCCACTAAATCTAATTTCTGGAATTCTATATACAATAGCACTGAGGGACCCTTCCTTAGAAGGATTAGAGCTTTGCACAAAGGCAGCTTACCAGCACTTTCTCATGGGAAGTTCCTCTGGATAGCCTGCAAAAAAGTTGATGTTGTCAATATCCTGAGAAAATTGTGCTGTTTATTTAAGTGATCAGACCACTAAATATTCAGTACTTTCTCTCATATTACAAGAAGTTTTTGGTAGCAAATTATTCAAGCAATTTTCACTCAGCCAAATCTTATTTCCTGATACAAATTGCATTCACCCTTCCTGTACTGATTAATCAAGTTTTATTTAATATCCTTTTCAATTAAATTTACTGATCTTTATAGATTGATATATCGGATGATTTCCTTTCTTTGGTCACAATTTTTTCCTCTGCATCCTTTGATTATTTACAATTATAAACACAGGATGGTCTCAACATTGTCCCTTAAGACCTTGATGAATGGTAGCTGATTAAAAGACTATGTACAGGATCTCTGTGATATCTACCAACCAAGCACTTGACCATTCTGTTTTTTCAAATACCGTGCTGAATCTCAGCTAGGTAAACATAAAGAGAAATCCAAATGTCAGAAATCTGAAATAGCATCATGAAATTGAAAGAAAGTTCAAAGAAACATAGGAGATAGAAGCACACATTAGGCCTTACAGCCTTTCAAGCATGATCTGCTTTTCAATAAAACCATAGCTAATCCCACCGAACAGCTACACTTACCTGCCCAGTTGTCACATTCTCTTTCTCAATCCCTCTTCAAAGGACCCAACGTGAATATCCCAGAAATCAGTTTGATGAACCTATCATGGACTGAGTCCAAGGCAATTATTTCTGCTCTAGGAGGAAGTATTGTAATGTAGATAAATATTGGGAGTTTGGTAAAATTAGAGTAGGTTACATACATACACACATTTTAAAACAGATCTTATTTGAAATACTGAAGAATTTATATTCAGTGAACTTTACAGAATCTATGGAGAATGCTATGCACATTTCACAAGTCGTTGCTAATTGAAATGATGTCATTAAATGAATCAACTGCAGACAGGTTATCTGTGTTGAACAAGACAACAGATGGGAGCAAAAAACTAACTGCTATTGTCTGCTGGAGAAGGTTGGGGGGGGTAACAAATGAGTCACATGGGCTTTCTAGCAGTTGGCAGTTGGAGAGAGAGAGAGAAAAAAAAAAGGTGAAACAAGTTCTCTCAGCCAGTGTGTGTGAAACACTGAAAGACAGCTGAACAGTGCAAGCCAGGAAGTTTGTTGGAACTGAAGCAGTAAACTCCAGAGTGGCGGATGGCTGGAAGTGCCATCTGTCTGATGTTTCTCTTGGAATAAGTGAAACAAAAAGGAATTCTGTGGTAGCCTGAAAGAAAGAGGTTATCATCTGGAGAACCCTGATGGGGCAAGTTTCATCAGCAAGATATTGAGGTGACTAATGGTGGTACCTCAGTTGTGGAAATCCTGAAGCAACAAATCTCTCTCTGCAAACCTCCAAAGAACCTTCCTGAGTGATAAACATTTACCTTTCAAGCACCAAAGCCTGGTGAACTTTATACACGTTAAATTCTGTGCACAGTATAAAAACTGCCTGCAAACAGTGAACTTGGAAGAATGAGATGTGAGATTGAACTGTGAACCAAAGAACCTTTCTTAAATTTACACACACATCATATAAGTGCGCTTAAAATTAGAAGAGGGTTAATTTGGGTTAGTTAAGTTAATAGAGATGTTAAAGTTTGATTCTGTTTTCATGTTTAAAGATTATGAAAAACAACTTTTGTTTAAGTAACTACTTGTCTTGGTGAATATCTATTGCTGCTGGATTTTGGGGTCCTTTGGACTCGTAACATTTTATCCTGCAGCAGATATATTACTTTCTTCACTGATCTCATTTAGTTTCAGAAATATTTTCTATGTAGCTTTGATATTCATGGTATCAAATCATATGTGACCTACTGCTAACACTTGCCCTGAATCTACAGTTAAGATTGTCCCAATATGCCCATCACTTCTTGCCTCACAGAATTAACTTCTTCCAGTCTTCACCCTCAACTAGTCCCTTCCCATTTGCACTTGCCAAATTTCTGATTTCCTCTTCCTCTTTAACAGTTTCCAGGTATAACTAATGATTTTACTAGAGATGACAATCCATTGATACCTCCACGCAGCACAACAATGGCCTTCAGGTTCTTTCTTGAACAAAGGTCCCACAAATCCACTTGCCCAAAGGACCCCCAAACCCAGCAGCAATAGAAATTCACCAAAGCAAATGGTTACTTTAACAAAAGTTACTTTTAATTATCCTTAAACATAAAAACAAGATCAAACTTTAACTTACTACTATTAACTTAACCCCCTTCTAATTCTAAGAGCACATGTATGTAATGTGTATATGTTCAGGAAAGTTCTTTGATTCACAGTAAAATCCACTCCTCCAAGTTCACTGGTTTCAGGCAATTTGAATACTGTGCACGGAATTTTACATTTATGAATTTTCAACAAGCTCTAGTGCTTAAAGATAATTCGTTACCGCTCAGGAAGGTTCCTGTTGGTTTCAGAGAGAGTTTTGTTGCTCTTTGGGGACACACATAAACTGATTCCCTCTGATCAGTCAGTTCAGTGTCTTGCTGAAGAAATGTGCCCCATCATGGGTTTTCCAAATGATAACCTCTTCTTCCAAGTCACCATAGAGTTCCTCTTGTTTCCCTTATTCCAGGAGAAACGCTCTAGCCAGCCATTTCTTCTTGTAAGGACCACAAGGGTTTTTCAACAGTCTGAACTTAGAACTCACAACCAGCCTTAAAAATGGGGTTTCAACAGCTTCCAAAAGTGACTGCCAGCTTGTCATGTTGCAGGCTCAAAAGGTCACTGCAGAACTTCAACTGAATTCTCTCTCTCTTAGAGAAACCTGTTTGGTCTTTTCTCTCTCTCTGCTTGCAAAGCCACATGATCTTCTTGCAGGGCTTCAGACCCAGTCTCTGAAAGATCTTATCAGCCTCTGAGCGTGGACTGTTTCATTTGCACCTGCTTTTGAAGAAAGCATTGAAGGAAGCTGGCTCACCCTACAAACTCCCATCCCCTGAAATGCTAACCTCTTTAGGGAGGAAATTAGAGATAGAAAATGATGGGTATATTATATGTAAATGTTTTTAAAGGAGATAGATTGTGCGGGTTTAGTGTAGGTCACTGAACACACAAGCACTTCATAAAACAGATCTCATTTAAAATTCAAGAACTTTGCTGGAAGTGAGATATTGAGACACTAATTGCCTTTGCAAATACAATAAAAAAAATTAATTTGGAAATGCTTTGCTAAGGAAACTGTAGCATTTTTTCTTGTCCTGAGAGTTAGTGCCTCCATACCAGGCAGTGATGCAAACTGCCAGAATGCTCTCTACAGAACACCTGTATAAGTTTTCAAAAGTCTTCAATGAAGTACCAAATCTCTTCAAGTGCCTCACAAGTATAGCCTTCCTTGCTTTCTTTCTCAGCAAGAAATCTCAATAAATGCACCTAAAAATTGCCCTTCAAGCCACATGCCACCTGACATGGAAATATATCACTTTTCCTTCACCATCATTCTGTCAAATTACTGGAACTCCCTCCCTTATAGCACTTTGAGTTCATCAACACTTCAAGGACTGCAGCCATTTCAGAAGGCGGCTCACCACCACCTTCTCAAGGATAATTGGGGATGGGCACATAAATGCTGGCTCAGCATGGGAAACTTACCTCCCTTAAATGAATTTTAAAAATGTGCCAAAGGCTCATGGCCTTCTGTGAAAATGAAAAATCTCATGGTAACTTTCTTACTTTTAAACAGTGACCTCTAGTTCGGAGTTTTCTCACTGGTGAAAATGCCCTTTCTACATCCACTTTGTCTCACACAAAATTGTTGACAATTTCGCCCCCCCACCCCCCCACAGATGCTGCTCAATCTGCTTAGTTTGCTTTTTGTCCCAGATTTCAGCATCTGCAGTCTCTTGTGTCGCCACCTCAAGATCTCATGTTTCAATGGATCCCCTCTCATTTTCATAAGCACGAGCAGATACAAGATTAGTCTGTCCATTTTCTCCTCATAAAACAACTTGCCTATTACAATAATAGTCTGATAGGTCTTCTTTGAACTGCTTCCAATCCATTCACATCTTCCCATATACAAGGAGAGTAATAATATACATCAATTACATTGCACATTATTTGTTATATCTTGGCAACAACCAAAAAAATTTTTGATGCATTTTTCTGTTTCTATCAGTCAGACTATCTGCTATCAACTCCAACACGTTACCTTTTACCTTTTTACAGCACAACCTTTGATTTTCCACAATAACCTCTGATGCAACTGATTATCAAACACCTTCTGGAAATTTAAGCATTGCAATCCATTGCTTTCCTTTTATTCAAATTTTACTTGTTCAAATAACAAAAAATCAAACATATTTTCCATTTTCTTAAAATCATATTGCCTTTGTTTGATTATCTTGATTTTCTCCAAGTGCCATTATGCCACCTTTCCTGATGACAGATGTAATGCAACCCAGCCTGAAGCATCCTGCATTCTGTCTCCCTCTCTTTTTGAATTAAAGGGTCATATTTGGTCTTTACCAGTTTAATAGCTCTTTCTCTGAATATAGTGAAATTTGCAAAACTATCTAATTTGCCACTACTTTTAAGATCATAAGACGAAGTTCTGATGAAATGTTAACTCTCTTCCCTCTTCAGGTGCTGCCTTACCTGTTGAATATTTTCAGTGATATCTTGCCTGAGGTATGCAAAGCAAAAGATCATATACCCCTCCAATAGTCATTAGGAATTAAAAGAAAGGATGTGTAGAGAAATTATAGATAGGCAAACCAATAATGGGGTTATAATTCTAGGTGATATTATCTTCCTTCATATTGACTGGAACTGCCATAGTTCTAAAGAGTTAAATGGGGTAGGCAAGTTTTCTCAAGCAATATGTAGATGGAACTACTTGAGAAGAGGCTACATTTGATCTCCTCTTTGGAAGGGAAACTGGGCAAGTGGGTGATTGGTCAAGGAAGAAGCACATTGGGACCAGCGACCATAATACTGCAAGTTTCAAGTAATTTCTGACAAAAGGTAAGACTGGTCCTCAAGCTAAACTCCTCCATTAGGTTAATGATAATTTTGAAAGCATTGAAGAGGAACTTACAATGTTCGATTGGGAGAGGCTGTTAGCAGGTAAACGAATGACTGGCAAATGGGAAGCTTTTAAAAGTGAGATAGGGAGTTCAGGGACAACACCTTTCTATCAGAGTGAAGGGCAAGGTTGACCCAATTAGGGAACCTTGGTTGATGAAAAAATATTGCAGGTCTGGTCAGGACATATGTCAGGTATAGGCATCTGGAATCAAATGATTCCCTTGAGGAGTAGAAGAGATGTATACGAGTACTTGAAAGGATACAAAGGCAAAAAGGAGACCATGAGTTAACCCTGGCAGAGAAGGTAAGGGAGAACCCTAAAATATTCTGTAAGTACATTTTGAGCAAAAGTGGAACTATCACAGGGAATGCATTTTATCCTGGTGTAAGGAGCAAATCTGGGCAGCATAGTCTGCACAGCGCAACACTCTACAATGAGCTAATTATGCTTGATGCTACTTCAAACAGGGATTCGGGGGTGTGGGGGGGGGTTAATATCATGCTAATTAGTTCAATGCTCGCTTCAAACAGAAAGTCAGAGGGGAAGTGATATCAGCTTCAATTACCATAAGTGTCCTTAGACCCATGGTCATTGCTGCAAAGGTCAGAACAGCCTTGCGGCAGCTCAAACAGTGTCCATGAACATAAGACCATAAAACAAAGGAGCACAAATAGGCTATTCAGCCTATTGCCTGCTATTTAATCATGAGCTGATCCATTTTCCCCACTCAGTCCCAATACCTGGCCTTCTCCCCATAACCTTTAATGCCCTGGCTAGTCAGGAACCTATAAATTTCTGCCTTAAACACACCCAATAACTTGGTCTCCACAACTGCCTGTGATTTACCACCCTCTGTCTAAAGAAATTATTTTGTTTCTCTGTTCTTAATAGATATCCCTCTATCCTAAAGTTGTGCCCTCTTGTCCTGGACTCTGTCACCATGGGACATGGACTACTCTGTCCATGCCTTTCAATGAGATTCCTTCATTCACCTAAATTCAAACAAGAACAGTCCGAGCTATCAAACATGTCCTGAAAAACTGCACAGATCAACTGGTGGACAGATTCATGGATTTCAACCAAAAAAAACAAAACATGGCGGCACTGCTAAAGTTGCTGTAATAGCAGCACTGCTGCTGGTGCAGACCCGGGAGATTAGAGACACGGTAATGCTCTGCCAAGTCCTACTGTCTGATCATGATGCTGAAGGCTTTGTACAATGACAATTTTTCTCAAGCAAAATATTTCAGTAATAACTGGGTCTAGAGCAGAGATTCTCAACCTTCCCCCCCCGCCCCCCACCCCCCACTCACATACCACCTTAAGTAATCCCTTACTAATCACAGAGCACCAATGCCATAGGGAT
This sequence comes from Narcine bancroftii, assembly GCF_036971445.1. Taxonomy (NCBI): domain Eukaryota; kingdom Metazoa; phylum Chordata; class Chondrichthyes; order Torpediniformes; family Narcinidae; genus Narcine; species Narcine bancroftii. Next base: position 360,050,617 of record NC_091469.1, on the reverse strand, counting down.
TACTTAAGGTGGTATGTGAGTGGAAAGAAAAAGGTTGAAAAGCACTGCTCTACACCAGTGATTGTTAGGCAATACCATTCCAATTACGTCCTTAAATTCTCAGACACCACCACAAAAGTGGGCTTGATATTAAATAATAATCCACAGAATACAGGAAAGAGATTGAATGCCAGATAACATGGTACCCAAACAGTCACTGTCTCTCATTGACTTCAGTAGTGTAGACAGAGTCCACACTCCTGCTCATGCTAATGGCAATGAAAAGAGCAGCTATCTTTAAGTTCTTAAAAATATACATTTCAAGCACATTAATGTAATGGTCAAGGACACACACCAATGCTTCTATTTTCTCAGAAGAATAAGGAAGATCATCACATTTGCCATGTCTCTCAACTACATCTGCAGGTGCCCCAACGAAAGCATACTTGGTTGATGCACCCTCCTCTGATTTGGGAAGAAAGCTTAAGAGTGTGAAAGCACACACCAACAGGTTTAAAGACAGTTTCTTCCCCCCCCCCCCCCCCCTATCATCAGCCATCATGGATGAGATATTGAAAGAGTGGAGGATGGCTAATGGTTGGGCGACATGATTGACATAGTGGCTAGCACGATGCCTTCACAGTGCCAGTGATTGAGATCGAGTTTCAACTCCACCCTTGTCTGTAAGGAGTTTGTATGTTCTCCCCTTGTCTGCGTGAGTTATCCCCAGGGGCTTTGGTTTCCACCCACCATTCGAAACATAACAGGTGTGCAGGTAAATTAGGTGTAAAATTGGGCGGCACAGGCTCATGGGCTGAAATGGCCTGTTACTGTGCTATACGTCTAAATTTACATTTAAATGGACAAACCAGGGAACTCTTAGCTGGTGAGACTAACACCATAGGTGAGAAAGTTACTGGAAGGCATTCTGAGAGATGGAACTTATTTGCAAATGGAAAGGAAAAGTATGATTAAGTAGAGTCAGCATGGCTTTGTTCATGAAAAGTTGTCTCACAAACCTGCTTGCGTTTTTTGAGGAGGTGACAGACAACTGTTGAGGCAGAGTGAGAGATGTTGGCTATTTAGGCTTGGCCAGAAGATTAGAATGAATGGGATCAAGGGTGAGATAGCATATTGGATACAACATTAGGCACTTTCAAGCTACATGTCTTGTAACATGGGACTAACCGGTCAATTTGTCCAGTTAGCACCCCACTCACAAGGCAGTTTGAAAGGGTTTGACCCAGTCAGCGTCATGCAAAGTCAACTGGGTCCCTGCCCTACCTTGGAGGTAGTCAGGTAACTCAGTTCAACTTACTCGGGTCTCATCCACCTGCCCGGTGGCTTAAAAACAAAAATGGGTGACCCAGTTACTCCTGTGATGTCATCACTTGTGCACTAGCGTCACAGGGAAACACTGGCTGGAGTGTCTACCACGATTGGAAGGAAGGGGAGGGTTGCTGCCGCGGGGCCAAGGGTGGAGAGAGGCTGTTGCCACAAGGAGAAGAGACAGGGGCCATAATTGGGGGGAGTGAGGTCGATGCAATGGGGGGAGAAGTCGATATTGTAGGAGAGTTTGGAAGGTGTGCCACGATCAGCACCTGGGTCCCAGGAGGGCTGCCCAGGTGCTGCAGCTTAAAAGCACCTATTATCCTGATTGTAAGAAGCAGAGGGTGCTATTAGAGGGTTGCTGCGGAGCTTGAAGACCTATAACTAGAGACGTGTGTGCCACAAGGATCAGTGCTGGATTCCTTATTGTGTATTTTAACGTTTTGGAGAATTATTAGAAAAGTTAGCAGAAAGTTGTTCAAGGATACAGCAGGAATTAAATCAACTTCAAAAGTACTGTAGGTACAGAAATGGCCAATGGAATTTAACTTGGAAAACTGCAAAATGATGTGTTTAGGGAAGTTAAACCAGGCCAGGACATATTCAGTGAATGGCAGAACCATGAGGGGTGTTTTAGATTAGTGAGACCTTGAGATGGAATCATGTAGGTCGAGAGAGTGGAAAATAATGCATATGTTTGCCTTCATTTTCCAAGGCATTTTGTGGAACAGTAGGGAACTTGTGTTACATTTGTAAAAACTGTTGGTTAAGCTTCACCATTTGATATTTTGTGCTACCCTGGTCACCATGTAATAGGAAGGATGAGTCTGTACATTTAATAGGATATGGGCCAAATGCAGGCAAATGAGATGAACATCGATAGACCTCGTGGTTGTCATTGATAGGTTAGGCTAAAGGGCCTGTTTTCATGCTGTGTAACTCTAGGATTCCAAAATGAGTTCTCGCACAAACTGTGCGCAATCTAAGCAACATTTCTTCACTTCAGTAAGATAATGTCCTTAAGGTAAAGGACAGCATATCATTGACTTGCTACAAATTATATTCTTTTTTAGAGAAAATACTTGTATTGTCACGTGAGAACCATCATACAATTATTGTGGGTAGGAAGCTTAAGATGCTTTTGTCCAAGTTCTGGTTATGGCCATAAAAACAGCTATGGAAACATGACCACAATCTGGTAAAGGTTATTTTTCTTTAACTATCTTATCCTGACCTATTCTCACCCAGACAATTTTATGGATCTCACTTCATGAGAATGCCATAGAAAGTAAATATGTCAGCCGCATAGGAGTTTCTTGTACCTCAATTTTAAATACATCATGATTTTGCTTGTTTCTTAGCAATAGAATGGCATTGAGCCATTGTTTACTGAATTTAAAAAGAACCATCCTTCACCATTTCCACATGGTGCTATATTTCAGATCTTATGAAGAAGTGAACAGTGGTTGTGTGGTTTGTTTTGATCTCATTTCTAATGCTGCCTGGGGTGGCTGATTGTTGGGAGTTCCATCACTGACACTATAAATTCAGTCTTTTTTTTCTTTTAGAATCTTGATTAGCAGATCACTCCCCTTTAGAAGTGATGAACAGCTGTAAAAAACAGTTTCCATCTGATGTGGTTCTGCTGCTTCTCGTGGCTGTGCTTTCTTGATAATACATTAATCTAATGACTGAAATATAATTTAGTTGCTAGCTTGGTATGTAAAAGCTGTAACTGGATTAACAAAATCCTATTCACCTTTTAATTTTCTGGAATAACTATAAGCTGCAATGGAAATATCACATTTTTTAAAAAGTTAAATATTCAGATAAAGTTTGCATGTCAGGTCAATTCTATAGAATTTGGCCTGGAAGTCAGCCTGAAGAAAACTGAGGTCCTCCATCAGCCAGCTCCCCACCATGACTACCAGTCCCCCCACATCTCCATCGGGCACACAAAACTCAAAACGGTCAACCAGTTTACCTATCTCGGCTGCACTATTTCATCGGATGCAAGGATCGACAATGAGATAGACAACAGACTCGCCAAGGCAAATAGCATCTTTGGAAGACTACACAGAGTCTGGAAAAACAACCATCTGAAAAACCTCACAAAGATTAGCGTATACAGAGCCGTTGTCATTCCCACACTCCTGTTCGGCTCCGAATCATGGGTCCTCTACCGGGATCACCTACGGCTCCTAGAACGCTTCCACCAGCGTTGTCTCCGCTCCATCCTCAACATTCATTGGAGCGACTTCATCCCTAACATCAAAGTACTCGAGATGGTAGAGGCCGACAGCATCGAATCCATGCTGCTGAAGATCCAACTGCGCTGGGTAGGTCACGTCTCCAGAATGGAGGACCATCGCCTTCCCAAGATCGTGTTATGTGGCGAGCTCTCCACTGGCCACCGTGACAGAGGTGCACCAAAGAAGAGGTACAAGGACTGCCTAAAGAAATCTCTTGGTGCCTGCCACATTGACCACCGCCAGTGGGCTGATATCACCTCAAACCGTGCATCTTGGTGCCTCACAGTTCGGCGCGCAGCAACCTCCTTTAAAGAAGACCCCAGAGCCCACCTCACTGACAAAAGACAAAAGAGAAAAAACCCAACACCCAACCCCAACCAACCAATTTTCCCCTGCAACTGCTGCAACCGTGTCTGCCTGTCCCGCATCGGACTTGTCAGCCACAAACGAGCCTGCAGCTGACGTGGACATTACCCCTCCATAAATCTTTGTCCGCGAAGCCAAGCCAAAGAAGAAAGAAAGAAGAAGTTTCTTGTATATACTCTGATCTATGTAATAATTTTCCAAACTTGCATTTGCATGGATCTCTACACATGTCAAAAATCTAGTTAAGAAAAAAGGTTGTGAGATGTTTAAGATAGGAACTGATAGAGTGCAATAGAAATACATGATTTCCAGGATAACTAAAGGGGTCATGAGGAGACCTTACTGAGCAGGAGTAAGGAAAATCTCTAGGGCATTCTACAAGTACATGAAGGATAACAGGATGAGCTGTGCAAGGTCAGGACCAATCAGGGGTGAGAGTGGAAACATGTGTATGGAGTTGGTGGAGGTTGTGAAGGCCCTTAATGAATACTTTGCTTCATTATTCACCAGAGAAAAGGACTTTGGTAATAGAAAAGATGACTTAAATACTTGAGCATGCTAGCATTAAGAAAAGTGTGAAGTTAGATAAGTCACCCAGATGAGATTTACCCAAAGCAATACTGGGAAGTGAGAAAGGAGATTGTTGAGGAATTGGCAAAGATCTTTGCATCATCATGAGAGACAGGAGAAGTACTGGAGAATTAGAGGGTTGAAAATGTTGTTCTCCTGTTCTAGAAAGGGAGTAGGGATAACTCAGAAATTATAGATCAGAGAGTCTTACATCAGTGGAGGGAAACCTGCTGGAGAAGATCCTGAGAGATTTACAAGCATTTAGAGTGGCATAACCTGATTAGAGATAATTCACATGCTGTCATCAGGGGAAGGCCATGTCTCATAAGCCTGGTTGAAATATTTGAGGATGTAACAATGCAAATAGATGAAAATATAACAGTGGATATAGTTTATCTGGATTTCAATATATGCAAGAATCAAGGTAAGATAAGGGACAACCCTGCTGAGGAATAAAGTGATTAAGCAAGAAGGGCAGGGAATGGTAGCCAGAGCAGCAACATGTTACTCTTGCAGAGTGTGGATAGTCAGGGGCCAAAAGTATCTGTGATGACTGAATCTGTCAGAAGTACATCCAACTGCAGCTCCTTACAAACCATGTTAATAAATTGGAGATGGATGGACTCCGGATCATTTGGGAGGCTGAGGGGCAATAAGACAGGAGTTATAGAAAAGTAATCACATGTAGGAGGCAGGGGAATGGAAGCTGGGTGAAAAACAGGAGAGGGTAAGGGAATAGGCTATCAGTGCAGGGAACTCCTGTAGCTGTTTGCTTCAATAACACATATACTGTTTTGGATTCTGTTGAGGTGCATGATCCACCAGGGACAAGCCATGGCAGTTAGGTCTCTGGCACAGAGTCTAGCACTGTGTCTAAGAAAGGGAGAGAGGAGTAGAGGTGAGCTTAAGTGAAAGAGGATTTAATAGTGAGGGAAACAGATAAGAAGTTCTACGGAAGAGATTGAGAATTCTGGATGGTATGATGCCTGCAGGTGCCAGGATCTGGGATATCTCTCATCAAGTTCATGGCATTCTCAAGAGGAAGGGTGTGGAGCCAGATCTTGCAGTCCATATAGGGACTAATGACAGAGGTATGAAGGGTGATGAGATCCTGCAAAAGGAGTTCAGAGAGTTAGGTGTGAAGTTGAAGGTCTGGACCTTCAGGGTTGTGATCTCAAGATTGTTATCCCTTTCATGTGCCTAGGAGGTCAGACAGGAGGATAATGGAGCTTAACATATGGTTGAAGAGATAATGAAGAAGGGAGGGCTTCAGATTTCTGGATCATTTGGCTCTCTTTCAGGGAAGGTTGGACCTGTAATGGTGGTAAAGTTTGGATCTGATCTGAATGAGGACTAATATCCTTGCAGGAAGGTTTGCTTGTGCTGCAGGGGGGTGGGAATCAGAGTTCCAGAGCAGATAGTGGGGTAGAGAAGTAAAAAAATGTTAAGGCTACATATAGAGAAAGAAATCAAATGGACGTGCCTACTGGAAATAATGTTTTCAGCTGCATCTATTTTGTCCCCCTTCATCCAGACCTTAACAAGTTCCACACACGTCATGATCCTGAACCTTTCTTCCGTCAGCTCAGTCTCTGTGCCCACTTCCACAACCAGGATTCTCCACCCACCTCTACAGAACCCATCTCCTACTTTAAACCTTCTTCCTCCTCCTGGACAACTCATTCCAGCCCTCTGCCTGCTCTGGACTTTAATATTATCATCTGTTGCCGAGACATCAACCATCTTGACTTCTCTACTCCCCAGACTCAATCCAATCACATTCCCATCCCTTCAAAATGCCTGTCCCTCCACTCTCTCCACATTAATCCTATCCTCACCATCAAACCCACAGTCAAGACTGATGCTGTGTAGTCTGGCATACTGACAACAATCTTGGTCAAAGCCAGATGACAACTCTCAGACACTACTCTTTTACCTCTGTTTGAGACCACAGATGGGAGCTCTTTCAGAAAAGCAGCCACCTACAATGGTCATGTAAAAGTAGAAAAGTACGTGAGCTCAATGTCTAGCTACATCAGCAAGTGCATTAAGGATGTTACTAAGATTAAATGCTGCACAACCAGGGCTAACCAGAAACCATGGTTGGATGCAGAGATCTGGGCCCTTCTCAGAGCTCATGATGCTATTTCAAGAGAGGGTGTAGGATGGCAATAGGATCAGCCAGGGCTGAACTCTCCCATGCAATCTTGAAGGCAAAACATGGGTACACAGAAGATCCACAGACAGTTGTGCCACACCAAATAGATAAGGCACATGGGACATGGATCAAGACCATTATGGATCACAAGTCAACCTTAAGAGTTAATGACAATTACGCCTCCCTTCCAGCAGACTAAATATCTTCAATGCACGGTTTGATGAGAAGAACAGGGTGATACAAAAGAAAGTTCAGTGTTCCCCTGATGAATGTACCCCCTGCATAGCCGCGGCCAAGGTGAGAAGAACCCTATCAAGGTGAACCCATTTAAGGCAGCAGGTTCAGAGAACATACCTGGTTAGGTTTTGAAGGATCAATTGAAGGAGGTGTTCACAGGCATCTTCAAAACCTCACTGCAGCAGTCCACTGTTCCCACAGGGTTCAAGACAGCCACCATCATCACAGTAACCTAGGGCAACAATAACAGGCCTCAATGACTATGACCCTGTGGCACGGACTTCCTCTTTCCCTCTATTATGAAATTCTTAGAGCATCAGTGATAGAAGGCAGCATCAGGTGATAGAAGGCATCAAGCACATCTCCCAGAGACTCTGGTGTACTGACAATAACCACACCAGCAGTGCGAGTATAAGACAGCTTTAATAAACTCATATGTACACTAAGAGGTCTTGTCTCTCTGCAAGACAAAACCTGGAAGGCTAGACTGTAGCTCTGGACTGCTTTATATACAAGGTCACTGGGATGACCCCTGGTGACCTAGTGGTATAATTATATATCACCACACCTGAATCCATTTCAATTCACCTATAGAAGAAACTGTTCCACAATCGATGCTATAGCCTTGTCGATTAACTCCATCCTGACCCACCTAGAGAACGATGCTTCTTGCACCAGGCTGCTGTTCATTGATTTCAGCTTGGCTTTTAATATAATCATTCCCCAGAGGCTGGGAGAGAAATTGTCCTCCCTGAGACTCTACACCCTCTATGCCATTGGATCCTGGACTTCTGTTGTGTTGAGAGAGTATCAGGTTCGGTGGATTCACAGAGAGTAGAGTCTGGACACAAGTGTCACAATCACAGGTAACTTTTATTACACATGGGAAACAAATAGGGAAGAAAGTTAAACAGTATTCGATAACTATTCCACTTCACTTCACTTGGACTCTGACAATGGTAAACCTATACTCGACCTGCTCACACACTACAAAAAGGGCCTCTTACACACACGGTTCCCTGACCAATGGGGTTGGGGCTCCCTGCGAGAACCAACCTATCACAGTATTTACAGCTCTGCTTCAGTGTAGTGCTCACCTTACCTGCGACACTTCCAACAATGTCCACAGTATTGACCTGGCATGGAATGGTGTTTGGGGCTTGGACCACAAGGCAGAGAGCAAGAGTGTGCTGTGCACTGGTGTTAGATACAGAGCCTATCTGTGCTTCTAGCCAAAATGACCCTAGGTAATTTAAATTAGCCAGCAGAAGGTATGCACTGATTGGTGGCCAGAGTCCAACAGGTGATGTGGCTTCCAAATAAATTTCAGATGGGGAGGACACGTGACCACCACAATACACACATTCCAGACAGGCAGGGTGGCCATGTTCCCTCCACCCACAACATTCTACCCCTCAGAGGTCACTAACTTGGCAATCACTTCAAAGACAATCAAAAACTATTATTACAAGCTCCTGTTTTAGTAAAATAGGATTATCACTAAAGGATATCACAGACGGAACTGAATGGTCACAGTTAATATTTGACATTTCACACAAGCACCATCACAACACAAGACACAGCCCAGTGACAATTTGATACATTGGAAGAACTGAGGGAAGGCTCATCACAGTCTTTCCAGAATTCAATATATTTGCAAAGACATTGTGATTTTGCAGGGCAGAACCATTCCGACTGCTGAAGAGAAAACAGCCTTTTGAAGCAGCTCTTGTAGCCAGCCATTTTTGTGGAATTCAGAGCAAAGCATGTTCTGTGAATGACTGGGCCCTTCTAGTGAATTGACCTGAGCCAGAGGTCTTTTGGGAAGCAAAGTGCTTCACTAGGCCCTTTCAAACTGCTGTGTAAAATGGAGATAACCGGGTAATTTTCCTGGTTAGCGCCCCAGTTACGCGGCAGTTAGAAAAGGTCCAACCCGATCAACCTCATCAGAATCCAAACAGGTCCCTGATCTACCTCAGAGGTAGTCAGGGAATCCAGTTAAACTTACCTAGGTTGTGTCCACAGGAGATTTCAAAAGGAAAATGGCTGACCTGCTTATTCCAGTGATGTCAGTGCTTGTGTGAGTTCGTCACTGGGCAACCAGAATATGAACATCCACAGTACTTCCAGTGAGTGCGTGACATGTCAGTGCAGGGGCAAGATAAAATTGGCAATTTAATGGGTCAATCCCCCTGTGATTTGCCCCAGTTATCGCACCTAGGTCCCAGAAGGGCTACCCAGATTCTACAGCTTAAAAGGAGCTATTTTGATTATGACTAACAGTGAAGGTCTCTTTGAGAGACCGATGCCAGGACCTTGGCAAGCTGTCATATGTCTCCTTGAAAGTTCTGTGCAGAGTCAGTGACAAGTTCCTGCAGGTGAGCTGATGTAGTCACTGTAATCAGTGATAAGATCCCAGCAGTCTGTTTTAATGAGCAGCTTGAAGGGTAGTCTACTAGGCGCGGGGGTGGGGGAGGGGGTAGGGGGCGGGGTGAAGGGTGTTTGGGGTTGTGTACGCCAATCCTTTCAGGAGGGTAATGGCTTCACAGACTGTTTTTCCGGTCGCTGGTCCCATGACGTGCAGTGTTGACTAAATAGTCCATCAAGACACCAATCACCTTCATAATCCCTGGGAGGTCATAGATACCCATGATCAGTGCCCACTTCTTCACACCCTGCATCCCAACACCAAAAGTGTGCCACTGCAGCCAGTCATGTTGGCCCCATTCTAGGACAGGGAATCTGGCCCAGACTACAGATACCACCCATTCCTACAGGGATGTGCTATCATCAACCCCTTCAAGCGATGCAGGCAAAGCATTGCCACTCATCTGTGGGTCAAACAGACTGCCCAGGGCACTCACTTCCTGATGGGAAAGATGGGAATTAGGGGCCAACGTCTTTCAACTGGCTAGGTGTTTGCCTAGAGGCTAGTGCTATTGGACTTCTCACTTGGTTAGCTCCTTAACAGAGTAGTCCTGGGACTCCATTATCTTACCACAACCACATATTTGCCCGCCTGAGGTACTCCCATTTTCGCCTTCCTCCCTATTTTGGAGGGTCGGCAGGGTGCTCTTATGGCAGGTCTGGGACCGTGTGATCACTGGTCAGGCTTGTAAAGGATCAGACACACAGGGAGGAGGAAGTATGTCATGGAACTCAGTTAACACCATCCATCCACACATACCCATCCCCCAAACATATTTCAAATCCTTCCCCCAAACATATTTCAAATCCTTCCCCCATTGGACAATGGCTCAGACTTTTCCTTAGTCCAGCTGTAAGTCAGACTAGTGAGCTGCTTGTAGCAGCTATGTTTCAATCAGTTTGGAAGCTGCCTCCAGGATTTTAATTTCCAAGTTGGTCACTTGCCCTTGGGCAATCTGCAGTGCCTCTTACAGTTCACCACAGTGATGTTGCAGGGATTCTATCTCCCTATGTTTCTGGGCACCCAGATTACGTAATTCAGATATGATATCCCACTGGCACATAAGTAGGGATATCAGTAACCATAGGGGTTTCCCATAACCCACCCCCCCCCCTACATTGGAAAACCCCAGTAACTCTGAATGGGAGACCACACGGTGCCCTACCTTCTCTCCGTAGGGGTCCAACCCTTCAACCCAAATGACCAGCATGACATGGCTTGCCAGCCCCAATACCAAATGGCTGAACCCCTGATGATCATTGGTCCATCAGTGGATTTTATAATTTGACCCCAGGGTCCCTTCCCTCTCTGTGGGTCACCTCCTGCTACCCCTGTTGGTGAGAAGATACACAATCACACATGCACCTGTTCAGGACGCCAACACACACACTTGTTAGCACAATCTTCCACTCCCACATGGTTAAGATTCCATGCGTGTCCAGCTGAAACTCTTTGAACCCTGTTCGCAGCACCAATTATAGTGGTGGGAAAGTGTATCAGGTTCAGTGGGTTCACAGAGAGACAAGTCTGGACACGAGTGTTATAATCACACACAACTTATACAGGTAGACGATCCTTTATCCAGACATCTAAAATCTGGAAAGCTCCAAAATCCGGCACGTGGGGAGAGAGATGGCGGGCTGGAGACCAGCAGCGCAAGTCGGGCTGGTGAGGGGGAGGGACCGACAGTATGAGTCGGAGGGTCCGGCAGCACGAGTCGGGGCGGCTGGGGGGAGGCAAGATTGGAAACATAAGTTGGGTGGCCGGGAGACCAGCAGTGTGAGTCGGGGGGGTTGGGCGGCAGCACGACTGGAAAGGGGTGTGGGTGGATATGGCAGCACAATTCAGGTGGGTTTAAATCTGGCTTTCCGAAATATGGAAAAATCCAAAATTCAGAACATACTGTCCCCCAAGGGTTCCGGATAAAGGATTGTGTACCTCTATTAACACATGGGAAACAAACAGGGTAGAACATTAAATGGTATTCAATCATATTTCACTTAAACAACAATATGGAATTCACCTTGGACTTCAGTTGGATTCCTATACTCGGCCTGCTCACACAATGGAGGTGTGGCTCTCTTCAAGTATTGGTCTATTGCAGTACTACAGCTCAGCTTCAAGGCAGTGCACATCTTACCTGCGACACTTCCAGCCATATCCATAATAGCGATCTAGCATGGAAAGGTGTCTAGGCTTGAACCACGAGGCAAGGAGAAAGAATGTGTATATACTGTGCTAATCTGTATTTCTTGCCAATAATGACCCTACAAGATTAAAATTAGCCAACAGAAGGTGTGAACTGATTGGTGGTTGGAGTCCAATCTTGATTGACAAGTGATATGATTTCCGAATAAGTTTCAGATGGGAAGGATCGGTGACCACGCACAATACATATATTCTAGACAGGCAGGGAGGCCACATTTCCTCCACACACAACAACTTCATGAGTTTCAAGATAATTATGGATAAGAATAGTTCTTGTGCTCAGTTTGGAGAAAGGTCAATTTTGAGGAAACAAGAAAGGATCTAGAAAACATGGATTGGCTAGGGTGTTTTCTGACAAGGATAAGCTTAGCAAGTCTAAGGCCTTCAAAGGGGAAATTTTTAGAGTACAGAGTTTGTATATTCCTGTTAAGAGTAAGACAAAGTTAACAGGTAAAAGGAACCTTGGTTTATGAGGGATATTGGGGATCTGTTTAAGAAAGAGAGAGAGGTTAACACATTTAAAAAATGGGAGGCAATGTGGCTTTTGTCCAAGAAACACATTGAACTGAAAAAGAACACTTGAATTTAATTAAAAAAGGACTGAGTTTGATATGTAATGTCTTCTTCGTTTATTTCTAAGGCAAGAGCTGTGGTAATTTTGATATTAAATCTTCCAATTAAAATTCAAAATGTTGTGACTGACCCTGCAAGTAGATATGTAATGGTACATTGTCAAGAATATTCTGAATGGTGGACTTTTAAAAAATTTGTATGCTCTAAATATTGATGATGAAAAATTTCTTCATTTAGCAGATGCACATGAAAATATTTTAATAGGAGGGGATTTTAATTTCTCTTTAGATGCTTTGTTGGATAGATCCTCTTGAGTAGTGATGAAAACAAAAGCAGCAAAAGCTATATTGATATTAATGAGAGACTTGAATTTGATTAATATATGGAGGAGGATTCATCCTAGAGAGAAAGATTATTCTTTTTTTATTTGAGTAGGCATGATTCGTATTCTAGAATTGATTTATTTTTAATTTCAGCACAAATGCAAACTAGGATTCTTGGAGCTGATTACAAAGCGAGGATGTTTTCTGATCATTTGCCTTTATTAATAACAAATGAAATGCCTGACAAAGAGAAAACTATTTATAGATGGCGATTTAATTCATTAATATTGAAAATAAAAGATTTTTGTGAGTTTTTGAGATACAAATTTGAACTTTGTAAATAATGTTTATTATATGGGTTGCTTTGAAAGCATATCTAAGAGGTCAAATTATAAATTTTACTTCCTAAATTGAAAAGGAGTATGTGAGAGAGATCGATCTGTTAGAAAAATAAATAAGTTTTAGAAAAGGATCTTCAAAAAATAAATGTATCCAATTAATTAATAAAAAAAATTCAGTATAATATAATACAGAACAGAGAAAGCAATTACAAGAACAAAACAAAGATATTATGATTGAGTGAAAGATTACATAATCTACTTGCTTGGCAGTTAAAATCAGAGCAGGTTTCAATAACAATTAATGCAATTAAAAATGAGATGTTATTACTTATAAGCCTCAAAAAATAAATGAATCCTTTAAGACATTTTATTCAAAATTAAGTACTCGGAATCTTTAAAAGACAAAATAAAAATAGATATTTATCACAGATAACTTTGCCTAAATTAGGTTTGGAAGAACAAATTGAACTGAGTGCTCCTTTTACTCAGTTAGAGGTGAGGCAGGCTATGATTTCATTACAGAGTAATAAATCTCCAGGAGAGGATGGATTCATGCACGAATTTTATAAAGAATTTAAAGATTTATTAATTCCTATCTTTATGGAAGCATTACATCAGGCTTCAGAAACCCATACTTACTCAGTATCATTTTCGACAGCAATAATTACTGTGATACCTAAAAACAATAGAGACCCTTGAAAGCCTTCATCTTATATATCTATTTCTTTATTGAATGTAGATTATAATATTATTGCAACATCTTTGGCAAATAGAATGACTAAACTGCTACTTAAATTAATAAATATTGATCCAAAATAATTTTTTTTAAAAAAGAGACAGTCAGCTGAAAATGTCGCCAGATTGTAGCCCAAAAAAAATTGAGCATTGCAGTGGCTCTAGATGCAGAAAAAGTGTTCGACAGATTGGAATTGGATTTTTTGTTTAAGGTATTAGATAAATTTGGATTTGGACTGACCTTTGTAAATTGGATTAGGGCATTATATAATCCTAAAGCTAAAGTAGTGACAAATGGACAGTTACCTGCAACATTTCAGTTGGTGAGGTCAAGTAAACAAGGATATCCCTTATCTCCAGCTTTGTTTATTTTGGATAATAGAACCACTTCCATAAGCAATTCAGAATAATTTGGAAATTAAGTCTTTTAAGGTTGGTCAAGAAGAACATAAAATTAGTTTATTTGCAGATGATGTTTTAGTAAATATGACTGAACCCAAGACTTCCTTAAAAAACAATACATTAAATTGGAGGAAAATGGAAAAATTTGGGGGTTATACAATAGAGATAAGAGTGAAATTATGCCATTAATAGAAGGGGGACTATAGTCAATGGCAAAAGGATACCCAGTTTAAATGGTCAAAAAATGGTATTAAATATTTATGGCTTCCTACAGATAATAATCTGAAGAATTTATATAAATTGAATTATTTATCATTATTCAAAAAAGGCTGAGGAAGATTTTTTAAATGGATCAATTGACCTATAACTTTAGTGGGAAGGGTTAATTGTATTAGGATGAACATATTTCCAAGAATAAAATATATTTTTCAAATATTACCTATTTTAAGATCTCAATTTTTTAAAAAGAATTGAACGTAATGTAAGGATGTAAGGAAATTCCTCTGGAAAGGTAAAATGTCAAGAGTCTCTATAGCAAAGTTAACTTGGGGATATGAATTTGGAGGCTTATAGCCTCCTAATTTCAAAAACTATTATCAATCAGCACAAATGAAATTTCTTTTTTTTTGAAAGAAAAGAAAAATGGGCATGGGTTAAAATGGAATTGAATAAACTAGGAGAGAGAAAACCAGAAGAATTCATATTACAAATGAGTTGCAAAACTGATGGTCGGTGTGAAAGAAACATCATTGTCGAAACACTTGATTAATATCTGGAATAAAATAAATAATGAAATTGGTGCAAGAGGACATATATTGTCTAAAATGCTTTTGTCTCAAAATTCTCTTACATCTTTTTCAAAAGATTATCAATTTTTAGATATTTGGTTTCATAAGGGGATTATGAATGTTGAAGATTGTTATAAAATGGGTCAATTAATGACATTTGAACAATTGAGAAATAAATATGGAATAACCCAAAAGATCTTTTTTTGTTATTTTCATTTGAGAGCATATTTTGGTTGTAGTAAAGTAGAAATCCTTATTAGGAGAGGAATTGCTAAGAAGTTTACTTTTATAATATATTCTTTATTACAAATAGGAACTCCTAAATATAGGACAGAGGTTCATAAATATAGACAGAGGTTGGAACTAGATTTGAATATTGCATTGACAATCGATGATGGGCAGATCTTTGCAGAGATTATATAACTAATACTATCAATGTCAGGTATAGATTAGTTCAGTATAATATTTTACATAAGTTATATCATACATCACAATTAAATAGATTGAAATCAGAATTATCAGATCAATGTTTTTGTTATGGTGAGGATGTAGGAACATTCTTTTGCATTCAACTTGGCTTTATCCCAAGACAATACCTTTTTGGGTGGACTTAGGAAATTTTTTGGAACAAGCTACAGTGTTGTATTTCCATAAAATCGTGATGTATTTTTATTTGGAAATATTAAAATAACAAGACCCAAATTAAAACTGCCAATATATCAATTAGAATTTGTTAAAGTTTCATTAGTGATGGCAAGGAAATGTACTGCAGTTACTTGGAAATCAGATATGCATTTGGGTATGGCACGATGGAATGCAGAAATTCAAAGCTGTATTACTTTGGACAAAAATTACATATAATTTGAGAAATAAATCTATATTTTTACAAATTTGGCACCCGTATGCTCAAACATTAAGTTTAAATTCATGTGCCTCTGGACCTGCACAAATCTTCTCTGAATTGTATTAATGAACTCTGTTTAAATGTGTTGGATGGCATCCCTCTGCGCAATCCTGAAAGTTTCTTTTATTAAATTTTACCTAACTATGTAAAATTTTATTTTTATTATTTTGAGGGTGGGAGGTTTGGGAGGGGGTGGTTCTTGGGGAATATATACCATCATGTATGTAGTTTCTAGCTTGTTTTTTTTCCAATTTGCATTATTATATTTATGTTTGACTACTACAAGTATGAAGAAAATTTTAAATAAAATATTCAAAAAAAGTGTAGCAATTATAGGGAACAAGAAGCAAATGAAGTACTTGACAAGTACAGAAAATGCAGGAAAATAAAACTTAAGAAGGAAATCAGGAAGAAGACATGAGGTTACTTTGGCAGACAAGGTGAATGAAAATCCTGAGGGTTTCTAAAAGCAAAAGGATAGTCAGGGACAAAATAGGTCCTCTTGAAGATCAGTGGTTAGTTATGTATGGAGTCAAAGGGATGGAAGAGATCTTAATTTTTTTTTTGCATCTATATTTACTCAGGAAATTGGAGGATTGGAAGGTAGCTCATATGATTCAGAAGCAAACCTGAACATAGTACCTGAAAAGCACCCCTCAACCTGTTAAGAGTTGAGTATTTGACTTGGTTACTGTCACAAGAGCCTACCTGGGTGGATTTGTTACTTTCACAGATACAGAAATGTAAATGTCTACAGAAGAATCAGGTTAGAACAGAGAACAGTATGGCACAGGAATATGGCATTAGATTGATAATTCTGCACTGGACATGTTGCTAAATTAACCTGCTTGCATATGATACACATTCTTACATTACTTTCATGTTCATGTGTCTTTCTAGAATTTGAAATGCTATTTCCTTATCTGCTTCTGCCAGCAGCCCATTTCAGGCACCTAGAAATCTTTGTGAATGAACATGCTTTACACTTTTCCATCAAACTTCCCCCCACCACCCCCTCATCTTAAATGCATGTAATTCATTGTGTTACATGTTTACCCAGGGCAAAGATTCTGACTGTCTACCCAATCTATGGCTTTCATAATTTTATGGAGTTCTATCAGATCTCTCCTCAGCCTCCAATGCTTTAGACCAGTTATGAATCAGGTTCCATCAGCTGGGTCTTCTCTGCCTTGTACCAAAAAAAAGTAGGTTTATAAGATCTTGACAATTCCAGTTCATTCATTTGTCTTTGGTTACATTATTTTGTAAGTATCTGCTGCTGTCCTCATGCCTGTTGCCACAGCCTTCTGACCTCTATGACAACCATTCTTCTCTTCAAAACTCAATTTAATTCTCAAACAGAAATTCAGATTTTTGCTATTTATTATTTTTTTACTTTAAATGTTTAAGAAATTTCAGTTCAACTTCAAAATGTGTAATTCATCTACTGAGATTCAATATGGAGCATTAATGTCTTTACTGTGATGATGACGGTGAAGTGAAATGTCAGGCCACTTCACTGAAATGGCAGAGGGTAGACTTCCAATAGGTGGCTAAACATGGATCACATGAAAAATTGAGGTAGCCATTTTATGGAGTGCAATTTCATCAGTGTCTCTGTTTCATGTTATTTTCCAGGCCACTTGAATTGAGTAGCTTAAAAGAAATACTGGGGCTACAAAAATAATTCGTGGAACGGTTACCCTACAATCAACTTGACTCTGTTGTCCACAAGGTAACCAAGGAATGCAGGTGCCACAATGAAAGAGTCAACACGATTATAGAACTGACAGAATTTGCATCTCCAAACTCTTCTTTGTTAGTCTAACCGACATCACTGTTTATCTCACAGATGCAAATAACGAGTCGCAAAATCCGAAATTTGATAGCAGATCTGTTGAAATTACAGACATCAAAGGTCAATTTAAGAAGAATTTCCCCTTAGATTCTCTAAAGTATCCACTGTAATTTTAGTGTAAATGCTGTAGAATTTTTAATGTTATTAGAGTTTTTTCCAAGTATATAGCATTTAGATTATGAATTAAGGATATGATTTATAATTTATGTAGATTA
The DNA here is from genome assembly GCF_036971445.1 of Narcine bancroftii. NCBI lineage: Eukaryota > Metazoa > Chordata > Chondrichthyes > Torpediniformes > Narcinidae > Narcine > Narcine bancroftii. The sequence continues at coordinate 360,032,951 of NC_091469.1, read as the reverse complement.
GTGATATACATAATATCTTATTTAATTTTCGTAACTGTCCATATCATTTTTAATGAATTGTACCCTTTTTGTATGTTCTTTATTAAAATCAATAAAAAATATTTTTAAAAGGCTGTAGAAGCTCCAGAGAATAGAACATTGGCCATGTTTGCAGCTTTTGCACAATTCTTCATTGAAGTTACAGCAAACATGCAAGACAATCTCAGTACATTTTGCATATATCATATTCTGATTTTGAAAAGCATGGATTAATGTTACAGGCTTGAGTTGAAATTTTGGCTTTGATGTGCTTCATTTTGGCATTGTAACCAGAAAAGCAACTCTTACTGTATCTCAAATAATTCGAGATGGTTTCCTGAAAAGCTAACTGTATTTTTTCAAAGAATGGAATAGCTCAGATGCAACAATTATAGAATACTAAAAGTGGGTTTGCAGTTTATCAAATGTATGAAAATGATATTATGAACAATTGCTTTCAATAGTCAATGCTCAGCAGAGCTATCTACAAAAACCTTTCAGGCCAGTAAGAAAGCATCTACTGCTTTCATGTAATCATACATTGAATGTAACAAGGCCAGATTTTGTTTTTAAATTCCAGATTTGTTTTAATACCTTGAATTTAAAGTCACAGGATCAATGAACTAATTGTCCAGGGCTTCGGATGCAGCTCATTAACTAGCTGTTATATATAACCATATAACCATATAACCACTTACAGCACAGAACAGGCCAGTTCGGCCCTACTAGTCCATGCCGTAACAAATCCCCACCCTCCTAGTCCCACTGACCAGCACTTGGTCCATACCCATCCAGTCCTCTCCTATCCATGTAACTATCTAGTCTTTCCTTAAATGTAACCAATGATCCCGCCTCGACCACGTCTGTCGGAAGTTCATTCCACATCCCCACCACCCTTTGCGTAAAGAAATTTACCCTCATGTTCCCCTTATAATTTTCCCCCTTCAATCTTAAACCATGCCCTCTAGTTTGAATCTCCCCCACTCTTAATTGAAAAAGCCTATCCACGTTTACTCTGTCTGACCCTTTTAAAATCTTAAACACCTCTATCAAGTCCCCTCTCAATCTTCTACGCTCCAGAGAAAAAAGCCCCAGTCTGCACAACCTTTCACTGGAACTCAAACCTTGAAATCCTGTCAACATTCTCGTGAACCTTCTCTGCACTCTCTCTATTTTGTTTATATCTTTCCTATAATTTGGTGACCAAAACTGTACACAGTACTCCAAATTTGGCCTCACCAATGCCTTGTACAATTTCATCATAACCTCCCTACTCTTGAATTCAATACTCCGATTTATGAAGGCCAACATTCCAAATGCCTTCTTCACCACACCATCTACCTGAGTATCAGCACTGAGGGTACTATTTACCATAACCCCTAAATCCCTTTGTAGCTCTGCACATCTCAATAGCCTACCATTTAATGCATATGACACCTGTTATAACACCTCTTCTACTCTTCCCAGTTTGCTGATTATTCTGTGAAGATACAACTAGGATTTCCTAATTAGAAGCATCTATTGTCTGTAGGACAGATGTAATGACAGTTTATATTTGGATCAAAATGTATTTACACTCATTTAAATAAATGAACAGATGCAAGGTTAACACAAAAATAGAGAAAGTGCTATTTGCTCACCTTACTTTCTACTTCTTGCTGAGACTCTTGCACTCGATCCAAAACATTCTAACAAACCCTAGGCAATTACAACTTGTCTTATGCTCGTTGAAAGTAGTTCATTAGTTTGCCTCCTTACTTTCTGGGCCCCATACAACATTAGAAGCAACCCCCCATATTACAGGCTGGAGTTGTATTCCTATAGCGGTCTCTATCCCAATTTTCTGTAACATGCAGTTCTGACATGTATGAAAAAAATCAAGTTGCCAAAAGAAATATTCCTGCCTATTCTTCCCTCCTCCCTCCCCCCACCTCTTTCCTCACCCCTTTTTCTCTCCTTCCCCAATCTGCAGACATTCATTTTTCACTCCAATTGGCAAAAAAAGTTTATTTATTTCTGTAAGAGTGAATTTTATTCCTTATTTCAATTATGCAAGTACAAATGTTTTTTTTTACCTGAACAGCCCTAACACAATGATCACTTTTACTGTTGATACATCAGATTTCAATAAGTTGCCAGGATGATTACAGCAACTAATAATTCCAATTTGAAAGCATGAAATATTTAATTTTAAGATTGTAGGACCAAGGGACAGCACAGACACATGGGCTAAAAGGGCTGTGTTACTATTCTGTAGGTCCAGAAGAATAATATTAGCCTCAAAAGTAGAACATAAATGAAGAACATAACTGAAGTGGAAAATTTCACATGTAGGATATATAATGTGGTTGGATCAATAATCAATGCTTGGGATTTACTTGACTTATGAAAGGGGAACTCTAATCCCAGCTACGCTTTGTGGACCAATCTATGCTGCAAGCCTACACAAGCAATGCCCCTCAACTCTTCTTCCTTTATATTAATGACTACATCGGGCTTGCCTCATACACCTGCAATAAGCTTGTCAATTTCATTCACTTCACGGCCAACTTCCACCCCGATCTTAAACTCACCTGATCCATATCCGACAAAACTCCCCCTTTCTCGATCGCTCTGTCTCTATCTCACCAGACAAGCATTTCACAGACATTGTTTTTTATAAACCTACAACTACCTCGACTACACTTCCTCACACCCAGTCCTTTGCAAGGATTCTATTCCTTTTTCCCATTTTCTCCATCTACTCTGTATTTGTTGCCAAGAATAAGTCTTCGAGTCTAGAACTTAGAAATATCCTTCTTCCATAAATGTGGCTTCCCCTCCTCCACCATCAACTCAGCCCATATCCGCATCTCCCCCATTTCTTGCTCTTGTGCCCTGGCCCCATCTGTCCCCAGATGTAACAAACACAGGATTCTCCTGGTCTTCACCTACCTCTCGACTCTCTGCCACATCCAACACATTATTCTCTGTAATTTCTGCTACTCCAATGTCGTCCCACCACCAGACACACTTCAACTCTTCTCGACTCTTTGTGTTCTGTAGGATCTGCTCCCTCCATGACTTCCTCATCCGCTTATCCCTTCCCACTAATCACTCCCTTTACACCTTCTACTGTGACCACAGGAAGTGCCACACTTGCACTCACACCTCCTCCCTCTCCGCCATTCACTGCCCCAAACAGTCCTTTCAAGTGAAGCAGCCTTCACTTGCGTATCCACAGGAGTTATGTACTGCATTCAGTGTTCCCTTTGTGGCCTTCTCTACATCAGAGACTGGATACAGATTGGGAGATCACTACACCCCGCACCTTCACTCTGTCCGCATCAGTGACAGGAATCTCCCAGTGGTCAACCATTTCAATTTTGCATTCCACTCCCATGCTGACATGTCTGTCTATGGCCTCATGTACAGCTCTTAAATTGGAGGAGTAACAATTTTCCGTCTGGGCTCTTTTCCGGTTTTTGCTAACTACTCTCCATTCTCTGCCCCTCCCTTTACCCGTGTCTTCTTTCCTCCAGCTCCCTACCCCTTCCCTCTCCATTCATAGAGCCAACCCTCCTCCCCCTACTTGCTGACGTGGCCTTCCTCCCATATCCACCTATTAACTCCTTCGTCTGGGACTGAGCTCCTCTCCCTGCCCCTACCTCCCATCATTTTGTTCAGGTGCCTGCCTATCTTTTGTCATAGTTTAATGAGGGGTTCAAGCCCAATACGTTTGTTATGTATCTTTATATTTTTTTATATAAAGTACACTGTTTGACCTGTTGAGTTTCTCCAGCATTGTGTTTTTACTTCAACCACAGTGACTGTAGACTTTTGTGTTTAATCCCTAAACTTTAATCTTGTTAATTTCCTGAGATGGGAGTAATACTTTGGGACATGTTCAAGATTCTGTTCCAAAAGATAAACAAGTATAAGTTTCAATTATTTTGTTAAACTCCTCTCCTGTCACTCAAGTCTCCTTGTCATCGACTTTTTCAGGAATTCACCTTCTCATCCTTTTACAATATTTCAGATTATTGTTTTAATCAGAGAGGAACAGTAAAATAGGCCAAAGGAGAAATACTAATTAGGATTCGCTGAGCTGTACACTTTCAGCCAGAATGAAGGCTTTATTTAAGCTTCAACAAAAACTCTAGTGTATTTATACTTCAGAATGTCTTGGATAATTATCTGAATTGTAACAAAGAACAAGATAAATAAAAAAAGAGGGAGAAAGAGAGAAGAGAGAGAAAAGAAAGTCCATCCACAATTATCTTGAACAACCTCTCACACTCCAGCAGAAAAGAGAACGGTCTTCATCTTTCCACAGGGACAGCCATTTCTACATTGTAAAATCAATTTTTGTCATGTTGTGACTCCTCTTCCATAAGCTATAAAGACCTCTGGAATTACTTTGACTTTCAGCCACAGTGTATTTCTCCTCCAGGGAATGTAGGCTAGCTTTAATTCAGCACAAGCTGGCAATCACAAAGCTTGACTGTGGCTGAGGCCCAAAGGAAATCAGCCGCATGGTTATCACTCAGAGGATGGTGAAATTAAGATAATAAGTGGACAAAATCATCTCAGTCTACCCGGGTACAGCAGGAAAAGGTTACTTGACAATTGCATTCCCCACATCTATTTTCAGTGCCATGTTACCTCATCTCCTTAAATAATTGCACAAATATCAGATTGGAAATAGATCACCAGGATAATACCCTGGAAGATCATACCCTGATAATTCATAAACTTTAAATAGTATTTGGGAGTAAGGGGAGGGGTACATTGGAGAGGAATCTGTCCTGCTATTTCCTCTCCTCCAGTACTGCATCTAAAGTTTTTCTAAGAATGGTCATGGGCCTTGGGTGCAAGTTATGAGTGAATGTAAAAGACTGGTATATTCCATTCTAATGCCAGTCACTGTTCTAAGTGAATAGATAAGGTTTTGTAACAAATCGAAAAGTTGTTTCGGAGGTTGGAAGCCATTGAAGCCTCAGGAAGTACTACTGTGAATGTTGCATATCATAGTATTGATGCTGAGGTGGTGAAAGGATTAGTTCTAGTTTACGACTAAAAGTTTCACCAGTCAGCCTGAGAGTCCCAGCATCCAAGGCCAGGAATGAAAAGCAGGCAACCAGGCAGTGTAGGCAATTGTCGTAATGCTGATAGTGAGATTATTGAGACCAATTATCAAGGGAAAATGTACAATCAGTCTGTCTGGACAAAGAAATGGACAAACTAATATACATCTGACCAAATGTGACATGAACAACAGAATGTGAATGCAGTCTCTTGCCTTGATTATCAGAATCAGTAACCAGTGGACACCGGTTTAAAGTGAGGAGGGAGAGATTTAATAGGAACCTGAGGGGTAACTTTTTGTTCTTTTAAACACAGAGGGTGGTGAGTGTACGGAATGGGCAAACAGAGGAGCTGGTTGAAGTATGTACTATTGCAATATTGAAAAAAATAATGGACAGATATGTGGATAGGATGGATTTAGAGGGATATGGGCAGATGAGACAAGTGTGGGTGAGACTTTTTGGATGATATGGGCCAGTTGGACCAAAGAGCCTGTTTCCACTCCAAGTGATGCCTTTCTCATTGTTTCTCCCAGGGAAGCACAAAGACTAGGTATGTTCATTTTACTGTAACAATTCACATAAATATACACAGAAATTTTAAAGAACAACACATTTTCTCCACCAACAGGTTTTCAGTTGGAAATTTCTGTCATTCTTGTTCTGCAATTAACTTTACAATTGATCCATTCGTTCAGCTCCGCAACCTCTTCCCTTTCCTCTCCACTCAGTGAGCTACCCTGTCCCCATCACTTCTCAGCTTTTTTAATCTTCTACCCTCCCACCCAAATCCATCAATGACAACTTATCTGTAAGCCTGCCTTCCACTGCCCCTTCCTCTCCACAAAGGTGATCCTGATACTCCCATTCTCCTCCCGACGAGGAGAAATGCGCAACCGCGACAACCTCAGCTTTTAATTCATGTTCCTGCCTTTTTTTGTTTACACACACTTAGATGAAGGACTCAGACATAGTTACCCCCTACTCCTCAGCTGCATGAACTGCTGAGTTTCTCCTTTTGCGTATTGCCTTACAATCATAGCATCTGCAGACTAACTGATGCCAGAAGACTGGGGTGGGGGTGATGGCAAATGTTGTTGTGCCTGTTCAAGAAGAGCTGAAGAGAAAAGCCTTGAAACTATAGGTCTGTGAGCCTTACCTCTGTTGGTGGTCAGTTACTAGAGGGAACTCTGAAGATATACATGCACTGAGATGGACAAAGGCTGTATAGGGATAATTAGCAGGATTTTCTAAGTGGGAAGTCATGTCTCACAAATCTGAGTTTTTTGAAGATGTGACCAAGAAGGTTGACAAGGGCAGAGCATTAGATGATGCTTGTATGGGTTTCAGCAAAGCATTCGACAAAGTTCCACAGAGTAGGCAGCTCTGAAAGGTCAACCAGCCTTTAGAAAACACTTTGCAAACTTCCTTCCTGTCTGCTCAATTTGGGCAAGTGACTGAGTGATTAACATTACTGGCCCAGGCATCTGACCATGTTCTGAGCAACATTATCCCTGGGAATTTGACTAGGGTCAATGGCACAACCATGGATCTGGATAGCAGTTTTGCCATACTGAAAATGTCAGCATTTCAACAAAGAGGAAAGTCAATTTAAAAGACTTGTGAAAACAAAAGAGAAAAGTTGTTCTAGAAAAGAAGACTTTTTCACTGATGACTGAAAATTTGCCTGATAATATCCATAAAAATGTTAACACAGAAAAAAAACAAATCTCGGATCTTTCTGGTTCAAAAATCCCTATTTGTATTTGTTTTAATTTAGACATACAGCATGGTAACAGGCTATTTCGGCCAACAAGTCCACGCTGCAAAAGTTACACCCAATTAACTTACACCCTCAGTTCATTTTGAATGGTGGGAAAAAGCAGGAACTCCCAGGGAAAATTCACATGGACACAGGAAGAACATACAAACTCTGCACAGACAGTGTGGGATTCGAACTCTAGTCCTGATCGCTGGTGCTGTAAAGGCGATTCACTAAACGCTATGCCAACCATGCCTCCCTAATTCATTAATTCAATGAAATAATCCATTACTGTGCTTGGTACAACATTAAGAATGCAGTATCATCAAGAGTCTTGGTACACGACAGCACTGTACAGGCCCTTCAGCCATTTGTGTTGCACCGACTCATATATTCCTTAAAAAAATACTAAACCCACCTTACCCAATAACCCTCTATTTTTCTTTCATTTATGTGCCTGTCTAAGAGTCTCTTAAATGCCTCTAATGTTTTAGCCTCCACCACCATCCCTGGCAAAGCATTCCAGTCACCCACAACTCTCTGCATAAAAAAAACTCACCCCTAATGTCTCCCCTAAACTTCCCTCCCTTAACTTTGTACATTTCTCCTCTGGTGTTTACTGATCCTGCCCTAGGAAACAGCTGCTGGCTGACCCCCTATCTATGCCTCTCATAACTGCATGGACCTCCATTGTCTCCTTTCATCCTTCTATGCTCCAAAGTGAAAAATCCCAGCCCTGATAACCTTGCCTCATAAGACTTGTTTTCCAACAGTCAACAGTGGTAAATTTCCTCTGCACCCTCTCCACATCTTTCCTATAATGAGGTGACCAGAACTGCACACTGATAATTCATAAACTTTGAATTTGGCCTCACCAATGCCTTGTACATCATTACTTCCCAACTCCTATATTCTATGCACTGATTTATATAGACAAGCATACTAAAGGCCTTCTTCACCACCCTATCCACATGTGCTCCTACCTTCAGGGAAAAATGTACCGTTATTCCTAGATATTTCTGCTCCACTGCATTCTTCAATGCCCTCCCATTTACCACACATGTCTTGCTTTGATTATACTTTCCAAAATGAAGCACCTCACACTTATCAGCATTAAACTCCATCTGCCATCTTTCTGCCCACTCCTCTAAGCAGTTTAAATCCCTCTGCAATCTTACATTTATCATATTAGTCATACTATCTTGAGCAGGTTTGCTCATCTGTCCTTACATTTAAATCTGATTCCCATCTCTATCTGGACTTATGAACCCCTTGTTTGGGGGTTCCATTTGAAGTAAGATGTACATTGCTGAAGTAAGTTTCTTTGTATTTCCCTTTAGAATCATAGACTAAATATCAAACAGAATTTGTTAAAATTGTGTTGGCAGTGGCCAGAAAATGTATAGAAGTTGCATGAAAGTCTGATTCACATCTAGGTATGCCACATTGGAATGCAGAAATGCATAGTTATTTTCCTCTCAGGAAATTACCTATAACTTAAGAAATAAGTATGACTTGTTTTTTAACAAGTTTGGCATCCATATTTAAAAATCTCAGGAATAAATATTTAACTGTGTTCTTCCTAATCCTCAGGTCCTGTGTTGATCTTTTAAAAACAAAATTAAATAAAATATGAATTTATGATCCGTCGAGTGAGTGGCATTTCCAGTAATTCACACTGCTTTCTTTTCCTTCTTTTCTATTTTTTTTTAATCTTCCTTTTCTTTTTACAGCTATCATTTTCTTTGGTGGGTGGGGGTCGGGGTATAACAATTGTGGAGTAAATACTGGACTTACTTTTGTACTTGTAAAAAAAAATTGTAATTGACTGCATGTATGAACAAAAATTCTAAATAAACTTTTTTTTAAAAAAGAAATCTCTCCAATAATTTATACACCACTGACGTAAGGACTCGCCAGATTATAAATGCCTGGATTCTCCCTACTACCTTTTTTAAACAAGGGAACTATATTTGCCATTCTCCAATCCTCAGCGCATCCCCTGGGGCCAAAGAGGATTCAAAGATAATAGCTACTACCCCAGCCATCTCTTCTCTCACTTCCCACAGCAACCTGGGGTACATCATTTCCAGCCCTGAGGACTTATCAATCTTGATGTTTTTAAAAGAAGAACCAACACTTCCACTTCCTTAATCACCACATTGTCCAGCACACAGGCCTGTTTTATTTTGACCTCAGCCTGATCAAGGTCCTTTTCTCTTGCATTCATTTAGGACCTCCTCAACCTCCTCCACCTCCAGGCACATGTTGCCTCCTTTATACTTTAGCAGCCCACCTTAATTTTTATCATCCTTCACATAGGCATAGAACACCTTGGGGTTCTCCTTAATTCTACATGCCAAAGCCTTCTCATGCCCCCTTTTAGCTCTCCTAAATCCTTTCTTAATCTCCTTCCTGACTCCCATATATTTTTCATAAGCCCTTCCTTTTTCCTTCTTCCTATATCCTTCTTCCTCTCAACTAATAGTCTCACCTGTTTGTCAGCCATGGTTCCTTTATCCTACCATTTTTACCTTGTCCCCGAGGGACAAACCTATCCTGAACCCAGCACATGTGGTCCCTTAACATCCTCTACATTACTTCCATGCTTTCACCCTTGAGCAGGTTTCCAATTTGCTCTCACTATTTCCTGCCTCAACCCTTCATCATTGACCCTTTCCCCATTTAAGCACTTTCCCATTTTGTCTATTTTATCCTTTGCTTTTTTAAAAAATATTTTATTTAAATCAACACACATATGATAATTATAACAGTTAGCATCCAATTACAGAGAAGAGATCGGACGGAGTCAACATGGATTTACAAAAGGTAAATCGTGCTTGACAAATCTATTGGAATTCTTTGAGATAGTGACAGGTAAAATAGATGGGGGAGAGCCAGTGGATGTGGTGTACCTGGACTTCCAAAAGGCCTTCGATAAGGTCCCGCATAAATGACTGGCTTCCAAAATCAAGGCTCATGGGACTGGGGGCAAAGTATTGATGTGGATTGAGAACTCGCTGGCAGGTAGAAGACAGAGATTTGGGATAAATGGCTCGTTTTCTGAGTGGCAGGTGGTGACCAGTGGGGTGCCACAGGGATCTGTACTGGGACCCCAGCTGTTCACAATTTACATTAATGATCTGGATGAGAGGATTGGATGTAATATCTCCAAATTTTCAGATGACACTAAGCTAGGAGGGGTTGTGTGCACGGAAGAGGGGGTCAGGAAGCTCCAGTGTGATTTGGATAAATTGAGGGACTGGGCAGATACATGGCAAATTCACTAAAATGTGGATAAATGTGAGGTTATCCACTTTGGTAATACAAACCGGAGGGCAGATTACTATTTGAATTAAGAGATGGGGAAGTGCAGAGAGACCTAGGGGTACTTGTACATCAGTCTCTGAAGGCGAGCATGCAGGTACAGCAGGCGATTAAAAAGGCAAATGGTATGTTGGCCTTCATATCAAGAGGGTTTGAGTATAGGAACAAGGATACCTTACTGCAGCTGTACAGGGCCTTGGTGAGACCCCACCTGGAGTATTGTGTGCAGTTTTGGTCACCTTATCTAAGAAAGGATGTTCTTGCAATGAAGGGAGTGCAGAGGCGATTCACCAGGCTGATACCTGGAATGGCAGGAATGACTTATGAGGAAAGATTGCGCAAATTGGGATTGTACTCGCTGGAGTTTAGAAGATTGAGAGGGGATCTCATAGAGACATATAAAATTCTGGCAGGACTGGACAGAATGGATGCAGATGGGATGTTTCCAAGGATGGGAAAATCCATAACCCGGGGCCTTGGTTTGAGGATAATAGGCAAACCATTTAGGACCGAGATAGGAGGAATTTCTATACCCAGATGGTGGTGAATCTGTGGAATTCATTGCCACAGAGGGCAGTAGAGGCAGGTTCATTAAATATATTTAAGAGGGAATTAGATATATTTCTTCAGTATAAAGGTTACGGAGAGAAGGCGGGGACGGGGTACTGAACTTTAAGATCAGCCATGATCTCGTTGAATGGCGGAGCAGGCTCGAAGGGTCGAATGACCTACTCCTGCTCCTATCTTCTATGTTTCTATGTTTCTATGTTTACAATGTTACAGAGTTTACAAATATATGTTGATTAATATATAGTATTTGGTCTATTTTTATCCTCTTCCATAGCTATACTGGAGCTAAGGGAGTTGTGGTCACTCTCACCAAAATTCTCCCCTTCTGATAGGTCCACCACCTGACCAAGTTAATTACCAGAACAAGATCCAGTATGGCCTCTCCTCTCGTCAGCCAGTCCACATTTTGCATGAGGAATCCTTCTTGAGCACACCTGACGAATTCAGCCCCATCTATCCCTCTTGCAGTCTGGAGGTGAATTCAATATTAGGGAAGATGAAATCACCCATAATTACAACCCTGCATTTCCCACACCATTCCAAAATCTGCCTGCTTACCTTCTCCTCAGTGTCCAGAGAGCTATTTGGGGGCCTATAGACTATTTCAGTACAGTAATAGCTTCCTTCCTATATCTGACTTCCACCCACACAGACTTAGTCGACGCTCTCTCTGCAGCATTTTCCCTTTCTATAGCCATGATACTATCCCTAACCAGTAATGCTACTCCTCCCCCCTTTCTACCTCCCATCCTATTCCTTTTTAAAATATCTAAACCCCAGTATCTGCATCAGCCAATTCTGCCCTTCCTCCAGCCAAGTTTCGGTAACAGCCACAGCATGTAGTTCCACATATTGATCCATGCTCTAAGTCAGTGGTTCTCAAATTTTTCCTCCCACTTGTATGCCATCTTAAATAATCCCTTTTCTAACCACAGAGCACCTATGGCATAGGATGCCATAGATGTTCTGTGGTTAGTAAGGGATTACTTAAGGTGGTATGTGAGTGGAAGGAAAAAGGTTGAACCACAGGTCTAAGTTCATCCCCTTTATTCCTAATACTCTTAACATTGACATAGATACAATTCAACTTCCCTAACTGGCTATATTTATATTATGCTATTCCAGGCATACCCTTTCTAAAAAGCAGTAGCTTTTCAACCAGTGCCATGTTATTTCTTTCAAATGGATGAATTCTTAAAGATTACCATTGATAAACAAAAGATGGAATTTCAGTAGCAATTTTGCTTTTATATTTTCATTTTACCTTGTAAAGGTTTAAAAGTCATTGAACAGAACAATAATAAATTACATTTATATTTAAGTAACTTCAATACAGCAAGAATGAAGTAATGACATTCATTTTATTTCAAGGTCATATGTTTGATTCCAATTTTTAATAACTTTTTTAATTACTTATTCCACTAGATTAATTCTCCCTGAGTTAATTTTTTTCAAGGTCAAATACCACAAACACGTGCAACATTCAGAGTTCATTTTGGGAGTGTTATATTTTTCACGGGCTTTAAACTGAAGACCATTGTCCCATGTCAGTTAGAAACTCCCATCCACGGTAACTGATAAATATTTTTCTGTCTCCAATCATCTGATGTATCTTTTTTTAAGAGAGTTACCATTGTTACTCATTTCATTATCTTGAGAATGCGTGCAAAATCTTATTTTTGTCAGAACAGAACAAAGGCATCTGTTTAAAGCATGCTTCTTTCTGAGCAGACCAACGTGCTGAAAGACCCAGAAATATTGTCCTTTGGAAGAATGTCTAAGAGTGTAAAAATATCAGGCTTCTGAATGAATTCCCTAACAATGCTGACTTGCTGGTCCTTGCTTGAGGCTAACTGAACTTCCTTCTCAGTGTAATCCTACACTGTAAATTGTGCTCCAGACATCTGTATATGGTATGCAATGCTAGAGATAACCTGCTAGTCTGTTTGCAGAAGAACCCTTCTCACTGGACAAAGCAAAGGTGGTCAACTTTTAAATTTTTTATTTAGACATATAGCACAGTAATGGGCCCACAAGTACTACGAGGTGTTGATCGATTGGCCGGGACAGACTCATGGGCCAAAATGGCCTGTTACCGTGGTGTACATCTAAATCAAAAATTAAAAGTTTGGCCAACCCTGGTATAAGGTATTTTGTCTCAAATTAATTTCAACATGAAACATGGAATGTGAACCTTATGGCCACACTGCATGCATCTCCTCATATTTAGATCAATGGACAGAGTCCCACTTCTTTGCGTCTGTAGATTAAGTTTTGACTTGTGTGGTAGGATCAGAAAGACAGTCTTTACATTATTTCATCTTACTCAGAGACAGTTTACAGTAATTAACCTAACAGCATGTCATTAGATATTGTAAGAAACAGGATTAGACAATGAAAACTCAAGCAGTAGCAGGAGCAGGAAGAATATACAAACATCATGCAGGTATCACATGACCATTCCATCTAGATCTTACTGCAGTCCAAAGCTATCCATGGCCAATTTTTGCATCGAAAGCAGAATTCTTTATTTTGCCTCCTATATTTAAATGTAAATAATTAATATACCGTATGTTACCACAGCTGTAGATCAGGTCCTAAGCCTTGTGGAATGCCATTGTATACGGCCTTCCTGACACAAAAACACTCAAATTCCACTCGTCAAGGCACTTTGCTTCCTGCCACAATTCTGGATGATGCAGATGACATCAAGTGCACTTTTCTCACTGTCCGGCCTGGACAGAGTACCGGACGAGTATTAAAAATCTGTGCTGACCAATTTACCAATGCATTCACAGATATCTTCAACATCTCACTCCACCATGGTATGGTACCCACTTGTTTCAAACAGATGTTAATCATACCAGTGTCCAAGAAGAGTGTAGTAATCTGCCTTAATATCTATCAATCAGTAGCACTTACATCAACAATCATGAAGTGTTTTGAAAGGGTGGTGTTGAAACATATCAGCTTCTGTTTGAGCAGTGACATTGATACATTCCAGTTCACCAATCATAGTAACAGTGGATGTCATCTTATTGGATCTACACAAAGCCTTGAATCACCTGGACAGCAAAGATGCATTTATCAGGATGCTCTTTACTGACTAGAGTTCAGCATTTAACACCATCACCCTCTTAAAACTGATAAGCAAACTTGGGACACTTGGGACACAACAACTCACTATGTAATTGGATCATTGATTTCCTCACCTTCAGACCACAATTAATGAGGATTGGTAAGAACATCTCCTCCACAATCTCCATCAGTACCAGAGATGCATTCTGGTACTGCATTCTTAGCCCTCTGCTCTACTCCTTTTACACCTGTGACTGTGTGATTTGGTAAAACAATAACAACATCTACAAAGTTGCTGACGATACAACTGTAGTAGGTTGTATAAAGGAAGGAGCTAAGTCAGCTTACAAGAGGAAGATTGACAACTTGGCTGAATGGTGCAACAACAACCTTGCACTCAATGTCACCAAAACTAAAAAGCTGATTATTGACTTCAGGAAAGTAAAGTCAGAAGTATACAATTCAATGATCATTGGGGAAATCAGAGATGGAGAGGATAAACAAATTTAAGTTCTTGGGAGTCAATATCTTGGAGGATCTTTTCTGGACCCAACACACTAATGGCATAATGAAGAAAGCACGTCAGTCGTGTTTGAGGAGGTTTGGTATAACACCAGGAACCCTAGAAAATTTCTACACATGTGTGGTGAAAAGGTGCTGACTGGTGGCATCATGGTCTGGTATGAGAATACCAATACCCTCAACAGTAAAGCCCTCCAAAAGAGAGTGGACACAGCCCAGGACATCATAGACAAAACCCTCTCCACTACTGAGAACATCTACAGGGAATGCTGCCATCGAAGAACAGTACCCATCATCATGGATCCACACCACTCAGCACATGCTCTGTTCTCACTGCTCCCATCAGGAAAGAGGTATAGTTGTCACAAGTTCAGAAACACCTGCTACCCCTCCAATATCAGAATCTTCAACAACAGACTCAATCAGAGACTCATTTAAGGACTCTTATTTATGCAATTTATTTATTTTTTAAATTCTCTCTGTAATGCACAGTATTTTTATATTCATCATCTGTTTATAGTTCTGTATACGCTGTGTACAGTTTCTTTTGCACTACCAATAAGTGGTAATTCTGCTGTGCCCTCAGGAAAAAAAAGAATCACAGGGTTGTACGTGATGTCATGTATGTACTCTGACAATAAATAAATCGGAAATCTGATCTTCCATATTGCATCATCAGAAATATGGGTGGCATGGTTAGTGTAGTGTTTTGCATAATACTACAGCAGTGCCGGCGACCTGGGTTCAAATTTGGTGCTGCCTATAAGGAATTTACACATTTTCCCCAATTCTGCACGAGTTTCCTCCAGGTGCTCTGGTTTCCTCACACAATGTACAGGGGTTGCAGATTATTAGGATATTTGGGTGGCATGGGCTCATGAGCTGGAAGGGCCTGTTACTGTGCTGGATGTCAAAATTTTTAAAATATTGATTTAAAAGAGTAGAATCAAAATATTCAGGCATGACCTTTCCTTAACGATCTTTGCTGCTGTAATTAATGAATCTGTGATGTTCCAAATGGATGTTCATATACCACTTCAGAATTGATTCTATTAACTTGTCCATCCTCCTGAATTGCTTGTGGTTACTTGTTTATCTAATTCACTCTTTTTGAACAACTGTATAATATTACAAGTGCTCTGCTGCTATTACTCCTGTGGGTGACAAAGGTTAAAAATTTGGAATAAAATCCTCTGCATGGTTACCATAGTGATTAGTATCCTAGATTTGAATTTGACTGTCTGTAAGGAGTTTGCATGTTCGCTCTGTGACCTGAATGGCTTTCCTGAGGGTTCTCCGGTTTTATAAGAACATCAGAAATAGGAGATGTAGGCCATTCAACCTGTCAAGCCTGCTCAGCCACCCTCCAGAAACATACCATAAATTAATCTGTGTATTGGTCAGCATGGGCTAGAAGAGTCTACAACTGTGCTGTAACACAACATTAAAAATGTCCTCCCTTGCCTTGCTTAAAAAAAAGCTTGGGATTTATGCCATCCAGTAAAAATTTACCTATGTAGGCGGGGAGAAGATGGAGCAAGTGTTCAGGGGAAAAGTAAACTGTTGCTGGTTGAACCAGCAATGCTGGGGTCTAGTGCTGTACAAAAGCGTGCTGGAGAAACTCAGCAGGTCACGCAGTATCCATAGGCTGGCAAGTAAGAAGTTAAAGGTGGGAGGTTAGAAAAACTGAGAAGTAATGGGGAGAGGGCAGAGGGCTAAGGTTGGGGCTTGTCTTCTTTCTCTTCTACCCTCTTACCTATTAGAGTATGTTCCTCCTTATAGAGCTCGTCGAAAGAACCAAAGACTTGTTGATCCAAACCAAGGCTTTTATTAGCAAAGGACAGGAGCTCTTCACAGATGGCCGACCAATCCGGAATGATCCGACCTGGCTAGGGACACAACCCTTTAAGGCCCAGACAGTAGGCGTGGCTAAGCTCTCAGCCAATCGCTGTAAGCACAGTCATTACACTCTAGATACTGTAACTATATACATTGGTGATAGGTCTGTACTATCACACTCCTCCTTCCCCCTTTCCCCCTCCCCCACCTTTTTATCCAGGAGTCTGGCTGATTTTTACCACTCCTAAAGGTTCAAAATGTTCACTGCCTTTCACTTCACTTTCTCCAGCCCTTTTGTGTACGAGGCACAGAGTAAGATAGGAAAGTGGCATTAGAAAATCTCCATTGGTTGAAAAATGGAGCAGAAACAAAGGAGCCAAGAGGCCAGTAATAGTTTCTTGCTCTTAGTTCTGATTTGTGCTTTATGATTTATTGACGTTCATAGAATGCCAAGTCCCTTCATACTTCCTCTTTTATTCCATTTCCCTCATGCAATATTTTGCACTCATTGGACTACTATATTAACATCAACAACTTTTCTGTTATGACAAAATTCATATCCTTTCATTCAACATTAGCTCTCTGTTCGTATTCATTCCATGATTATCAGACTCCTGCTGTTAGTGTACACTAAAAAAACCTTGCTTTTTGTGTACATTAATGCGATTTTTCTTGCCAATATATTTTCATGCCTTTGCTTTCCTAAGTTCACCTTTAATTGCACTTGTAATGTTATACACTCTTTAAAGCTTCCTATTGTATTACACTAATTTTCTGACAAAAAAAACTTCTTTTTGCCTTGTATTACCATTGTGCACCTTGTCTCCCAGGAGACTCTTGATCAGGAAAGCCCATCCTTATTTGTCAGAAGACAAAGTACTATAGAGCAGGGAGACAGACCCTTCAGCTCCCTGACTCCTCCATCAAACATCAATTTGCACCAGAGCCATAGGCATAGAGTAACACTTCAAAGAAACAGGCCTTTTGGCACAAATTTGTCTTCACAAATCCAGAGGCCTACCTGAACTTATTTAATTTGCATGTGTTTGCTCCATATACCTCTAAGCCTTCCACGATCCAATTACACAGTGGGATATTGATACCCAAGTCTTGCAGTTTGCTGATCAGTTCTGGGAGGATAATGGAGATGAATGCAAGACTGTTTTCAATAAAAAGCTTTGCTGTACAGTGTTTCAGGGTTTTTTGTAGAACCATTGAGATGGCATCTGCTGTAACCTATTGCTGCAGTAGCCAAATTGGAAAGGATCCATGCCATTGCTCAGATAGGAGCTGATATGCTTCAGCACCAATCTCTCAAAACACTTCACTCGAGAAGTGAGAGCTTCTGGATGGTAATCATTTAGGCAAGTTATCACACATTTCTTGGGCACCAGTATAATTGAGGCCTGTATGAAGCAGGTGGGTACCACCCCTGTCAGAATGAGATGTTGAAGATATCCATAAAAACATTGGCCAGTTGGTCAAAAAAGGTTTTCAGAATCCAGATGGATACCTTCCTTGTATTCACTCTCCTGAAGGCAGCCCTGAGGTCTTCTTGGATTACTGACAGCAGAGGATCATCGGGGATGTGTAGGTTTGCAGTGGTTCTTCCTGGTTCAGGTATTAAGATTATCAGGGAGTGAAGCTTTTGTCTCATTGCAGCAGATTTGTTTTTTTTCCCCCAAAAGGTTATGTCATTTAGGTCCAGTCCTTGCCATACTGTCCTCATTATACTGGTTATCTCCCCTCTGTATTCAGTCTAGGTGAAGGGTTTTGACCTGAATTGTCAACTATTTGTTTCTTCCCCCATTGATTTTGCTCAACTCGCCAAGTGCATCCAGCAGATTGAGTTTTTTGCTCCAAAGCAAACCCATAAAACATCAAGTTCAAGTTTGTTATCTTCCGATAGAGCAAATACAACCCAACCACACAGCATTCTGTGGTCCTTGGTGCAAAAACACATCCAGACATAACACAGGTACAGACAAATGATACATAAGCAGTATGTATATACGTATATAAAGCGGCATCGTCTGCAAAGAGTAGTTCACGGATAAGTTTCTCTTGTGTTTTAGTGTGAGCTTGCAGGCGCCTCAGATTGAAGAGACTGCCATCCGTGCGGTACTGGATGTAAACAGCGTCTTCATTGTTGAGGTCTTTCATGGCTTGGTTCAGCATCATGCTGAAGAAGATTGAAAAGAGGGTTGGTGCGAGAACACAGCCTTGCTTCACGCCATTGTTAATGGAGAAGGGTTCAGAGAGCTCATTGCTGTATCTGACCCGACCTTGTTGGTTTTCGTGCAGTTGGATAATCAAGTTGAGGAACTTTGGGGGACATCCGATGCGCTCTAGTATTTGCCAAAGCCCTTTCCTGCTCACGGTGTCGAAGGCTTTGGTGAGGTCAACAAAGGTGATGTAGAGTCCTTTGTTTCGTTCTCTGCACTTTTCTTGGAGCTGTCTGAGGGCAAAGACCATGTCAGTAGTTCCTCTGTTTGCGCGAAAGCCGCACTGTGATTCTGGGAGAATATTCTCGGCGACACTAGGTATTATTCTATTTAGTAGAATCCTAGCGAAGATTTTGCCTGCAATTGAGAGCAGCGTGATTCCCCTGTAGTTTGAGCAGTCTGATTTCTCGCCTTTGTTTTTGTACAGGGTGATGCCAAGACACAAGAGAAACTTGTCCGTGAACTACTCTTTGCAGACGATGCCGCTTTAGTTGCCCATTCAGAGCCAGCTCTTCAGCGCTTGACGTCCTGTTTTACGGAAACTGCCAAAATGTTTGGCCTGGAAGTCAGCCTGAAGAAAACTGAGGTCCTCCATCAGCCAGCTCCCCACCATGACTACCAGCCCCCCCACATCTCCATCGGGCACACAAAACTCAAAACGGTCAACCAGTTTACCTATCTCGGCTGCACCATTTCATCAGATGCAAGGATCGACAACGAGATAGACAACAGACTCGCCAAGGCAAATAACGCCTTTGGAAGACTACACAAAAGAGTCTGGAAAAACAACCAACTGAAAAACCTCACAAAGATAAGCGTATACAGAGCCGTTGTCATACCCACACTCCTGTTCGGCTCCGAATCATGGGTCCTCTACCGGCATCACCTACGGCTCCTAGAACGCTTCCACCAGCGTTGTCTCCGCTCCATCCTCAACATCCATTGGAGCACTTTCATCCCTAACGTCGAAGTACTCGAGATGGCAGAGGTTGACAGCATCGAGTCCACGCTGCTGAAGATCCAGCTGCGCTGGGTGGGTCACGTCTCCAGAATGGAGGACCATCGCCTTCCCAAGATCGTGTTATATGGCGAGCTCTCCACTGGCCACCGTGACAGAGGTGCACCAAAGAAAAGGTACAAAGACTGCCTAAAGAAATCTCTTGGTGCCTGACACATTGACCATCGCCAGTGGGCTGATATCGCCTCAAATCGTGCATCTTGGCGCCTCACAGTTTGGCGGGCAGCAACCTCCTTTGAAGAAGACCGCAGAGCCCACCTCACTGACAAAAGGCAAAGGAGGAAAAACCCAACACCCAACCCCAACCAACCAATTTTCCCCTGCAGCCGCTGCAACCATCGGACTTGTCAGCCACAAACGAGCCTGCAGCTGATGTGGACTTTTACCCCCTCCATAAATCTTCGTCCGCGAAGCCAAGCCAAAGATATACGTATATAAACATAACCAAATATTGTTTAATAAATAGAGTCTCTGAGGTTTTGTATGAGCCATTCAGTCGTTCAGTCATCTCACTGCCCGCAGGAAGATGTTTCTCAACCTTGTGGTTCTGGTTCTAATACTCCTGTATCTCTTTCCCAGTGGGAGAAGCTGAAAAACACTGTGTGGTAGTGGTCTTCAATTATTTTGCACGTACTCTGCAGACAACAATCCTAGTAGATCATGTTGATGGTGTGGTGTGGTGTGGGGGGGGGGAGGAGGGAGGAGGAGGAGAACCCAGTGATCCTCTCTGCCGTTCGTATGGTCTTGTGGATTGACTTCCGATCCAATGCTCTACAGATACCATCCCACACTGTGATGCTGCCAGCCAGGATGCTCTCAATAGAGCTCCTGTAGAAAGAAGCCATTGCTCAGATAGGAGCTGATATGCTTCAGCACCAATCTCTCAAAACACTTCACTCGAGAAGTGAGAGCTTCTGGATCTACCTCAGTCTTCTCAGGAAATGCAGTCGGCTGTGCCTTCCTGACAATTGAGATGTTGTGTCCAGGATACATGTAATGTAATATTAAATAATTTATATTAAATTAACAGATACAAAAAGAGAATGGGTGCTCTAAAGTGCCCAAGAATGTTCCAATAGATCAATAGTGCATAGTAAAAACTACAGATAAAAATCAGTGCAAGAGGAGGATTTTTCACAAATGAGATCCATTTAAGAGTCTGATAACATCAGGGGGAATGTGGGTCCCAGCTATGTCTGCCTGTTTCTGGGCTTCGTAGAGCAAGTCATGCACAAGCTTGCATAGGCAAGGACCCTCAACTCTTCCTCAGCTACCTATATGCACAGTCTTCACCTGCATCTCCTGCGCATCTGCCCTGGCCGCCTTTGCACTCAGATGTTACAAATACTGGATTCCCCTTGTTCTTACCTACCACCCCTCTAGCCTCATTATCCAACACATTATCCTTCATATATTCTGCCACCTATAACATAATCCCACCATGAGGTGCAGCTTCCACTCTCCAACTTCTGTAGGGTCAGCACCCTCCATAATTCTTTCATCCACTCATACCTTCCCATTCATTTCCACCTCCTCCCAGCACCTTCCTCTGCACCTTCAGGAAATGCCACACTGTACTCACACCTGCATCCTCCACCATATGGGGCCCCAAACAATCTTTTCAAGTGATGCAACTTATGTATCAGTGTGAGTCATCTACTGCATCTGCTGCTCCTGTTGTGGCCTTCTCTACATGGGAGAATCTGGATACAGAATAGGAGATCACTTTGCTAAGCACCTTCACTCTGTCAGCAGCAGTGGTAGTGATCTTCCAGTGGCCAACCATTTCAATTCTACACCCCACTCCCATGCTGACATCTCTGTGCATAGTCTCATGTCATCTTACACCAAGACTACCCATAACTTGGAGGAGCGATGCTCAATTTTCCATTCAGTTGGAGAGTGCCAAATCAATGTGGTTTCTCTAGTTTTTGGTAGCCTACTCCAGTTCTCACTTCCTTCCCATTCCCTCTGACTTCTTTCCCCCAGTTCTCCACCCCCTTCCCTCTCCATTCACAGAGCCATCCCCCCCCCCCCCCACCTCCACTGCTTCCTGGTGTTCCCTCTCTCTCTTATCCACTTATTAACTGCTGCCTGTGGGACTGTGCTCCTCCTCCTGCCCCCCCTCCCCACCATTTTGTTCAAGCATCTGTTTACATTTTGTCATAGCTTATTGAAGGGCTCAAGCCTAAAATATTGATTATGCATCTTTATCTTTGCCATATAAAGTGCACTGTTTCACCTGCTGATTTTCTCAAGCATTGTGTTTTTACTTGAATCTAGATTCAACCCCATCCCGCTTCTGTCCAACGGAGAAGAAAATGTGACTAGGGGTGCGATGGGACCTTCAATACGTTGGCAACTTTCCCAAGACAGTGGCAATTATGTATGGAGTTGATGAAGGGGAGGTTGGTATGTTTGATCATCTGAACTGTTATTTGCAACTCTCTGTAGACTCTTGTGGTCTTGGACAGAGCAGATATTGTATCAAATCTAAGTTTTACAAATAACTATAATCTCACCCCTCGGACTCCTTCTCTCCAGTGAAACCAGTGGCAGTCATTCCAGTCTCTTCTCATAATGCATGTCTTCCAGTCTCAGCAACATGCCTGTGAATCTATTTTGCAACAAGCAATCAAATCCTTCCAAGATTCACGTAGAAAGGAAAAAAAAACAAATTATCAACTACCAAAATTAATATTGACGCTAAATCAACTAATCCCCTTCATAATAGATAACCTTTCCTTGAGAGAATGGGAGAGAAAAGGGATCAAAAAAATAGAAAATTGTTTTTCGGGAAATAAATTATTATCTTTTGAACAAATGAAGTGCAAATATGGTATAACTCGCGGTACAATGTTTGCATACCACCAACTAAAAACCTACTTGAAGGACAAATTGGGAAGCAGGATGAGGTTACCAGAAGGAAGCAATTTTGAATATGTGATTACAGACACAATGATAATTATAAGATTTATAGCAAACATGTACATCAAGCTGCAAGAGAAAGAGAATGAGGAAACAAGCTGTAAACCCAAAAAATGGGAACAAGATATAAACATAAAGATAAAGAATGAAACATGGGAAAAGCTATGCTCTGGAACTATGAGAAATACAATAAACATGAGGTTACGCATGATAGAATATAATTGGTTACACAGGCTATACACCATGTCCCAAAAGTTAAATAAATGGGACCCAACAGTATCAGATAGATGTTTTCGCTGTAAGGAGGAAACTGGAACAACAGTACATGCAATCTGGGCATGTGAGAAAGTGGAAAAGTTTTGGGAAGATCTAAATCAGGAATTAAATAAAATCACAAAAAGCAGAATACCAAAAAATCCAGAGATGTTTCTTCTAAGTAATATAAGAAGTAAAGAACTTGAACTCGATTTGGATGGAGCACAAAAAAGATTTATTATGATAGCCTTAGCTATAGCAAAAAAATGTATAATGTCAACCTGGAAATCAGAAGATAGCCTGAGAAGACAGCAATGGTACACAGAAATGAATAAATGTATTCCATTGGAAAAAATAACATACAATTTAAAAAATAACATCACAGTATTCGAACAAATTTGTGAACCATACATGGAACACAACAGAGAAGTCCTACCGCAGACCTCCACCACCTAAAATGACAGAAGGAGAAGACGAAATGAATTGACCCAGTGTGTAAAAGTAGATGACACAATTTTCTTGTTTATTTTCATTGTGTGATGAGATTGTTTAATGGGTTTAATGTATTATACATGTTGAACTTTGAGTGGGTGGGAAGGGGGGGGGGTGAAGGAGGGAGGGAGAAAAGGGGAGAAAATGACACTGTGTATATTCAAGAGGGAAATGTTTGTGTGTATTTTGGTCAGTATAGTTCAATGAGTGAAACATTAAAAAAAATATTTTTTAAAGTAATCAAATCCTTCCTATACGATGACCAGAATTGCACACTATATGCCAAGTGTGGTCTCAAAAATGCCCTGTACAGCTGTACTAATTCCATTTTATATTCTCCAAGCATTCTCATTAGCTTCCTTTTCATTAGATCATAACGACATACACCAGCGAACAGGCCCTTCAGCCCAACTCGCCCATGCCCTCTAGTTGGCATTTAGGGCTTGTCTCATTTGCTTACGTTTGGTCCATATCTTTCTAAATCTTTTCTATCTATTTACCTGGTCAAATATTCTTTGAACATTTTAATTGTACCTATTGCTACAACTTCCTTTGGCAGCCTGTTCCAGATAGAGACTAATCTCTGACTGAAGAAGTTGTCTCTCAGATCCCTTTTAATTTTTCCCCCACTATTGTAAATCTATGATCTCTGTTCTCAGATGCTTTAGAATATTCTACCAGGTAAAAAGACTATGAACATTAATTATATCCTTGTCCCCAATGATTTTGTTAACATCTATAAGATGTTAGACAATAAAGACTAAGCCATATGACCTCTCCCTATAACTCGAATCCTCCAGTCCCAACAACATCCTGGTGGATCACCTCTGGACCTTTTACATCATATTGATTTCTGCCCTAAGTGGTCAGAACTGTACACAGTACTCCTAGTATGCTCTCATCATCATCTTGGACAGCAGGATCATGAGGTCCCAACCTTTGTACTCAATACCCAACCCAATGGTGATAAGCATGCCAAATAGGTGTTGCTACATTGCCATCCAATTATTCATCATGGCTTGGCTTCAGGTCGAAGATTTAGGCAGGATCGTAGACATGAACATGTCCTTCAAGTCTGCACAATGGATTTAAGTACATAGTACTGCCCCACCCTTTAAACCTGGGGTTTATCTACCACAGCCTAGCAAGCTGGGACGGTGGCATCCAGTTCCTTAGGTCATAGGTGTTATGTCGCAGTGTCCTTCTCCTAGTTGGATGGTCTGACAAGGCAAATGAGCCCCTTCTGCCCAGGTTTGAAATCAGAGTTTTCCTCCTCTTAGGCTGGCTGCCAACCAAGGCTAATGAGCCCATCCTACCTATCCAGTTATACCACCAGACACTCAGTTGTGCCAATGATGTAGCAAACTTTGTGAAAACAGGGGACACCTACAAGAAGGTGTTGCTACAGACACAGTAATGTAGGAAAGTTCTAGCAAGCCAGACACTGTTCACACAGTGATCACTACACCGAGAAAGGTGATGTAGACATATACACAACAGTGAATCCTGCACCAACCTCTGTAGCAGAGGTAGTAGGTCTCTCAGCAGAAAACAAAAGCAACTATTCACTACAAACCTCTGATTCTTTCCATGAAAACAGGTTTGAATCCAGTGGGCCACTCTCATTGGATCCCAAGTGATCTAACCTTCCATGTGGGATCTTGTCAATGGCCTTAACAAATGTATATAATGCTTGCTATACACAGGCTGAAAAAAGTTTTCAATACACTAGGAATTTTTTGCTCTCTCTCCTGTTACTTTGACTGATTCCCTGTCAATATTAAGATAATCACAATCCCCAACTGTAGACAGCTGCTTCTATTGTCTGTCTACACCCGCTGCAGCTACTGTACTCGCTACGATGCTATTGCGCATGCGCGAGTCCCTGCAAAGTGCACTAGTTGAAAAAGGAGATGGAGCTTGGTTGGTGGAGGATGCCATTTCCATGGGCTCGTGTTATACATTGTATTGTTGAATTTAACAGTAAAGCATTCGTCAAAGTTGCATTTTGTGTTGTCTGGTTATTCGATGCATCAACAAACATGATGTCAGAAGTCATGGTAGATGGATTCAGAAGGCCTGACCTGTTCATGTTTAAAGGCAATGTTGCCAAGAACTGGTGCATATTCAAACAAAAATATGACATTTTCATTGTGGCAGTGCATAGTGATAAGTCTGCCTTAGTCAAAGCGTACATTTTACTAAATTTAGCGGGCTCTGAGGCCATTGAAAGGAAAGATCATTTGTATATGCAAACAAGGTGTGTGAAGGGGGTTTCGTTATCATCCCTGCTGAGTCAAGAGAGGATCCCAAGTGTTTATAAAGAAAATTTTGAGAAATGTGCAATCCACAAAAGAAGTTAACGATGGAAAGGAACAGATTTAATACCATAAACCAGAGGCCTGACGAGTTGATTTAATCATATGTCAGCGACCTAAAAAGTCTGCATCGACCAGAGAGACCTCAATGCAGCTTTAAAATGACCACACCATCCAATGCGTACCATGGAGGATGTTGCCGCACAGATGACCGATGCAACTGTCTTTCGGTTTTGGTTGCAAAGAATTCCTTCTGGCAAATCAAACTTGACTACAAGTCATCGTCCTGTTTTGCAGAAACTGCCAAAATGTTTGGCCTGGAAGTCAGCCTGAAGAAAACTGAGGTCCTCCATCAGCCAGCTCCCCACCATGACTACCAGCCCCCCCACATCTCCATCGGGCACACAAAACTCAAAACGGTCAACCAGTTTACCTATCTCGGCTGCACCGTTTCATCAGATGCAAGGATCGACAACGAGATAGACAACAGACTCGCCAAGGCAAATAGCGCCTTTGGAAGACTACACAAAAGAGTCTGGAAAAACAACCAACTGAAAAACCTCACAAAGATAAGCGTATACAGAGCCGTTGTCATACCCACACTCCTGTTCGGCTCCAAATCATGGGTCCTCTACCGGCATCACCTACGGCTCCTAGAACGCTTCCACCAGCGTTGTCTCCGCTCCATCCTCAACATTCATTGGAGTGACTTCATCCCTAACATCGAAGTACTCAAGATGGCAGAGGCCGACAGCATCGAGTCCACGCTGCTGAAGATCCAGCTGCGCTGGGTGGGTCACGTCTCCAGAATGGAGGACCATCACCTTCCCAAGATCGTGTTATATGGCGAGCTCTCCACTGGCCACCGTGACAGAGGTGCACCAAAGAAGAGATACAAGGACTGCCTAAAGAAATCTCTTGGTGTCTGCCACATTGACCACCGCCAGTGGGCTGATATCGCCTCAAACCGTGCATCTTGGCGCCTCACAGTTCGGCGGGCAGCAACCTCCTTTGAAGAAGACCGCAGAGCCCACCTCACTGACAAAAGACAAAAGAGGAAAAACCCAACACCCAACCCAAACCAACCAATTTTCCCCTGCAACCGCTGCAACCGTGTCTGCCTGTCCCGCATCGGACTTGTCAGCCACAAACGAGCCTGCAGCTGACGTGGACATTTACCCCCTCCATAAATCTTCGTCCGCGAATCCAAGCCAAAGAAGAACTTGAAAGCCCAACCCAAAATATTGGGATTAGACTGCACCGACCGTTCATTGTGAACTATAATTATTGTAATGTACAACACCTACATGGATTGTGGTTTGTGAAAAGGGTTTCCCAAGAAAAGGGATGTAGACAGCCACTTCTATTGGGTGTCTGCACCCGCTGCAGCCACTCTACTCGCTACGATGCTATTGCACATGAAGCGCACTAGTTAAAAAAGGAGATGGAGCTTGGCTGGTGGCAGACACTATTTCCAGGAGCTCTTGTTCTACACTGCATTGTTGAATTTAACAATAAAGCATTCGTCAGAGGATGCCGTTTTGTGTTGTCTGGTTATTCGATGCATCAACAAAAACAATTACCACTCTACCTCAGATTTGTACCTACTTCCATTGGAGTGCTTGCTAAAATCCTGAATCCACCTCACTGTCCCCTGGCAAGAGTACTCCACACAACCTCTGCCAGTTCCCCAAGACTTTAGAACTTTCATTCCAGCCCAATCTCTCTATCTGTGCTTTTTATCTGCACTGTCCTCCATTTCTGAACTCATTGTCATCTAGAATCAGGATCCAAAGATTACTACTTTTGAGTTTTTGCTTATTAATCAATTTCCTATGTTCTTATAATTGGCCTTTGGGTCCTTTTGTCCTTCCCATCTCTTTTGATAGTACTGAAATGGTTAACAACTACAGGATGCTAACCAACATTTTCCACATCTACTCAGTATCATCCTTAATCCTGGTGCTATCAAGGCAAGATTACCATCCTCTAATAATGTTTAGCACTGCAGAAATTCCCCTAACCAGAAGTTCCCAATTTATTATTCCTCATGGTTTCCTCCATGAAATTTGTATCGTGAAATACAAACAAAAATTAAGATATTTTGAGCATCTCATAGGGGAAATAGTAAAGTTGAATAGAGAAAAAGGCTAACTATCATTGCAGCAGGATCAGGATGGATTTGAAAGTGGGCCAAGGAAAAGTGAATGGAATTTAACTCGGACAAATTTGATGAATTAAATTTTTGGAGGTCAAACCAGGGCAGGATTTACACAGTGAATGTTAATAACCTGGGGAGAGTTGTAGAATAATGATACTTGGGGTACAGCCACATTGAGCCATGGAAACAGGCCCAGCTTATAGACGCTGAATGAATTTTTGCTTTATTCCCATTTTTCTGCATTGTCCATACCCCCTCCAAGCCCCTCCCATCCATGTAGTTATCTAAGCATTCAAAAAGTGTCCATTAGTTATCAATAGGATCTCCTCTGAACTTCCCTTGCTCTAAAGTAAACAGACCTGTTCCATGAAAATGACAAGGTATGCTGACAGAATGTTGAAGATGATGCTTGGTAGGCTTGCCTTCATCAATCAATAAAATAAATACAGGAGCAGGAATGTCACATTGTAACTGCGTAAGACATCAATGAGACTGCACTTGGACTATTGTGCACAGTTCTGGTCATTCAGTGATAGGAAAGATATTGTTAAGCTCAAAAGGGTGCAGGAATGATTCTTGAGAGTATTGACAGGACTGGAAGGCTTGAATTAAAATAGAGGCTCTTTAGGCTGAGACTTTTTCCTCTGGAGTGTAATAGGTCAATGATCATGCATCTCTGCTCCCAATGCCTCTGACTGTTCTACAATGCCTGTCCTTTATTATTGCAAGATGGAACAACATCCCTCTCTATCTGTGATCTCTTTCTGTGTGACAGCCTTTCTTCTGCATTCCTTATCTTACGTAAACTAAGCTTGCTGATTATATGGATTATTTAGAATCACTGAACCATAGAACACTACAGCACAGAAAACAGGCCATTTGGCCCTTCTGACCTGCACCCATAATCCTCCAGACCTCTCCCATCCATGTATCTATCCAGTTTATTTTTTTTTAAATTAGGATTAAAAACAAGGATTTAGACTACAGAGTTAAGAACCTGATGCATCCCAACTAAGTTCATCCTAACTCACATATGGAAATCTCAGCTGTATTTTTTAGGAGAAAACTATTCATTATATTAATGAAGTGTGTGTCCAGCAAAATCAAAAGTATAGCAGTGACATCCTTATTTTTTGTATGGGGGGGGGGGGGGGTGGGGAAGCATTTCAGCTCTTTAGATGCTTATAAGAAAATGACATGGAATGTATTTTCAAAAATTGCCTTTGGTACCTGACTGACCAGGATTACTGACAATCCCATAGCAAACCATTCTCTGTTGACAAATGGAGATATCTGCTTTGAATCTCAGCATGTCATAAAATAGTTGAGCTTAATGAAAAATGTTTGCCATAATTTTAACAGAAAAATTGGGAAAAGTAAGGCTGAGAACTCACTGATTTGAGAAACAAAATATTCATCAAGGGAGGCTGTGCACTGTCCAACAACATTTTTGAAGCTTTCACTGCAGTTTAGCCCAGACCAAAAATACTTTGCTGACAGCTTGGAACAAAGGAAGAACTGAAAATATTGGAACTTGAAATAAAAACAGAAATTATTGGAAATAGCAAATGATTTCAACTCTGCAAAAAAGAACGGGGGATTTCAATGGTGCCTTTCAAACGAACATGCAAGATTTCCTCTTTACATTCGCTGAAAGATTGGATGTGAATGGGCCATCCTTTGTGCCCAATGGATAGTCCTCGTATTCTTGAAGAAAGCATTATTACCTTCTAGATATGTCTTTTTAGCAACCCTTCTATTTGGCCTGAGATTCTTGGCAATCTCTTGCCTAGCTTTACACCCTTCCTAAAAATGCTTTTCAAAACTGTGTTGGCAATCCAAACTGCTTTTACAATTCATGATCTATATCAGTGAAATGTTTCTTTTGCAGATTTATTCAGCTATGCAATGTCCCATGTGCCATGGTTATTATTTAGTGTTCAATTCTATTTATGCGTGAAAGGATGGTAGTCAGGTAAACAAAACAGCTGTGGTCTGCATGATGGGGAAAGTCCTGAAATTATCTTGGGTAAGGACTTAATAGGTTTCAGGGTGAGTTGGCCAATTAGATACAAAGTTGACGGTGGTAGGAGGCAGAGGATGGGTATGAATAATTGTTTTTAGATTGGAGGTTTGTGACCCCCACAATGGTGTTGTTTGTCACCTATATTAATGATTTGGATGACAATGTAGTTGACATGGTTAATCAATTTGCAGATGATACCAAAACTGTTGCTATAGTGGACAGGGACAAAAGTGTTTTTTTTAATTACAACAGGATCTAGATCAACTAGAAAGGTTGGCCAAGAAATGGCACATGGAATTTAACTTGGACAAGTGTGAAGTGCTGCATTCTGACAGATTAAACCAATGCAAAGCATATCCTATAAATGGAAAATTCCTGAAATGTATTGGAGAACAGAGATACCTCAGGGTACTGAAAGTGGCAATGCAGCTAGACAGGGTCATAAAAGAGCCATTTGGTGCATTTTTTTTTGATTAAGGCTTTGAGGTTAGAAGTTGAGACATCATGTCACAACTGTACATGATGCATGCAATGGTATATGGAATGAGCTATCAGAAACCATTTCAATGTTTAAAGGATATTTAGATTGGTACATGGATAGGAAGAATATAGAGTGATATGGATAAAATGCAGGTAATTTTACAT
Source organism: Narcine bancroftii (assembly GCF_036971445.1). NCBI lineage: Eukaryota > Metazoa > Chordata > Chondrichthyes > Torpediniformes > Narcinidae > Narcine > Narcine bancroftii. The sequence continues at coordinate 360,002,701 of NC_091469.1, read as the reverse complement.
GATAGAGGAATTAGGGGATATGGGGAGAAGGCAGGTAGGTGGAGTTAGGTCATAAATTAGATCAGCCATGATCGTATTGAATGGTGGAGCAGGCTCGATGGGCCATTTTTGGCCTACTCCTGTTCCTGTTTCCTCTGTTTCCTCTGTTTCCTCTGTTTCCTCTGTTTCCTCTGTTTCCTCTGTTTCCTCTGTTTCCTCTGTTTCCTCTGTTTCCTCTGTTTCCTCTGTTTCCTCTGTTTCCATGTAATTAGGACCAGCTCAGGTAGGCAACACAATCTTCACATAAGAATTAGGCCGGGAGTCAGTGGCCAGTCGGGAAAACCAGCCCTCTCCAGGAAAATAGGAAAAAAGTTAGGAAAAAGCAAAGTGTAACAAAAATAGAGTACAAGAAGTAGAAGATAAAGAAGATGGCTTCCAAGAAGGAGAAAGTAAGAACAACTGGAAAAAAAAAGTTTAAAAGTCACCAGAGAAGAAAGAAGAAGGCCTTACCTGCAGGAAGGAACAGGATGCTGTGGTGATGAGGAGCGCCCGACCCTCTAGGTCAATGCCTGCCCTACAGGGTCGTGACCCACCAGCCGGTGCACTACCAAAATGGCTCTTGGAGCCAAACAAAAGTGTGCAACTATGCAATCAAAGGAGAAAGAAGACACCGGCGAGAGAGGGGCTCAGCAGAAGAGAGGGCTGTCACAGAGCAAGCAGATGAGGGATGCCCGACATTAGGGCTCTCAGCTGGAGGATAAGGAAGACAGCAGAAGAGGGAGCAACGAAACAGACGTGGAAGACAGACAGAGGGAAGATTGACAAGACAACCAATGTCAGGAAGCACAACAGACGAGCAGCCTAGGAGGGGAGGAACAGCAACAAGAGGCCCAAAAAGAGGCCCAACAAAGAGATACAAGCAGCTCATCAGGAAAAACAGAAGAGACACAGAAGAAGACCAAGATCTTCATGAGAAATAGAAGATAAAACTGATGGACAAAGAGAAATAAAAGGTAAAACTGATGAACAGAATATGATAAAGTATTTTTTGAAGAACAAATGAGATCAGTAAAAGAATGGTTTTCATTAGAGTTTAAAGCAATTAAAAGGAAAATGAAAAGAACAGAAGATAAAATGCAAAGGTTAGAACTGGTAATGACAGAAATAGGGAAAAGAGTAGAGAATGTGGAAGAGTTGGAAACGGCTGTAGAAATGGAAGTAAATTACTTGAGAAAAATTGGAAGAAAGTGACAAAAAAATTAAAGAGACACAAGAGTTGTTATCTCAGAAAATTGATATGTTGGAAAATTATAATAGGCGAAACAACACAAGGAGGGTGAAGAAGGCACAGACATGAAGGAATTTATAAAAGGATGGATCCTGAAGGTCCTGGGAATGACAGAAATGCAGGAAGAAATGGAAATAGAAAGGGCACACAGAGCATTAGCTCCAAAAACACAGGCACATCAAAAACCAAGATCCATCTTAGTAAAACTTGTGAGAAACACAACAAGAGAAAATATACTGGAACGGGCAAGGAATAAAATTAGAGAAGATAATAAACCATTGGAATACAAGGGTCAAAAATATTTTTTTAACCAGACATAAGTTTTGAACTTTTAAACAGGAGGAAGGAATTAAATACATGAAATCAACTTTATGGAAAAAAGGTGATAAATTCATATTAAGACATCCAGCCATAATTAAAATATTTATACCTGGGGAGCAAAACAGACTGTTCTCGGATCCAGAGGAAGCGCAAGAATTCGCAGAACATTTACAGGACAGAGAAGAGATGGAGATGTAACAAGAATGAAGAATGGTGATAAAGTATATATAAAGATGTAAAAACAATGTATATGTAAAGAACTAAAGAGGGAAAAGAAAAGTGAAGGAAGGGAGGGAGAAAAAAAAGAGCTTTGTTATATGTGTTTAAAAAAAAGTTTTCTGGAGAGGGCTGGATGGAGGGAGAATAACCGTCACTGCAAAATCAGTTCACACTGCGAACAAGATCGCAATCCAAATGAAAAGGGGAGTTGTGGTTGCCTGGCAACTCAGAGGGGGGTGACCTTTTGGGGTTAAGGTATTAGTGGATGTGGGAACTGCGGGGCTACTTTATGTCTTAAATATGTTGTCGTACATTAAGTGTAATAAGAGAAAACTAAGATGAAAATGGGAAAGGGGGATGGAGGTGTCCAAGAGGTGGAAAAGAGGCGTATGCAAGCTATAAGATGGCCACATTAAACTATATGACTATAAACATTAATGGAATACATAACCAAATTAAAAGGAAGAGGCTACTAAATTTATTGAAGAAGGAAAAATAGATATAGCATTTGTGTAGGAAATGCATCTAACTGAAGCGGAACATAAACTAAAGAGAGACTGGGTAGGACACGAAACGGCAGCATCCTATAATTCAAAAGCTAGAGGTGTAGCCAAACTAGTTAATAAAAATGTACCAATCAAAATAGAGGAGGAAATAATAGATCCAGCAGGGAGGTATGCAATGATAAAGTGTCAGATATACTCAGAATTTTGGAATTCTCTCAATATATATGCACCTAATGAAGAGGATCAAAAGTTTATGCAGGATATTTTTTTGAATATTGTAGATACACAAGGAAATATATTTATAGGAGGGGATTTTAATCTTAATTTGGACCCATTGTTAGATAAAACTGGACAAAAGAGAAGTAAAAAGAATAAAGTAGCCAAATTTATGGTTCATTCAATGCAGGAAATGAAACTTATGGATATATGGAGGAGGCAACACTCAAGAGAGAAGGAATTTTCATATTATTCGAGTAGGCACAAAACTTACTCAAGGATTGATATGTTTCTGTTGTCAGCCCATATTCAAGGGAGAGTTAGGAAAACCAAGTATAAAGCTACACTACTATCAGATCATTCACCCCTATTATTAGAAATAGAACTGGAGGATATCCCACCAAGAACATATAGATGGAGGTTAAACTCCATGCTGCTTAAAAGACAGGAATTTAGAGAGTTTATTGAATGCTAAATTAAAACATTTTGAAATAAACACAGGATCAGGGAAAGACAAATTTATATTATGGGATGTAATGAAAGCCTTCATTAGAGGGCAGAAAATAAGTTATGTGACTAAGATGAAAATGGATTACAATCGAGAAATAGAGCAGTTGGAAAGGAAGATAGGAAGTACAGAAAAGGAATTAGTAAAAAGGGATGATATAACAAAAAGGAGAGAATTGGCAGATAAAAAAAATAAATACAAAACATTACAAATGTACAAGGTGGAGAAGAACGTAATGAAAACAAAGCAAAGGTATTATGAACTGAGAGAAAAAACACAAAATATTAGCCTGGGAAATTAAAACAGAACAAGCTAAAAGAACGATACTGGCATCAACGAAAAGGGACAAACAAATTACATATAACCCAGAAGAGATTAATGAAAATTTAAAGGAATTTTATGAACAATTGTATCAAACTGAGAACGAAGGGATAGATGATAAAATAGAGGAATTTTTAGCTAAAATTGAACTGCTGAAATTGCAAGAAGAGGAACAAATCAAACTAATAAAACCATCTGAAATAGAGGAAGTACAGGATATATTAAAAAAAACTCCCAAACAATAAAACACCAGGAGAGGATGGATTCCCAATAGAATTTTATAAAACATTTAAAGAGTTATTAATTCCTCATCTCCAGGAAGTAATGAACCAGATAGAAGAAACACAAAACTTGCCAGATTCATGCAAGATGGCAATAATTACGGTAATACTAAAGACAGGGAAGGATCCATTAACACCAGCATCATATAGACCAATATCTCAACTTAACTCAGACTATAAAATCGCGAAATTATTAGCAAACAGAATGACTAATTGTGTATCTAAAATAGTAAAACAAGATCAAACTGGATTTATTAAGAAAAGACGAACAGCAGACAATGTCTATAAACTTATTAAACTAATCCAAGCAGTTCAAGGAAATAAGAAACCAACAGTGGCTGTTGCTCTAGATGCAGAAAAAGCCTTTGACAGAGTAGAGTAAAACTACTTTTTTAAAGTATTACAGAAGTTCAATCTACCAGAAAAATATATGAATTGGATTAAAGCATTGTATAATGGACTGTTGGCAAAGGTAACAGTAAATAGATATGTATCGAGTCACTTTAAATTAAGTAGGTCAACTCGACAGTGATGTTCACTATCCCCCTCATTGTTCGCCTTAGCAATAGAACCTTTGGCAGAACTGAAAAATAGAAAATAAAATAAAAGGGATAAAAATAAAGGAGAATAAAATCAGCTTATTTGCAGATGACATCATAGTATAACAGAACCTGAGGTATCAGTAAAAGAATTACATAAGAAATTGAAGGAATATGCAGAAATATCAGGGTACAAGATCAACGCAAAGAAAAGTGAAGTGATGCCAATGAGTAACGCAGACTATACAGAATTTTAAAAAGAATCACCATTTAAATGGCAAGCACAAACAATCCGATACCTAGGGATCAGGTAAGATAATAACTTAAGCCACTTGTACAAACTAAATTATCAGCCACTAATAAAGAAATTGCAGGAAGACTTAGAACATTGGAAAGAATTACTGCTAATGTTGATAGGGAGGGTAAACTGCATTAAAATGAATGTGTTCCCAAGGATACAATACTTATTTCAAACATTGCCAATTCCCTTAACAGAAAAATTCTTTAATGAACTAAAGAGAATAATAAGGAAATTCTTGTGGAAAGGGTGGAATCCAAGGGTAGCATTAGATAAATTAGCAGAAGTATCATCAAGGTGGTTTACAGTTACCAAATTTTAGAAATTATTATAGAGCTGCACCATTAAGGTATTTATCAGATTTTTACCAGACTGAACTAAGATAGAACTAGATAAAATAGGGGAAAAGTATACTTTATAAGTGGGATGAAAAGATGGTGCAATATGAAAACTCACCAATATTGCATCATTTACTTAATACATGGAAGAAGATCCACTTAGAAAGGAAAAAAAAACAAATGATCAAATACCAAAATTACTATTGACGCAAAATCCGCTAATCCCTTTTAAAATAAACAACCTTTCCTTTAGAGAATGGGAGAGAAAATGAATCAAAAGAATAGAAAATTGTTTTTTGGGAAATAATTTATTAACATTTGAACAGTTGAAGTACAAATATGGAATAACTCATGGTACAATGTTTGCATATCATCAATTGAAAGCTTATTTAAAGGATAAATTGGGAAACAGCTTGAGATACCTGAAGGAAGCAGCTTTGAATACGTGATTACAGACACAATGATAATCAAAAGATTTAAAACCAACATGTATATTAAGCTGCAAGATAAGGAAAACGAAATAAACTATAAACCTAAGCAGAAGTGGGAAAAGGATTTAAACATAAAGATAAAAAAATGAAGTGTGGGAAAAGTTATGTTCTGGAACTATGAAAAATACAATAAACACAAGGTTACAAATGATACAGTATAATTGGTTACACAGGGTATATACTACTCCTCAAAAATTAAAAAAATGGGATTCAACATTAACGGATAGATGTTTTCGCTGTAAGAAGGAAATGGGAACAACATTACATGCAACTTGGGCATGTACAAAAGTGAATACATTTTGGGAAGAATTAAATCAGATACTAAATAAAATTACAAAAAACAACATACCAAAAAAACCAGAGATATTTCTTTTAAGTAACATATGAAGTAGAGAATTAGCCCTCAAATTGGATAAAGTGCAAAAAAAATTCATTATGATAGCTTTTGCGATAGCAAAAAAATGTATAATGTCAACTTGGAAAATGGAAGAGAGCATGAGTATACAGCAATGATACATGGAAATGAATAAATGTTTTCCATTGGAAAAAATACCATAATTTTAAAAATAAAGTCACAATGTTTGAACAAATTTGGGAACCATACATGGAACATATCAGAGAGAGCTTGCGTATGACCTCCATCCCCTAAAATGAGAATTAAAATGTTAAGACGACAAAACGACTAGATTCAGTGTGTAATAAATAGGTGATGCATTTTTCTTGTTTATTTTCCTTTGTTGAAGATATTGTTTTATTGTATTGTACATGTTGAAAATTTATGGGCTTTGGAGGGGGGAGGATAGAGGGGAGGGAAAGTGGGGGAAACAAAGGGGAGAAATGACCACTGTGAACATTTAATAAGATACATTTGTACATATTTTGGTTGATATGGTTGTCTGAAAAATAAAAAAATTATAAAAAAACATATGAATTAGGCCAAGGCACCTGTTCTATTTTGTATAACCATGACAAATTTATCTCGATGGTGGAGAAGTCAATATTAAATGTAATGGATGGAATAATGAATAAACTATGTTAATTGGAAGAGACCAATAAAAGGAAGAGTAGCTAAAGGAACGGCCAGTGAGGAGCAGCCCAGGGAAGGAGTGGAATGCTGAGGCTTTGGCTCAAGAGGTTTCGGCAAGCAGTGGCTGAGAAAGAGCTTGCTTGCTACCAGAGAAGCAAGGCCAGGTGAGATAGTTTAAATCCTCTAATTTAATTTAGATTAAATGAATCAATGAATTGGTCTGGTTGCAGGATGTGGGAAATCTGGGACAGCATACTTGTCCCTGATGACTACAGCTGTAGAAGGTGCATCCAGCAGCAGCTCCTTATAAACTAAGTTAGCGAATTAGAGCTGGATTTGGATGAACTGTGGATCTCAAGGAAAATAGAGGTAGTTGGAGACGGGAGTTTCAGGGAGACAGTTACCCCTAAAATTCAGGAGACAGGTCGCTGGGTGATTGTCAGGAGAGGGAAGGGGAAGATGCAGACAGTGCAGAGTACCCTGGTGGTCATTCCCATCAACAATAGGTATACCATTCTGGATACAGTTAGTGGGGATGACCTATCAGGGACAAGTCAAGGTGGTCACATTTCTAGCACAGCGGCTGGTCCCCCAGCTCAGAAGGGAAGCGGGGAAGAAGAGGAGAGAGATGGTGACTGGGGACACATTGGTTAGACAAGTGAATAGGGGGTTCTGTGAATGAGACTGAGGCTCCTGAATGGCATGTTGCCTCCCAAGAGTGAGGGACAGGGATGTCTATGATGGAGTTCATAGCATTCTGGAGGGGGAGGGGGACCAGCTGGGTGGTGTGGTCCACGTGGTGATCAATGACATAGATAGGAGTTGGGATGAGGTCCTGAGGAGAGAATATATGGAGTTAGAAAAGAAGTTAAAAACAGGACCTCAAGGGTGGTAAACTCAGGATTGCTGCCTGTGCCATCCACCAGAGAACAGGAAGATCTGGCAGATGAATATGTGGCTAAAGAGTTGGTGCAGGGACAGGGGTCAAATTTATGGATCATTGGGATCTCTTCTGGGGAAGGTCTGACGTCTACAAGAAGGGCTGCACCTGAACTGGAGGGGGACTAATATTCATAACATAACATAACAATTACAGCACGGAAACAGGCCATTAGGCCCTTCTGGTCCGCACCGAACCAAACACCCCTTTCTAGTCCCACCTCCCTGCACAATGCCTATAACCCTCCATCTTCTTCTCATCCATATACCTGTCCAACCTTTTCTTAAATAATACAATTGACTCCGCCGCCACTATTTCTCCCGGAAGCTCATTCCACACGGCTACCACTCTCTGAGTAAAGAAGTTCCCCCTCATGTTACCTCTAAACCTCTGCCCTTTAATTCTTAACTCATGTCCTCTTGTTTTAATCTTTCCTCCTCTTAACGGAAATAGTCTATCCACATCCACTCTGTCTATCCCTTTCATAATCTTAAATAATTCTATCAAATCCCCTCTCAACCTTCTACGCTCCAAAGAATAAAGACCTAATCTGTCCAATCTCTCCCTATACTCTAGATGCTTAAACCCAGGTAACATTCTGGTAAACCTTCTCTGCACTCTCTCCACTCTGTTTATATCCTTCCTATAATTAGGCGACCAGAACTGCACACAGAACTCCAAATTAGGCTGCACCAACGTCTTATACAATCTCAACATCACCTCCCAACTCCTATATTCCATGCAATGATTGATAAAGGCCAGCATACTAAAAGCCTTCTTCACCACCCTATTCACGTGAGTTTCTACCTTCAGGGAACGATGTACCGTTACTCCTAAATCTTTCTGATCTTCTGTATTCATCAATGCTCTCCCATTTACCACGTATGTCCTATTCTGATTCTTCTTACCAAAATGAAGCACCTCACACTTATCAGCATTAAATTCCATCTGCCATTTTTCAGCCCACTTTTCTAAGCAGCCCAAATCCCTCTGCAATCCTTGAAAACCCTCTTCATTATCCACTATTCCACCTATCTTAGTATCATCTGCATATTTACTAATCCAATTCACCACCCCATCATCTAGATCATTAATGTATATAACGAACAACAATGGGCCCAATACAGATCCTTGAGGCACACCACTGGTCACCGGCCTCCAACCTGACAGACAATTATCCACTACCACTCTCTGGCCTCTCCCTTTCAGCCAATGTTCAATCCATTTGACTATCTCAAAATTTATACCTAAAGACTGCACCTTCTTAACTAACCTTCCATGTGGTACCTTATCGAAGGCCATACTGAAGTCCATATAGACAACATCCACTGCGCTACCCTCATCCACATTCCTAGTCACCTCTTCAAAAATTTCAATCAGATTGGTCAAACATGACCTTCCTCCCACAAATCCATGTTGAGTGCTCCTGATCAGACCCTGTCTATCCAGATGTTTATAAGTACTATCTCTAAGAATTTTCTCCATTAATTTACCTACCACAGACGTCAAACTTACAGGCCGATAGTTGCCAGGCTTCCTCCTTGAACCCTTTTTAAATAACGGAACCACATGCGCAATGCGCCAATCCTCCGGCACTATCCCCATATCTAATGACATTTGGAAAATTACCGCCAGAGCCTCTGCTATTTCCTCCTTCACTTCTCTCAATGTCCTGGGGAAGATCCCGTCTGGTCCCGGAGACTTATCCACCTTTATATTCTTCAAAAGCCTTAAAACTACACCTTTTGTAATCTCTATATTCCCCATATTTACCCAATTTGCTTTTTTAATCTCACATCTCCCAATATCCTTCTCCTTAGTGAATACCGAAGAAAAGAAACTGTTCAATATCTCCCCCATTTCTCTAGGCTCCACACACAGTTCTCCACTCTGATTTTCTAAGGGACCAATTTTGTCTCTAGCTTTCTTCTTACCATTAACATATTTGTAGAACTCTTTTGGATTAGTTTTCACCCTGCTTGCCATAGTTTTCTCGTACCTTCTTTTAGCTTTCCTAATTCCTATCTTAAGATTCCTCTTACATTTAATGTATCTTTCAAACATCTCCTTAACTCCATGCTTCTTATATCTAATGTACGCCTCCCTTTTTCTTCGAACCAAGTTTCCAATATTCCTTGAAAACCACGGCTCTCTCAAACCTTTTGCCCCTCCTTTTAACCTAACAGGAACATAAAGCTTTTCAACTCTCAAAATCTGATCTTTAAAAGACTTCCATCTCTCTACTACATCCTGCCCATAAAACAAATTGTCCCAATGCACACCCTGCAAGTCCTTTCGCATCTCCTCAAATCTAGCTTTTCCCCAATCAAAAACCTCAACCCTTGGCCCTGACTTCTCTCTTTCCATAATGACATTGAAGCTGATGGTATTATGATCACTGGACCCGAAGTGCTCGCCAACACTAACCTCCGTCACTTGACCCATCCCATTTGCCAACAGTAGATGTAACACTGCTCCTTCTCTGGTCGGCACCTCTACATATTGTTGTAAAAAACTATCTTGCACACATTTCACAAACTCTAACCCATCCAGTCCTTTCACAGAATGTGTTTCCCAATCTATATGTGGAAAATTAAAATCTCCCATAATTACAACCCTGTGCTTATCACAAATATCTACTATCTCCCTACAGATTTGCTCCTCTAGGTCTCGGTCCCCTCCGGGTGGTCTATAATACACCCCTACAAGTGTAACCTCTCCTTTCCTACTCCTCAGTTCCACCCAAATAGCCTCTGTGGATGTGCCCTCTAATCTATCCTTCCTAGGCACTGCTGTAATATTTTCCCTGACAAGCAATGCAACCCCACCTCCTCTTGCCCCTCCGACTCTATCACACCTAAAACAACGAAACCCAGGGATATTCAGTTGCCAATCACATCCCTCCTGCAACCATGTCTCACTAATCGCTACCACATCATACTTCCAAGTATCAATCCACACCTTCAGCTCATCCACCTTTTTTTACAATACTCCTGGCATTAAAATACATGAATTTCAGAGATTTCCCAATTTTTAATCCCTGTTTTCCCTCATCTTTAATAACAACATTATTTACTTTTCCTGCCAATTGCCCTTCATTTTCTTCCAGAGCATTTCCCTTCCCTATCACCTGCCCATCCATATTCAAATACTTACTACAAACTTTCTTTGTTTGCATTCTAAGCTTCTCCTTACTGCTCTGTACTATTTTGTTCCCTCCCCCCCAACCTCTAGTTTTGCAGGAGGGTGGGAAACAGCATGTGAGTACAGAGATCAGGGTAGAAATGAACCAGGGTGTTAGGGTCAAGAAATAGGAAAATTTAAAAAGTCTAAAATAAGGGGCAGTGCCGGGTCTTTGCCAAAGTTGCTCACCACACTGGAGGGCTTTGGCACAATATTGGGCTACAAAGCCAATGTAGAAAAAAAAGCATCATTATGCCACTGAATAAATTTAACCCCACAAAGAATACCAAAGAAACAGCAACTTCAGTTGGCAGGCAGGAGCTATAAAATACCTAAGAATCAAGATTGATAGTAACCTGGAAAATATATATAAACTCAACTAACCCACTATGCTTGAGAAGATTGAGAGCAACTTAATGAGATGGAAGGATCTGTCCATCAACTGCATAAAGATGAAGGTGATGCCAGGACTCCAATACCTCTTCCAATCTTTGCCAATTCCATTACAACAATCTCTTTTTTAAGGCTCTGAATGGTAATATAAGGAAATTTATTTGGACTGGGAAAGTACCCAGAACAGTCTTGAAAAAACTAACATGGCACTACTCCTTGTGGGGGGGGGGGGGGCCCAAGGTTGCTTCATTTTAAGAAATATTATCTAGTAGCTCAGTCGAGTTTCATTGCATCCTTCTTTGAGGAAGGGGAACTTCCCATTTGGGAGCAAAAGGGATTTCACACAATAGGGGAGAGGACGGAAAAGGATTTCATATATAAATGGGATGCCAAATTAATAGCAACAAAAAACAGATAACCTCAAACTGAAACATCTGATTAAAATCTGGCATGAAACTAATGAATGTATTGGAAAGAAAGTGGAAATATTGCCCAAGGAACCACGGACTCAAAATGAATTGAAGTCCATGAACAAGGGCAATAAAATCTTGGATATTTGGCACTGAAAGGGGATCCAACATATTGAGGAGTGAAACAAAGCTTATGTCCTTTGAGCAGCTAAGAGACTTGACACTGTTTTCTCCAATTAAGATCATTCCTAAAGGACAGATGGGGCCCTACAATGACCCCGCCTACACCTAGTGAGGTTGAAGAGTTACTTCAACAAGGAAACGCACCCAAATTTATATCAAGAATGTACTCGGTACGCCAAGGTGAAAGCCCCAAACAGAAGCTACACAGATCAAAGGAAAGATAGGAGTTGGACATGGGCATCACAATTGACGAAAAATGGTGTAAAGACAATGTGACAAGTTATCAACTCTAGATACAGACTGGTTCAATACAACTTTCTGCACCAGCTCTACCTCACACCACAAAAAATTCACAAGGTAAAACCAGAGGTGCCAGAGACGTGCTTCTTGTGTGGAGTGGAGCAGAGAACAATTCGTTCATGCAGCCTGGTCCTGCACAAAGGTAGCCCCATTTTGGCAGTATTTGGCCGACATACTAACTAGAATAATGAAAGTAATCTTTCCGCTGGACCCAACATTGTATCTGCTGGGAAACCTTATGGACATAAGCTACAAATTAACCAAATTCCAATCGTATTTATATCTTTGGCCATAGCAAAAAATTCTTAGTGATGTCCTGGAATTCTGACTCCCCTCTTCATATCAGCAAGTGGATTAACAAGATGCATAGCTATATTCCCATGGAAAAATTATGTATAATCTTAGAAACCAACACAGCACCTTTGTTAAAATATGGCAGCCATAACTGAAGTATACAGGAGCACGACTGTAGCCACACCCCAGCAACAAGACTTAGAGATTCACCAAAAGATGGATCAAAAAAAGTAGATATACAAGGGCTTGGCTCCACAGCTTCTATGGATACACACTGGAAGTGCCAATGCCACACCCATCCCCTCTTTCTTTTCTTTCTCTCTTAGCTCCTCTACTTTTCCTTCTCTTTGCAATTTGCGGGGGGGGGAGGAACATATATATATATATATATATATAGATTGTTGGAAGATATTGATATGCTCTGTAATAGTCAATCATGTGTTCTCCTGGTTTAATAATGGAAAATCAAAAATAAATATTAAATAAAATAATGTGCAGCAAAGATCACAAAAAGGTCAGGCAGGTGAAAAGACAGGATAATTTTCTGTACAATAGAAATATAGCAAAATTGGTTACAGATACTGGTCAAAAGGTACTGTACTTAAATGCATGTAGCATTGAAATAAAGTAGATGACCTTGTACAGCTACAGATTAAAAGATACAACATTGTGGCCATCACCAAGTCATGGCTTGATGACAGATGTGATTGGGAGCTCAATGTCCAAGGGTACACAGTGTATAGGAAAGATAGACAGGTAGATAGAGGGGGAAGGTGGGGCCCTGATGGTAAGCAATGATATTAAATCACTAGAAAAAAAGGTAAAAAGGGTAAGAAGTGGTAGAATCTTTATGGCTTGAGTTTAGAAATGGCAAGGGTAAAAGGACCATATTAACAGTTATATACAGGCCCCCAAACAACAGCTGGGAAGTGAACTACGAGTTAGAGCTGAAAATAGAAAAGTGTGTCAGAAGGAAAATGTCAAAATCATTATGAAAGATTTTAACATGAAAGGGGATTGGGAATGTCAGATTGACTTTCTTAGGAGAGAGAATTTGCAAAATGCTTATGGGATGGTTTTTTGGAACATCTTATCAATAAGCCCACCAGGGGATCGGTGGGTGGTCTTGGATTGATTGATGTGTAATGAACCTCAGGTGATTATGGAACTAAAGATAATGGAACCCTTAAGAAGTAGTGATCATAACATATTTGAGTTCAGTTTCAAATTTGAATAGGTGTGTCAATATTTCAGTGGTATGAGAGAGGAACTGCCCCAAGTTGTCTGGAAAAGTAAGCTAAATGGAGGGACAGCAGAGCAGAATTGGATGATATTTCTACAAGAAATAAAGTGCAGGATAGATATATTATAAGAAAAAAGAAAATTATGAATGGGAAAAATGGCACTAATGTGGCTAACAAGAGAGGTTAAAACGAAAATAAAAGCGAAAGGGAGGGCATACAAGGAAACAAATATTAGTAGAAAAACAGAAGACTGGGAAACTTTTAAAAACTTACAGAAAGAGACAAAGAAAGTCATTAGGAAAGAAAAAATGAACTATGAAAGGAAGTTGGCAAATAACATACAAAAGGATATTAAGAATTTGTTTTAAATATATGAAGAGTAAAAGTGAAACCGATTGAAAATGACGCTGGAGAAATTATAATAGGTGACAAAGAGATGGCAGAGAAATGATATGAATATTTTTCATCAATCTTCACTGAGAAAGACAATAGCGATATACCTGATAGCCTTCTCAGGGAATAGAATTAAGAACAGTCAGGATCACTAGAGAAAGTGCTTAGTAAGCTAAATGGACTAAAGATAGATAATTTTCCCATACCAGATGAGGTGTGCCCACAGGTTCTGAAGGAGGTGGCTCTGGAGATTGTGGAGGCATTGGAAATGATTTTCCAGGAATCAATAGACCCTGGCTTGGTTCTGGAGGACTGGAAGGTCACAAATTTAGTTCCACTGTTTAAGATAGGAGGGAGGCAGAAAAAGGGAAATTATAAGCCTATTAATCTGATGGCAGTAGTTGGAAAGTTATTGGAGTCAATCCTCAAGGATGAGGTTATGAAATAACTCAAGGTGCATGACATGACAGATCATGGTTTCATGAAGGGAAGATCCTGCCTGACCAACCAAATGGAATTTTTTTGAGGTAATCTCAAGTAGGATGGATAAAGGAGAAGCTGTGGAAGATAGTGAGAGTGAATAAAATGCTAAAATGTTGGGAGATTTTGAGATCAAGAAAGATACGGTGTTGGGTGTTTTGAGGAGTATTAAATTGGAAAAGTCATCAGGTCATGATGGGATGCATCACAGATTATCAAAAGAGGTAAGTGAAGAGATTGCTGGGGCCTTGACAGAGATCTTTGCATCCTCATCAACTACAGGTAAGGTGTTGGAACATTGGAGAGTAGCTAATGTTGTACTTTGTTCAAGAAGGGACATAGGAATAATCCATGAAATTATAGGTTGGTAAGACATGCATCAGTGGTAGAGAAACTAATTGAAATGATACTTAGGGAGAGGCCTTGTGGCTATTTGGAAAGGCATCATCAGCTTAGAGAAGGTCAATGTGGCTTTGTGGTAGGTTGCTCGTGTTATTTGAAGTGACAAAGGTAGTTGATGAGGGTAGGGCAGTAGATGTTGTCTATATGGACTTGGGGTAAAGCATTTGACAAGGTACTTCATGGTCAACTAGTCAATAAAGTACTGATGTCTGGAATCCACAGTCAATTGATTTTTTTTTAATTCAAAATTTACTGGCCCATAGAAGACTGAGGAAGTGGTGGAATGAGGGCCATAGTCTGAATTAAAAATTTAAATAACTCTAATATAAAATTGAAGACAAATGATAGGCCCATATTGTCCCCCTTAGTTTTTCCCAGTTTGGATAATCTTGCTTCCCATAACCCTTTCACTCAAGTTCACAATTCCTCAACTCTCAATTACCTTCTCTCCATAACTCAGTTTACCTCCCAATTATTGCACCACATCCATCACCTTCCATCTAATAATGACAGAACCCAACTCCTCACCAGTCTTTCCTCCCCTCGGCTGCTAATACCTTAACTTTCACATCATTACTCACCTCCAGCTTGCAAGAACCTCCTCTGCCATCTAATTGCCTTCTCATCTTAATTGCTACAGCCAATCACAAACTCTTCACAAGACACCCTGGGCTGGATGAAGGAATGATGTTTCCCCTGTCTGGGGAATCTAGAACTAGAGGTCTCAGAATAAGGGCCATGTCATTCAGGTCTGAGATATGGAGACCACAAAGATGGTGGAATTCCAGACAGCAAAGAGATGATAGGAGCTGGGGATAGGGCACAAAAATGAAAGTGAGCTAGAGGTTCAACCATAATCTTGATAAACAGTGGAACGGTTTCAAATGGCCAGTTACCATAGTTCTGCTCCCAATCCTTGTTCTTCCCTTCCACACAAATACCTTGTTAGTCCTTTTCCTCATCCTTCCCAATGTAACAGCTAGGTTAAAAATCCACTTCAATGGTATTGAATGCACAACAGTCATTCGCACTATGTCAATCTCATGTAAATGAGACTCAGTTACTAGGACGTGATCTTTAATGTATTTTTCAAGTCATTATATGAAGACCATGCAATCTATTCTTTGAACTCCAAATATCTGCAATACTTCAGCAGAACTATATTTGTTGCAGCAAGTGGGCGATGGCTCCTCTTAGTTATATTGCACTGGACAATGAATATTATGCTGCCTGAATAATTTTGGGTGGACTGATCATGAAAATCACCTTAAAATATTCCCATCACGTACGTTTAAAAAAAAAAACACCTTTTTTTAAATTTCCTGTCATATTGTAAGTCTACATTAAACAACAAAACCATGAAATGCAGCAAGAAATTGAAAATTTATTTTCTGTATTTGCACTTAGATCCCTGCTGATCTTTGTTCAGTCAATGATGAACATAGAGAAAGGTTTCACCATGACATTGGAACATGGAAAAGTGGTATCAGGGCCATTGGAATCCATCAATGCTGGCTGACTATTGTTGGACATTGACATGAAAGGCATCGAACAAAAATCAGAGACAAACCATTTTTAAATTCAGTTGAACTAATGCAAAGTATCAGTATTTGTTGTGAGTGAGGAAACAGATTTGGTAGGTCTCAACAACAAGGACACTGGGCACAGTTTTATTTACAGAAGGCAAGTGTGGGAAATGGTAACAGCACGCACGCACACACGCCCCCCCCCCCACCCCCACCAAGTTTACAGCAGCCGTGGGAAAATAATAGCAGACAATTAATAACAAACATGGAGAAAAATAGCATAGGAAGAAAATACACACATATACATTTTTTTTAAACTTTATTTATTCAATCAAAATACAGATAATAAGTAAGATATATAACAATAAACAAAGCATGAACGTTATATATTATATATATTAAACAAAAAGAAAGAAAAAAAGAAAAAAAGGAAAGAACCCCCCCCTTTCAGCCAACTCTTCTAAGGAGAGCCATAAAGAAAAAAGAAAAAATAAAGAAAAGTAAAGCATACATATTAAAATCTAGTCAATATATATCAAAATGT
Source organism: Narcine bancroftii (assembly GCF_036971445.1). Taxonomy (NCBI): domain Eukaryota; kingdom Metazoa; phylum Chordata; class Chondrichthyes; order Torpediniformes; family Narcinidae; genus Narcine; species Narcine bancroftii. Next base: position 359,986,077 of record NC_091469.1, on the reverse strand, counting down.
AAATATTCTGAATATAACAACCACCTATTAATAAAAAAAACTATAGTTATCCACGAAACATATGTAATTTTTTCCATTATTAAACAATATTTCATCTCATTATGTCATCTATTAATATCAATCATATTCGTATCTTTCCACGTACTAGCAATACATTTGTTCACTTCTTTCCTCTTTTCTTTGGCTTGGCTTTGCGGATGAAGATTTATGGAGGGGTATGACCACGTCTGCTGCAGGCTCGTTGGTGACTGACAAGTCCGATGTGGGACAGGCAGGCAAGGTTGCAGCGGTTGCAAGGGAAAATTGGTTGGTTTAGGTTGGGTGTTGGGTTTTTCCTCCTTTGTCTTTTGACAGTGAGGTGGGCTCTGTGGTCTTCTTCAAAGGAGGTTGCTGCCCGCCGAACTGTGAGGCGCCAAGATGCACAGTTTGAGGCGATATCAGCCCACTGGCGGTGGTCAATGTGGCAGGCACCAAGAGATTTCTTTAAGCAGTTCTTTTACCTCTTCTTTGGTGCACCTCTGTCTCAGTGGCCAGTGGAGAGCTCGCCATATAACACGATCTTGGGAAGGCAATAAAGACCTCAACAATGAAGATGGTGTTTACATCCGGTACTGCACGGATGGCAGACTCTTCAATCTGAAGCGCCTGTAAGCTCACACCAAGACACAAGAGCAACTTGTCTATGAACTACTCTTTGCAGATGATGTCGCTTTAGTTGCCCATTCAGAGCCAGCTCTCCAGCACATGATGTCCTGTTTTGCGGAAACTGCCAAAATGTTTGGCCTGGAAGTCAGCCTGAAGAAAACTGAGGTCCTCAATCAGCCAGCTCCCCACCATAACCACCAGCCCCTCCACATCTCCTTTGGGCACACTGAACTCAAAATTTGTTCACTACAGATAGCGCTAAATACACAAAAACAAATTTAAGTTTATCTAGTCCCAAACCGCATGAAAAAAAATTCCAACAATGTTACCACATCTCAAACACAAATCTGATTCCTAAAGATCATATTTTTTCAATTTTTCAGGTTTTAAATAAAATCATATCTCTACCAAACGCATGTTTTACCAAAGATCGAACTTGATAAAAAATATGCTTACACTTAATCGGACTGTTTAAACCCCGAACATTAAAAGTAGCAAACTTCAACTTTGACATATCCACTAATATTACTAAAAACTAATAATATCAATATATAAAGACTCAGATCAACATAAATAGGCTCTCTAATAGGAGAAAAAGAAACCTCAAATTAAAGTCTAAATAAAATGAAAATTTTTAAAGAAGATAGAAAAAGAAACCCCCCCCCCAAAAAAAAAAACTACCAAAAGGTAGTAATCCCTAAACAAAAGTTGGGTGTGGATCACCCACCAGTGGCTGATGACTAGTAGAACATAGTGCAAATTTCTCCTTCCCCAGCCAAACAAAGAATAACAACAAGATATCATAATGACATAAAAAGAAAGTAAAAATAAAAATAAAAAAAGTCCTTCTATTCATCCAAGAGATTCCTGACTCAGCAGCCCCATTTCAAGGAAACAGACTCTTTCCATTCCCATTTTTCCCATTTCTGCTATTTCTTCCATTTCCAGAACAACCAGATTTTTCTTTAGGAGACAATGGTGAACTACATCTTTGTCCTCTTACTTCTGGCAACGAGTCAGCAAAACTCATTGCTTCACACTCATTCTCAAAAAACCGAGATTGTAAATCTCCACAAAACACCTTCAACACTGCCGGATAGCGAAAAGTAGACTTATAACCTTTACGCCACAAAACTTCTTTAACTGGATTAAATCGACGCCAACACTGAATAACCTCGACTCAAATCAGGATAGAAAAAAACTCTACTATTCTGAATCATTAACGGGGCTTGTCGTAGTCTCGCGTTTTGCACTGCTAAACGAAGTATAGTTTCTCTGTCCAAATAATTCAAACATCGAATTATCACGGGTCTCGGTGGTTGACCAGGCAAAGGTCTTCTTCTTAAGGCTCTATGAGCTCTTTCCAATACCAGATCTCCAGAGAAAAATTCCTGCCCCAGTATTTGTGGAATCCATTTGGTAAAAAAATGAAGAGTATCTTGTTCTTCCATACCTTCTGGCAAACTAACAATCTTCACATTATTCCTTCTACTTTGATTCTCCAAATAATCTACTTTCCTCTCTAACTCCTTCTCACGTTCTCGCAATTCTTTAACAGATTTTTCCACCTCCAACACTTTTTCTGTATTAGAAGCCACTTGTTGTTGACATTTCAAAAAAGCAGCCTGAAATTGTTTAAAATCCTCACAAGATGCTTCCACACGTATTTTAACTGTATCCAGTTCCAAACTGAGCCTCTGAGACATTTCATTCACCATAGGCTGAATGATAAGGCTTAGCTGTTTACATTGTAATTCAGAAAAGCTCAGCCCTGCTTTCTCTTGCGTAGTGGCAAAACCAGGTAACTGCAGCTCCTGCTGCATCTCAACAACAGGCAGTTTAACAGTTTTACTATGGGTCTGGACTCCCAGTGATGGCACCCCGACTTCCTCAGGGGGCCGACGCTGTTCTCCCCCTGCAACCCATTTTTGTTTCAAAAACTCACAAAAAGGACCAAAATATTCAGATTGGAGTATTTCCTGGGGCATTTCAAGCAATGGAGTTGTCTTCTTGCGTGCCCCCTCCATTAAAGTCGGCAGGCTGTTAGAATCAGGATCCACTTCTTGGGAACACACACCTTCCTCCTGAGAATGGGTAATTCCAGCGATGTCCTTCTCCTGGTGAGTAGTGGTCATTTTTTCAGCTCCCACAGGCAATCTCTGTGGTTTAGGCTTGAAATAAAGCAAACCTGAAGTTGTAGCAAACTGTTTAGGCCCTGAATCTTCAACACTCCAAAAATGTAGTTTCTTCTGTACTTGAGGTTTAATCTTTTTACCATTAATGGCCATAATAATTCCTTGATACTTTAAGCTAAGTTTTAAAAAATTTAAACTTGAAAACAAAGAGTTAAAAATGGGTTCTTAAAAGTCTGGCCAGAGAGGTCGAGATTACACGTCTAAACTCTACGCCATCTTGCTATGCCCCACCCCCCATACACACCTATACACAAGGAATAATCGCTCTGATGCCCCACCACACCTTGACAGTGCAGGAATGGCTCTATGCTACGAGGGACACTAATTAAACCCTTTTTTAACAGTGCACATCTTACCAACAGTTTCTCCAGCACACTTCCACATTTCTAAGCCTGGAGTGAAGCAGGGTGTCCCAGCTGTTAGAGAAAGAGAAGAACACATGGCACCTTTATAGTGCTGGAGGATCCAGTCTAGATCATTATCAGGAACCAATGACTCAGTGCCAGGAGGGCAAATCCAATTACAACAGCCAATGGCCCAAGGCCAAGTACAGGCAGGCTGGAGAGTCCAGTCCAGGTAATTTGCATGGTTCCAACACCAAGAAAGTTTTGTTTTATGTTATTGGTGATGTCTACTCATTATGAGTTATGGAGTATCAATTACTGTTGATAACAATCAGTGTTTTGGATACTCAGCACATTCTTTTAGACCTTCCTTAATAGATACATGATTAAGTGAATTAAGAACCACACTAAAACCATGGGCAAAAGCACACCATACAATCTCAGTAAGAATGTCAAGGCTCTCCATTTGATGAACATGTAAATATCTAACATTTAATTTGTACTTCAATATAATTTCTTACTTTTACTAAAATTAGCAACAATTTTGAATAAACCTACCATTTAAAATACTCAAACAATGTTAGAATAGCAAGCTGGAAAATTCTACTCCCATATTTTCAATCAAGCACGAGTGAAATTCTTCATTGAATGCATCATATTTTAAATAGCTACCTTTGTAAAACTGTGACCCAATAATTAGACAATTAGAAACATCAATAGGTGAACCTACTGATTGCGGGATTATTAGATGTCTTGTAATTAATTCAAAACCAAAATAACCCTCTCAAAATGCTAATAATCATCTGAATGACAGAACATATGAAATAGAACCACAACAGGTATAGAATAAATAGCCATAATTCCAAAATTGCTTTCACAGTTTTGAACATGGTACATATCATTCCATTTATTCCTTGGCACCCATTTTGTTATTTACTATGGCATGAGCACTCATTCCCAGCATTACTGCCATTGGTCCCAAAAGGAAATAGCTATTGCAAATTTTTATTTTAATTGAAAATTTATATTCATATGGTGTTTTTTTTTCTAACAGAAATGGTTAGGTGTCCTTTCAAATGTATTGTTCTTTGCCAAATGCTTTTATAACTTAAACTTCATGGAGGTTATGCCAAATTTTTAAGTGCAGGTGGAGTGCTCTTCTAAATTGAAGCAACTAATGAGAGCATCAGTATCAAAATATATGACCAAACATTACTCAAATTCATTGTTACATTACAGTTTATATTCTCAATAGATGCTTACTTCCCATTTACCCCTATTAATTTACTACTAAACTACCTCTATTCTTCCAAGTTGCAAAAGTTGTAATATTTAATTCAGTTTAATGATACAAGCACTAAACACAGGGACAGAAAGATAGAGTCATATCTCTTGGGAATAGGCTATTATGTTCAACTTGCCCATGCCAACCAAAATCTTCCACCCTCACTATCCCTACTTGCCCGTGTTTGGCCCAAATCCCTCTAAATCTACCCTATCCATGCATCCATCAAAATGTTTTTCATTACTGACATAGCACCTGGCTCAAATCCTCCTCCTACACACAAACCACCCTCTGTGTAAAAAAAAAGTTATCCCTCAGGTTTCTATTAAATCTCTCTGAGAAGTACAAGTTTCAGCATAGCTTGAGATGTCTATGCAATTACTGATGATAATAGCAAAAGTATGGATATATTGAGTGGTCACCTTTGGCCATCTGGCATCTGTTTTACTGCAATGGGTTAAGTTGCCTTCAAGCAACTTCCTTGGGACTGATGGTCTGCCCATCATGATTAGTAATTCAATCAATTAGAGTGATGTTTATTGACCATTAATATCAGATTTTGGGTTTCCTGGATATGTTGGCAATTTCCAGTAAAGGCAGGGCAACTGTATAGCAACTGGTGAGATAAATCAGCCTTAGAGTTAACAATGGCACATATTAACCAAATTTTGAGAGTTTACTTTCTTCATTTTAGGACTGAGTAAATAAGACCTTGGATGAAGATTAAAAAGACCCACAATGTCAAATCATTCTGCTAATCCTAGGCCCGTATCTTAACAGGAAAGAAGGCACCAGAAGGGATTTTCAGGACAGAGAGGTGCACCTCACAAAAAGTCATACATGGATAGACACCTGTAAGATCAACCTCTAAACATGCCTAAACTGTTTTTAAAGGCAAATTATTTCCATATTCCCCTATTTATTAACATTGCAAAAGTTATACATTTCACCATTTTAATAATTCAGACACAAAGCACAGATAGAGTACTGCAGTGTTCATTGTGGTACAACAGTGGATGGCAGATATTTGCTGACTTCTGGAATGATCAGTTTGCCATATTTGACATCAATTCATAATTGCCCTTCATCCTCCTTACTGAAATTCTCCTCTCAGATCAGCTGGTTGGTAGGACACTTGTGCATAAAGCAGGCGATTGATGATTGCCAATTGTATCAAACTTGTATGCAATGATCTGTGCAACAATGAGTGGACTCTTATGTTTGTAGTTCCAGCTGTCTTCATGCAAGTGGGTTCAGTACATGCATCAATGAATGAACTCATAGAGCAATCAGGAGTGCATGCCAACTGTAACTATTTCCATTTGATCAATAGGAAGTTGGTGAGTCATTTCTTCAACAAGGAATATAGGTTAATTGAAATTTTAATTTATATACAGTATATACAGGTATACCCTGCTTTACGAATACTTGTTTTACACAAATTCACTTTTATGAAGAAACCTGTGCTCATTATCCAAAGCAAATTTGAATGGTTTTTCACTTTTATGAAAATAGCCTTTAATAGTAGTGAATGGGTCTTTCCTTTATGACATTTTTGCTTACGAAAGTTTCACAGGAACACTCTATTTTCATAAAGCGGGATATACCTGTATATATACACAGTACCTCATTATACAATCTAACTGTCTAATTGAATCTATTTTTGCATTCTGAATTGATGGCTTCAGAAAATTATCCAACTTCTCCCAAATTTCTTTTCTACAATTTCTGCCAAAATCATCACATATAGCTTAAATTACCACTGTTAATTTTATCTTCCCAATTCTGTCTTAACCTTGCATTTATCTCCATTAAAGGAAATCTGGACTATGTACTAGTCTTGTCCTTTTCAGCAATCAGCTGACCTGTTTTATTCTGCATCTCTCAATTTGGGGTCAACACTAAACCTGAAGTTTCATTTCTGTATTAATTTCCATCTATTTGTTCACAGTAAATGGCTCGAGCTGTGATCCATGAGACATTGCACATAATATTAATTCAGGAATGAAGCAAATGAGGCTTTACCTCAACTCAGTTGTACTTCATGCTTTATCTTTATGGATCAATTTACTCTCAAAATATTGGTGATATAAAGTTATCTCCACAAAGATCTCCAAAATAAGAAATTATTTATCTCGCACTTAAGTATCATTCATTTACAGTATTGTACCTTATATTCTCCAGATATTTTGAAGCACTGTGCAATCAATGACTTACAGTGATTCTGGCTCGCAAGTAAAATTTAGACACAGCATGCCCACTAAGTAATTATATGAATGATCGTCCACCCTATTGATGATGCATAGATTAAAAAGGGGAGAAAAGAGGACTGTTGATCAGAGCAGTTCCATGTAACCCCAAGAGATACTTTTGTAGTTTAATGAGGAGTCTGCTGAATTAATTAGGAAAGTCATGAAATATGAAAGTCTGCAATGCTACGACTGCAGTAAAAACACATATGCTAGAGGAAATGAGCAGGTCTCGCAGCATCCATTGGAGGTAAAGATATATAACCAATGCTTCAGATCTGATCCCTTCTTCAAGGTATTGGGAAAGTGGGCAAGTGAATGAATGATGGAATTTAAATCAAGTGTGACATGACATAGTTGGGAAAGCAAGGACTTATTCAATGAATGGAAGAACCATGGAGAGTGTTATTGATTAGTGATACCTTGGTATACAAGTACATTGTTCCCTGAAAATGATAACACAGTATACTGAATAGTGAAAAAGGTGCATGGTATGCTTGTATTCATCAACCAAAGCATTGATTATAGAACCTGAGATGCCATGGTGCAGCTGACAAATCATTGGATAGGCCACGCTTGGAGTATCTTGTGCAGTTCTAATTACAAAGCTGTAGGAAAGTTGTGATTAAGCTGGCAAGGTTGCAGCAGATATTTTTTCTTAGGAATGTCTCCTGGTCTGGAGATCTTGAGTTATGAGATTGGATTGGTTGGGACTGCTTTTCCTGCAGTGAAGGAGGGAGGCTGAGAGATCAGCTGATAAAGGTTTATTAAATAATGACCAACTAAAGAATGTTAATGGACACAGATGTGTTTTTTTCCCCTGTTGTGGGAATACAAAGCCAGAGGGCATTGGTTCAAGATAAGAGGAAAAAAAAATTAAAGGGTATCTGAGGGGAAAACTTTTCAGAGACTTTGGTGAGTATATGGAGCCAGTTATTTGAGGAAATGAGAGAAGTGGATACAATTGCAAAGTTGAAAAGAGTATATGGATATGGATATAAAAATCAGGATATGGATGAAATATTTAGAGAGATATTGGAAAATACAGGGAAATTAGATTAGCATAGGCAATCATCTAGTTGAGCTGGGCTGAAGGACTGTTTCCATGCTGTATAAACCGGTGAATCTATGTGTCTGACCTGTAAAACATCAACGCTACCCACACAATCTTCTCTAAATCTGCACTGAATGTCAGCCTAGCATTTGAAATAGATTCCAAGAGCAGTGTTGCAACCTTAACCCAGTGATGACAATAGACTTATACTTAGAAACTTCAAGGTTCTGTACCTAGAAACATACTTAAATTCCATGCATCAAACTTCAATGGAAGAGAAATCCTGATATTCCATGAATATGTGAATAAATCCTACCAATTTAGCCCTTGGTGGTCATTCAAAGCATGATCAGTGTGTGAAGGTACATAAAGAGTAAAATATCTGCATGTCATTCCTGGGTAAAGACATTTCTAGAGCCTCATTTACATTTCATGTTGTATTGCTCCACATCACGAAGGAGATATCTGGGATGAATAGGGCAATGTTGCCACTGTGCAATGCCATTTGAACACATCCATCATTTTAACCACAGGTTTGGCTGAGGGCCAACTAACATCTCTGACCTATGCAAGATCTACTAGAGGTAAGAATTAAGACCAAAATGTATAGTGTTTCATTGTGGTTGAAGTTTCCTTGCGAGACATGGGAACATTTTAGGTATTCTTTGCCCCAAGTTCTGCTCCAATTCCAATCCCCTCAGTAGTTCCCAAAGAGCTGTTTTCATGATTTTCCAACACTACTGATTTGTACACCCATCAGTAACAGTGGCATAATTCCACTAAGCTTTGACAAGAAAAGTGATGGTTAATTTGTATGTCAGATCCCTCATTCAATAGTGTGATTATTTTGTTCGCAGCTGAAACATTGGGTTAGGCTACAGTTAAATATCAATACTTCCAACAATGCAGAACTCCCTCGATATTAGAATGGGGAACCAGTCTAGACTGTTGCATTTACTCATGAAAGAAGATAGCTTCTGCCTCAGAACTAGGAATGGTGTCAATGACACCACAACTGATAGAAGGGGGTGTAAACAAGGGCTAGGTGTAAAAATATCCTTGTGCAATTATTCAAGCAAACTGTGCGCATTGTCTCTTGCATCTACTGATGCTGCCAGAGATATAAAAATGACCTTATTTTCACTGTTCCTGACACTGTACTTGATTTGCTTCCTGCTGATTGAAGTTTTCCATAAATACTTTTACAATTTTGTCATGCTCCCAAATATTCATTAACGGCTAAACATAAACTTAAGGAACAACATATTATATTCCTTTAGGACAGCCTTAAACTAACAACATGAAAATTGATTTTTCTAATTTTAGTAATCCCAGTTCTTATTTGATTCTATTGTTTCAAATCTCTTCTTTACCAACACCTGTAGTTACTTTTTATTCTCTCTCCCTTAAGCTTTTCTTTCTCCACCTCCTTCCTAATGGTCTCTCTCCCCACCTCCCACACCTTCTGTCCTACACGCTTAGCTCCTCCGAGCCCCTCCCCAGCTTCCTTTCCCCTTTATATATTTTAATTTCACCTGTTCTATATTAGCCTTGACCGTTTCTGCCAATTGATAATGTCTGACCTGTTGAGTTTCTCCAGCAATTCTTTGTCTGCATGATCCAGCATCTGCAGTTTTGTGTTTCCCCAAAATTTCTTCCAGCAGCAAACTTTGATGTCATCTTTGCTCCTGTCAATAGAGGAAGAAATGTTGTTCAGGACAACAAGTTATTTCTTTCATTCAAATTATATTTTGTGATCTTTTTCATCCATGGGATGGGAATTCAGTTCCACACTTGCTTTTATCAAATTGATAAACTGCTGTTGCAGAGTGGAAGATTCTTTGCTTGAGTTATTTTAAATGGAGATGATTGTTGCATACCAGTGGATCAACAGTCACTCTACCTAGACAGATGGAGGCTTTGCTTTAATGGCAAAGAGATCCAATATGTTTGGAGACCAACTATGATCCATAAACTCAGTACATAAATGGAAGCTCATACTGATACGAACAAAGGGAGCAGAAATCTGTTTATTCACAGAAAATATGACACCAGAAATTTTAAATTTAGAGATATATTATGGTAACAGGCCCTTCCAGCCCACGCTGCACAAAGACATCCCTGTGACCAATTAACCTACTGACCCAGTACATCTTTTGAACGCGAGATAAACCAGAGCACCCAGAGGAAACTTACGCAGACATAGGGAGAATGTACAAGCTCCTTACAGACAGCAGTGGATTCAAACCCTGGTTGCTGGTGCTGTAACGGTGTTGAGTTAACCACTATACTTACTGTACAGGTAACTCTTGACCGATATGCATTTCTAAGACAAAGCAGTGCCTCACATTTTGGAAACTTTAGGTAATACCTCCTAAATTGATTCGCAAGCAAATTTTCACTTTTAAAACTACTATTACTGAATATAACATGCCACACTGATACATAAGGTCCAGTCAAGCCAACTTTGAAGTAGGAAAGTATTTGTGGACCATAAATAGATTAAATTGCATCATTAGATTTAGCTCTATTTAATGCAAGGTCTAATTTCCCTGGAGAGGTTTCATATTAAATTAGACTGAATGGAATAATGTTGACTGTATACTTCTTAAAGCTATATCTTTAATTCAGCAATTAAAATATTGAACTTTCAAATTAATGTAAACACTTTATTTAATTGTATCAAAATTGAATAATGTAATTCAATATGTTTTGGCTCAGACAAACTCTTCTTGTTTAAACTAGTTCAGAATAAACAATGATTAATTTTTGCTTAATGAATTATCCTATAAACAACTTGATTAAACTGTTCTCTTAGGCTTAAGACTAAAATGTGTTGGAACATGACACACAATAGAGTCAATTTTAATCTGAAATAGGTTTTGAGCAGAGGTTTGATGATGGGTGTGGGTAGGGGTGTTTGAAGTTGACTTTGGCTATGCAGCAAGCACAAGATATTCCCTGTATTTAAAATTTGAAACCTGGTCTATTTTAACTCCTTGGCTGCATTTAAATGTCATTGGATCATTTCCCACGTAGATCAAGTGAAAAAAAAGTGCTGTGTGTCTGCCAGTAGGTAAATGTGGCAGGCCACAACTACTCACTCATTAGTAAAGGTATACCATGTAGGTTCCAGGGTTGCTTTGCAAGATAACAAGTGTGTGACAGTCTTGACCATTCTTATGGGGCGAGCAGGACCATTTCTCTTTACTATGGCTGTACAAATGGACATTTTTAACTTAACGGAAGGACCTCTTCTGATCTCAGGCTACATGCAGATCAGGATCAGTCTTGTAAATAAAAGTCATACTGCTGCCTGATGCTCAGTCTTTCTTATAAATATATCCATCTCTGAAAAATGCTGATTGATTTTAAAATAAAAGTGCTAATCATAAAGACAGAAATCACTTAACCAGATAATATAAGTTAATATGCACTCATGTATATTAAATTGCTCACAATACAACCGAAAAAAAATCATATTTTTGTTATGGGGTTTTTTTTCATCTTTTCCATTTTCAACTCTTTATAATAGGAAGGTGAGAGCTGTCAAGGTTGGAAATTTGTAGAATGGTGCTTAAGGAATGCAAGGAAATTAGAGGACATTCCTCTGTCACTCCAGTTTTATAAATTTATGCAAAACTTGTGATCAACTTGCTTGTCTCTCCAGTTTTGTGTTGTCCATAGTTAGACCTCATCACAGATATCAGCTGAGGAAGCTCTCTTATTGTAGGATTTTAATCGGTTCACATTTCAATTCAATTTCAAATTTTGATTTTGGTCATGAACATATAGCATGTTTGTACATGGAGGATAAGGTAAAAGGGACAATAATGGCAATACAACATGACCTCTTCTTCAACCTACCTCAAGAGTGCCCTGATGTCTCTGTAAGGTAATGAATATTGCCTTCATATCCCCAGGATTATAAATCGTGTGACTACCCTACAACTTTCAGAACTTTATAGAATGAACCTCATCACTAATAAAAACTAGAAAATAAGATTTTTCATATACCTTCCTTCATAAATTCAGGATAAATAATGGATGAGATGAATATTATTGTTGTACATTAACATTCATAGACATTTGATGTTACCACGTCGTTTGTGAGTATATTGTTTATTTCACTCTTAATTCAGGGGTAGAAATTGCACATGGCATATTTTTTAATTAAATTGCCACATCTTCCATTGAACCATGGTTCAATATCTACATTATAGGCAACAACCTAAAGTTTAACTGTCAGATTTTTTACCAAATCTGTATTGGACCAGATTTATCCACTCTATTATTTATTCAGCATCCAAACTACTTTAAAAAGTTGGAGATCATGTCATTTGAAGTGTTTTCTTTCTTGCAGGGTGGATAATTCCTTCACACAATAGAGTTTTAGAGTTGGCCATATTGTTTTTCAAACAGATTGAACAAGCTTCCTCTGTCCAGCAAACTAGTCTTCCTTATTCACACTTAATCTTGCATTTACAAAGCTAGAGAAAGCTTTTCAAGCAGAATAGGGTTTTAGAGCATGCAAAAGGCCATTTAGCCAAACTTGTCCATGATGAGGTGTGTATTTAAGCTAACCTCATTTGCCTGTGTTTGGCCCATTTTCCTTTTTGGTTTTCTTGTCCAGGTACCTGTCCAAATGTCTTTTAAACATTGTGATTGTACTGCTTCCTATGGCAGCTAGCTCAACACACCTCCTGCCATCTACATGAAAATGTTGCCTCAGGATTCTTTAAACATTTTCCTCTCTCAACAAATCTATGCTCCTTTGTTTTAGACTTCTCTACCATGCAATAATCTCACATTGTTCCATTATATCACCTGCCAGGTAAATAAAAAGTATATTGGAAAAAAAATAGTGTGACCAATGAAAACGTGCTCAATAAGATCAAACTGAACCTAAACCAGAAAGCTAAAGTCAAGCAAACTATAATTGTCAGTTGAAATTAAGTGAATCTTTTGATAGTGTAGAGCAGTGGCTTTCAGAGAATCAGAAGAGACTTGCAGTGGTTCTTCCAGTGAGGAATATTATTAAAGTTTATAGAGTAATATAGGACAGTTTAGAAGAGTGGGTTGGAAGGTGGCAGGTGGAGTTTAATACTGATAAATTTTCGGTGCTACATTTTGGTGGGACTAATCAAAACAGGTCATATTTGTTAAATGGTAGACAATTGAGGAGTACAGTGGAATAAAGGGATTTAGGAGCCATGGTACATAATTCCATGAAAGTTGAATCACATGTAGATAGGGGTAATTAAGGCATTTGGTATGTTGGCTTTCATAAATCAGAGTATAGAACACAGGAGTTGGGATGTTATGTTGAAGTTGTATAAGGCATTGATGAGGCCAAATTTGGAATAAAGTGTGCAGTTTTGGTCGCCAAATTACAGGAAGGATATAAACAGAATAGAGAGAGTACAGAGGAGGTTTATGAGAATGTTGCCGGGATTTCAGGTTTTGAGTTAGAGGGAAAGTTTGAGCAGGCTGGGACTTTATTCCCTAGAACATAGATGATTGAGGGGTGATATTCAGAATTATAAAGGGGACAGATAGAGTCGATGGGAATAGCCTTTTTCTATTGAGAGTGGGGAGATTCAAACAACAGGACATGGATTGAGAGTAAAAGGGGAAAAGTTTTGGGGAAATATGAGGGGAATTTCTTCATGCAGAGGATGGTGGGGGTGTGGAATGAACTTCTGGCAGAGGTGGTAGAAGTGAGATTGATGTTAATATTTAAGGGAAAGTTGAATAGGTATATGGATGGGAGAGGCATAGAGGGTTATGGGCTGAATGCGGGCCAATGGGACTAGGTGGGAGGAATGGTTCGGCATAGACTAGAAGGGCTGAACTAGCCTGTTTCTGTGCTGTAAATGGTTATATGTGAGTGGGAAGGGAAGGTTGAGAATCATTGCTCTAGACCTCATTGTTACTGAAATATTTTGCTTGAGAAAAATTGTAATTGGCCCATTTCCTTTGGAGTTATGAAACTGTGCACATAGCGAGTCAATTAGGTACGATTAAAATAGTGGCTTTCAAACTTTTTCTTTCCACCCATATACAACCTTGAGCAATCCCTTACTAATAACAGAGCACCTATGGCATAGGGAATACTCAAAGTGGTATGTGAGTGGAAAGAAAAAGGCTGAAAATCACTGGACTAAAAAGTGTTTGGAGAGCTAAAGATAAACAAGGTAATTTGTGTCCATAGCCACAGAAGATTGGTGAAGTCCTTTATGAATATCTCTCAACTGTATTTACTCTGGAAAAAGAAATGGTGGTTTTGGAACTCAGTAAAGTAAATATCAATGTCTTGAAGAGAGTCCACATTACAGAAGAGGAAGTGCTGGAGTTCTTAAAACACGTGTTACGAGCCCAGAGGACCCCAAAACCCAGCAGTGAATGATATTCTCCAAGACAAATAGTTACTTAAACAAACGTTGCTTTTAATTATCTTTAAACATGAAAATAGAATCAAACTTTAATTTAACTAACCTAACATAACCCCCTTCTAATTCTAAGCGCATGTGTATGTAATGTGTGTGTAAGTTCAGAAAAGTTTTTTGGTTCACAGTCCAATCTCACTTCTCATTCCTCCAAGTTCACTGGTTGCAGGCAATTCTTATACTGTGCACAGAATTTAACATTTATAAAGTTCACCAGGCTTTGGGGCTTGAAAGGTAAATTGTTACCCCTCAGGAAGGTTGTTGTTGGTTTTCAGAGAGAGATTTGTTATTCCAGAACATCCACAACTGATGTACTTCACTCAGCCACTTCAGTGTCTTGCTGACAAAACTTGCCCCTTCAGGGTTCTCCAGATGATAACCTCTTTCTTTCAGGGCACTAGGAGTTGATATGAGATCCCCTCTCATACTTCTTTACTCCAATGAATATAGTCCAAGACCCAATAAACATTCCTCATATATTAGACAGCCAGTCCTCTCCTCTTGCATGAACCACAAGGGCTTTGACCGGGCCATCTTTCAAATGGGCTTTCCATAAGCTTGCCAGCTTGTCCTATTCTAGTCCCAGCTGCTGTTGTTGGCTGTAACACTGTACAAGTGATCTCTGTCTCTCTCTCTCTGAGAGAGAGCCTGTTTGACTCTCCCTGCTTGCAAAACCATATGACCCCCTTAGAACAGCAAGCTCTACTCCAGACAATCTGCGGCTCCAGCAAGATCTTTCATCTGTTGCCTTTTGTAAACAACAATCCATTAGTGAAGTCTCTTGGGCACTATTCAAATCTCTTGCAAAAGCTCTGAGGCCCAGATATGTCTAGCATGGGGCAGAGCTCCAGTATTTCAAATAAGATCTGCTTTGAAGTGTTTGTATGTGATCTACTCTAAAAAACCTTTCCCAACTTATCTCCCAAAAACATATCTATATATTCTATATACTCTGTCATACATGTAAAGATAAATAAATAACAAGATTACAAGATAAAGGAACAGAAGTATGCCATTAGACCCATAGAGTTTGCTCCACAAATCCACCCTGAGCTAAACTAATTTCACATTTAGTTCCAAATTCCAGCCTTTTCCCCATATCCCTAGATACCCTGACCAATCAGATACCTATCAATCTCCCTCTTAAACTCCCCCAATGATTGGGCCTTCACAGCTGTATGTGCCAACGAATTCCACAAATCCACAACCCTCTGGCTAAAATAATTTCTCCTAATTTCTGTTTTAAATAGGTACTTTCTAATTCTAAGACTGTACTCTCTTATTCTGGATTCACCCACCAAGGGAAATATATTATTCACATCTACTCTACACATTTCTGCATTTGAAATGTTTCTATGAGATCCCCTCTCATACTTCTTTACTCCAATGAATATAGTCCAAGACCCAATAAACATTCCTCATATATATGACCCTTTGCATTCCTGGAATCATCCTGCTAAATCTTCTCTGTACTCTCTCCAGCAAAATCAAATGTACCCCAGGATATCATGGGATGATAGTGAAAAAATTACAGGATCCATGACTGAAATATTTACATCATCTTTAAGCATGGATGAGGTGCTAAAAGATTGGAGGGTAGTTAATGTTGTCTCTTTAAGAAGGCTGGAAGGATAAGCCAGGGAATTACAGGTTGGTGAGCTTAACCTCAGTCATGGTTAAGTTACTAGAGGGGCATCTGAGGGACAGAATCTACTTGCATTTGAATAGTCAAGGAATGATAGGAAGAGTCAAGCAATGATAGGAAGAGTCAAGCATGCTTTTGTGTGAGGGAAACAGTGACTCTCAAATTTAATTCAGTTTATTTGGAGGCATGCCCAGGAACACTGGATCTGGTGCTAGTTGTTATTTACATGAACTTTAAAGGTCCCAGTGGAAGATCAGATTGCATAGACTCTAACTGATCAATTTGATTCAGAATTGGCTTGATAGTTGGAAACAAAGGATAGTAGTAGAGGATGGTTACTCAGATTGAGACCTATCACCAGTGATATGCCACAGGAATAAAGGTATACAAAATTATGATGGATATAGATAGAGTAAATGTAGTAGATTTCTACCACTGAGCTTAGGTGGAATCAAACCCTTTTGGTAAAAAGGGAGATTTAGGGGGAACATTAGGGGGAATTTCTTCACAGAGTGGTGGGAATATAGAACAAGCTGTCAGCTGAAGTGAATAAAGGCTCAATATAACATTTAAGAAAAATTTGGACAGGTAGATGGTTTGGAGGGATATGGATTGGTTGCAGGTCAGTGGGATTGGGCAGAATAGTTTGACATAGACTAGAAGGGCCAAAGTGCATGTTTTCTAAGTATCAGATAAGGGTCTATTCTTCTCGTCATCTACATCAACGATTTGTGGAGGATGCCAAATTTGCTGAAAAAGTGGACAGTGAAAAATATTATCTAAGATAGCAATAGAATCTAGGTGAACTGGAAAAGTAGGCCAAGGAATGCCAGAGAGAATTTATCTCAGACAAGAGCAAAGTATTGCACTTTGGTAGATTAAATACAGTCAGAATGTACAAGATAAATGGTAATGACTTGATGTGTATTATACAACAAAGAGACTTAAGGGTGAATATAGATAATTCCATGAAATTGGCCACACAGTTAGACAGGATGCTGTCAGTGCCTTTGGCATGCTTGCCTTCATTGGGAATATCATCAAGTTAAGAGGCAGGGAGGGATATTATGTTACAACTGTACAAGATGATGATGATGAAACTGCACGGAGTATCGTGTACAATTTTAGTAACCCAGTTCAGAAAGAGTGAAGTAAATATTTATGAGAATATTACTAGGAATGGTTGGGTTGAAATATAAGGAGAGATGATTTAAGATGGACTTTTTTTCCTGGAGTGTTAGAAGCTAAGGAAGGACCTTATTCCGTTTATTAAATCTCAAAGGGCAGGGACAAAGTAAATAAATATTGTCTTGTCTTAGAGTATTTGAAATTAAAACTAGAGGGCATAGACTTAAGGTGTGAGGGGAAAGATTTAAAATGGGCAGTTGACATCTGGAAGGAACTGCCAGAGAAATATATAGATTTGTGGAGAATTGTACCATTCAGAAGACATTTCCACAGGCACATGGAAGGGAAAAACTTTGGGGGGATAAGGGCTGAATGCAGTCAGTTATGAACAATGGGTAGGCATGGACAAGATGGGCCAAATGCTGTGGAAATCTATGACTCCATGAAAAAGGTCACCATTTGTGTGCTTATAATTTTTATTTCAACAGATGCAGGCAAGAAGTACAGACAAATGTTAGAATATTGGCTTAGGTTAGGTTACTAATGGATTATACACAAATAACTGGAAAATTCCAAAACCTGAAGCAATTCCAATTAGAAATGTTATATTCAGCATATAAGTAAAACTACTGAAGATGACTCCTATATTTAATAGTTCATGTTCTCTCTGCAATCTGATTTCAAAACCTACAATCCTGGAAATTTCAAGGAGATTTTCAACAATTTTGAGAAGGCTATATTCCCGACTTTACATTCTTCTGCTGTCGACGCCTCTGAATTTCCTCTCTAAACCTTTTGCCTCTTGATTCCTTTCCCCTCAATCCTTTCTGAAGACTTTTGTTAAACTGGAAACTTTCAATTTTAAATTTAGACATACAGCGCAGTAACAGGCCATTTCAGCCCATGAGTCCATGCTACCCAATTTACACTCCATTAACCTACATCCTCAATGCATTTTGAATGGTAGGAGGAAACCGGAGCCCCCAGTGAAAACCCATGCAGTCATGGGGAGATTGTACTGTTACAAACTAACAAACCTTATTAGTACTAACAAAGGAACAGCAATGAAAAATTCATCAGACAATGGTAAATACTAAATAATACTTTTTTATTAAACTATTAATAAAATTTCTTACTTATCTCTAAAATTAACCCATCTTAAATGCCACTATGCGCAAATGTATCTCTTGTGTCTATGTTTAAATTCAAACCATTAGAGTCTTCGTCCGCGAAGCCAAGCCAAAGAAGAGTTTAAACTTGATTCTGAAAAAGTCAATTTTAAAATCCAGTTTCAAACATTTTGTTGAACTTGAGGATCTTTTTAAATCGTAGTTCAGAATTATTAAGCATTTTTAAACATTATGTCTTCAGATTTCTTTAAACTCAAGTCTTTTGACGAGTTGACTTTCAGAGAGATATTCTTCATGCAAGTGTTCTCCTCTCTTGCTTGGAGATTTTGGAATCTGTTCCACATGATGAATCTGCCCTCTTTATCCTAAAGAGACCGTCAGAAGTGGTCTTACTTATTTTAAAGCCAATTATTTTGTGTTCCCCTTTTCCAGGAGTATCACACAACAGTATCTTTTCTGGTTACTGTATCTTCAATTCTAAAACTGTCCTCCTTATTCAAAGAGACAGTGAAGTGACTCTTCTTTATGGCCACTGATTTTATGTATCTCCTATGTTAAAGATAATACACTATAGAACAGCATTTCCTTCTATCTCCAGAGACTAATGTCTTACCCCTATGTCTTTCACAAGAGGGTAAATTTTCTTCAATGGTGTCCAAAATGTCTCTCTGCTTTCATTTCATGGTTCTCTGACATCATGTGATTTGACATCACCACTGTTTTAGTTTCATTTCTGCAAAATCTCCTGTCTTTCTTCAAAATCACTCCACATCCTTAACAACCTCTTACCTCATCTCTGTTCCAAATGGCTTAAGTGTTTTATGATGCCGTAAAGCCTAGCACATGTCACTCAAATTGAGTTTTGAAATCACTCCTGGCATAATGCTGATTGTACTCAAAAATGCTTTTAAGCAACCACCCATGGTACTTCAGTTTCAATTATAGGATCCCAATTGAAGTTAAATATTTATCAGAAGTGTAGCAATAGCAAAGAAATCTATAGCAGTAAGAGGGAAATCTGGTGATATTGTGGGGTTAAATAGATGGTTAATGGAATTATTAAATTGTATACCATTAGAGAGAATAATGTATAATTTACAAAATCAACCAGAAAAATTTGAAAAGATTTATTTTTCTTTATTTTTCCTACTTTTTTGGAGAGGGAAGAAGGAAATAAATAAAAACTGTATTACTTTTGTGTTGTAGTTTTTATTATTTTTATGTTATGGATGAATAATGCTTGTTTTGACACAAATGGAAAATAAAATTTATATAAAAAAGAATTCTGCTTTATGGCTCTTTTTTTCTAGATGATGCAACTCCAACTGAACTCTCAGTGGTGTTTCTGCAAATGTGCTGTGACCTGTGTGTGACCCTGTATCCAGCTCACAATTCCCTAACTAGAAATATATTTAACTCTTTAACTTACTTTACTAAGAAATATATATTTTATAACTGTAGATTAACACAAATCCATTACAGTACAAACTCCTTACAGAGAGTAGGGATTTAAACATGGTCTGGTCCTGATCACTGGCTTCCGACTAAAAATTTTGTTTTCACTCCAAATATGCCTAGATCCCAGGGCCTCTCTCACCACCTTCACTGTATAGCTCCTGCAAATCCCCAGCAATCACGGCTCAACCAGATTGCAACCTTGAGTCCCAAATCTCAGCATCAAGCAGCTCCAATAATGCCCTTAGCCTGTCCCGCACAAGCCTTTGAATGTTGCTTCTTCACACCAAACCAAGAGCAATATATATATATATATATATATATATATATAAACAGGAAAGTCTGCAGACACTGTGATTATCATGCAAAACACAAAAGTGCTTTAGACGCTCAGTAGGTCACACAGAATCTAAAGGGCACAAAAGGTAACCAACATTTCAGGCCTGACCCTTTTGTAAAGGTATGAGCAAAAAGCAGAGAGAAGAAGGGGCAGTGCAGAGGTCAGCAGGAAGAGATCATAGGTGGAAATGGATGGGAGGGCAGAAGAGAAAAAAAGGTGAGGTGATAGGGAGAAGGGGTAGCTCTCTGAATGGAGAGGGAAGGGAATGGAGACCTGGAAGAAAGGAGACAAAGGGATGTGGAAAAGGAGAGAGAGTGGAGATGTCAATGTAAATGCCATTTGGTTAGAGAAAGCTCAGACAGAATCTTAGTGTTGTTCCTCCAATTTGCAAGAACCCTTAGTTTGGCAGCACATGATGCAGACATGTTGGTGTGGAAATGGGGTATGGAATTAAAATGGTTGGTCACTGGGAGGTTTCTGTTATTGCAGCACTCAAAAAAATGGTTCCTCGCACAGCATCTGTTATATATCCCTAAATATAAAAAGTCACAATGGCTGCCTTCAATGCTGATTCCATTTATACTTTCATTCTTAGGAATGCATTCTAAATGTAAGAAAACATACAAACACATAAGAATAGGAGGATAGCAAAGATTTCCTCAAAATTAGTGCAGCACAGTGGTGGCCATTGGGTCTAGCTCTGGGGAAAGTGGAAACTGTTCAGTACAAATGTATGGCACCTCAACCGAACTGGGCAGGCAAGATGATTGGCAAATGAGAGCGAAGCTTGAGATTTTTAGTTAGGGGATGAGGTCATGGACTTCTATAGCACAGGTGTAGATCCAATTACCCTATGTGGCCATGCTAATTATGAGGTCCATCAATGATCTATGAATGGGAAGCCGAGCAAAAATTCAGATGGGTGGAAAACAGAATCAGAACTGGAACAAAAAAGGCTGGAAACCAAAAAAGGAGTCTAAGCATTTTAAATTTGCATTTTTTTAAAGTTAAATTTACATTTAAATTTAATTTTTTTTTAAATATTTAAATTTAGACTTTCAGCGCAATAACAAGCCATTTCGGTCCACGAGTCCGTACTGCCCAATTTACACCAATTAATCTATACCCTCGGTACGGTTCAAATGGTTGGAGGAAACCAGAGCCCTCAGGGAAATCCCATGCACGGGGACAGACACGGGGAGAATGTATAAACTCTTTACAGACTGCGCAGTATTCAAACCTTGATCCCAATTGCTGGTTCTGAAAAGGAGTCACGCTAACTGCTAAGCCATCTGTGCTGGCCCTTTCTCTTTCTTTTTAAAAAAAAAATTCTGACAAAGGTTTGATCATTTGAAAATGCTATGGTTTCTCTTTTCATGGATGCCGCATGATACTTTGAGTTTTTCCAGCATTTCGTTTCGTAGAACGGAGAACATTACACCACAGTACAGGCACTTCAGCTCATGATGTGATGACCTGCATAAACCATTCCACATCAAATACTTCCCTAACTCATATCCATAACCCTTTTTTTTTACATCCACGTGCCTTTCCAAGAGTTTTGGATTATCCTGATTGTACCAGCCTCCACCACTCTCTATGTATAAAACCTACCTCTGGCATCTCCCCTAAATTTATCTCCATTCACCTTAAATAGATGTCCTCTGATATTTTCGGCAATCCACTCCTTGGTCTTGGTGATATTGAGAGTGATGTAATTGTAAGTACACCATTCAGAAAGTTTTCAGTCTCCCTCTTATATGTTGACTCATTGCCCTGTTTTAAACAGCCCATTTACTGTGGTATCATCAGCAGATTTGTAAGTGACGTTGTTGTCGTACTGAGCCACACAATCATAGCTGTTAAGTGAGTGCAGTAGAGGCTAAGAGTGCAGTCCTATGGTTCACCAGTGCTGATAAAGGTTGCGAAAGAGATGTTCTTGCTTATCTGCACATTTGGCTCTGGAAGTTAGGAAATCCAGTATCCAGTAACACAATAGGATATTGAGGTCCAGGTCTTAGAGTTTGTTGATCAGTTTTGAGGGATGATAGTGTTGAATGCAAACTGTAGTCAATAAAGAGCATCCTGAAGCATGTGTCTTTGCTGGCCAGCTGTAGAGTCAGTGAGATGGATGCAGTAGGCAAATTGGAACAGATCCATCTTGCTCCAACGTCTGTCAGCCTTGTTTCATAAGAAAGGGAAAATCCAGTCAAATCTTGCTGAAGCATCTACATCGTACCAGTGATGAGGTGATCAGAACTAACACAATACTCCAATTGTGCTCTCACCAGAATTTTATAGAGCTGCAACATTTCCTCATGGCGTTTGAATTCAATCCCTCAACCAATAAAGCCGTATGGGTTTTTAACTGCCCCATCAACTTGCATGGCAACCTTGAGTGATCTAGACCACAAGATCCCTCTGTTCCTCCACACTATTAAGAATCTTGCCATTAACCATGTACCCTGCCTTCAAGTTCAACCTTCCAAAACTTATCAAATCACATTTGTCCAAATTGAACTCCCTCAGCCACTTCCCTGCTACTCTGCATTCTGTCTATGTCCTGTGGTATCCTACAACTATTTATACCAACCACAACAGCTCCAATTTTGTATCATCTGCAAACCTACTGACCTATCCCTCAACTTTTTCATCCAAGTAACATAAAAATTACAAAGAGCAAGGGTCACAGAACAGATCCCTGCAGAGTGCCACTAGTCACTAACCACCAGGCACACTATGTTCCATCTATAACTACCCTCCACTTTTAGCAGACAATCTAATTCTGAATCAAAGTAGCCAAGCTTCCTTCAATGCCAAGTTTCATGATTTCTGGGTGACCTGGTCAATCAACTCACTAAAATCCAAAGACAACACATTTCCAACTATCTTCATTAATTTCCTTTGTGCCTACTCAAAAAAACTCAATTAGGCTCCTGAGGCACGGCCTTCCCCTCAAAAAGTCATGCTGACTCTCTCCGAGAAGACTTTTCTTCTCTAAATGTTTGTAAATCCTGACCCTAAAATTCTCTCCAATAGTTTGCCCACCACTGATGTAAGTCACATTAGTCTATAATTCACAGAATTTTTCTATGCTCCAATACTCCTGTGGCAAGAAAGGATGTAAATATCATCACCAATGTCCCAGCAATCTCTTTCCTCTCCTCCTATAATAATCTAGGGTAGGTCACATCTGGTCCTAGGAACATAGCCATTCAAATATATTTAAGTAGATCCATCTCTTCCTCTTTCTTACCCTTGTCATGCACATTAGCCTGTTCTACATTGACCTTACATTCATCAATTTCCCTTTCCCTAGTGAATGGTGAAGCAAAGTTTTCATTTAAAATCTCCCCAATCTCCTCTGCCTCCAAGCACCCTTTATCCCTAATTAGTTCTATCCTACTCTAGTCATCCTTCTGTTCTTTACACAAATGTAAAAACACCTTTAAGTTTTTCTTACTCCAACTTCTCATGCCCAATTTTATTTCTCCCAAGTCATTACTTAAGTTCCTTCCTGGCTACCCTACAATTCTCACGAGCCATTCCTGACTTTATTGTGTAATACTGCCATCCACATATCTCTGAGCAGTTATCAATTGATAGATGATGCTCCATTCTATCTACATTAAGATGATGAATGATTGCATTACTTGCATAAATCCTTATGGTACATAAGGTACCTATCCATTATATCCATTCTCTGCATCTTGTGGAAAAACAAATTTCCCAGCTTGATCAGTGAATTATCCTTGGTCTCATGACCTTCAACTTTAGATTCTTTTGTGAGGAATGTTGACAAATACATTTTTATGTGAACATAAATATCACCAATACATATCCACCAGTTCAATCCTTAAGGCACCCTTAAAAATGTAATTTTCTTAATTCATGACCCACCCTTTTCAACTCCATGCACTAAATGATTAAATGTAAACTTTTAAGTTGATCCTTGAGTGATAATCTTATTGTTTCATTTAGTAGTTTAACGGATACCATACTAAACACTCATTGTACTTTGTTATTTATTCCTTCTCTCTTCCTTCAATAATAGATCAATATAAAAAGGGAGAATTTTTGAAAATTAAATATGCAATATTTAACCTAATTGCATTGAAATTTGTTTCCAAGGGGATAAACACAATCTTAATATCAATGGTGACACAGCAACAAATCATTTAATAGATGTTCTCAGTCCAGTAAAGTATCCAAAGATCTTCCACATCAACAATAACAAATAGATGAGCCAGATGATCAAAAGCTTAGCCAAAGCCATTTAAACAGTATCATAAAGGAGGAAATGGGGTTGGAGGCAGAAAACTTGAGGAAGAGATTTCCAGAGTTGAGGCCTTAGATTAGGAAGGCAGTTGCCAATAAAAATGTTATCCTGAGAAAAAATTTAGAAGTGCTATGGAAGCTTAATTTAGAGAAGCTCATGCAACTTCACGAACATGTACTTTTACAATTCTTATGATATTCCTGCAAAACTGTTCACATCAACATGCATCTCTCCTTTCCTCATTTTAAGGAAATATTCTTATGCAACTGACTACCAGCCCCCCCCCCCCCACGTCTCCATCGGGCACACAAAACTCAAAGCGGTCAACCAGTTTACCTATCTTGGCTGCACCATTTCATCAGATGCAAGGATCGACAACGAGATAGACAACAGACTCGCCAAGGCAAATAGCGCCTTTGGAAGACTACACAAAAGAGTCTGGAAAAACAACCAACTGAAAAACCTCACAAAGATAAGCGTATACAGAGCCATTGTCATACCCATACTCCTGTTTGGCTCCGAATCATGGGTCCTCTACCGGCATCACCTATGGCTCCTAGAACGCTTCCACCAGCATTGTCTCCGCTCCATCCTCATCATTCATTGGAGCGACTTCATCCCTAACGTCGAAGTACTCGAGATGGCAGAGGCCGACAGCATCGAGTCCACGCTGCTGAAGATCCAGCTGCACTGGGTGGGTCACGTCTCCAGAATGGAGGACCATCGCCTTCCCAAGATCGTGTTATATGGCGAGCTCTCCACTGGCCACCGTGACAGAGGTGCACCAAAGAAAAGGTACAAGGACTGCCTAAAGAAATCTCTTGGTGCCTGCCACATTGACCACCGCCAGTGGGCTGATATCGCCTCTAACCGTGCATCTTGGCACCTCACAGTTCGGCGGGCAGCAACCTCCTTTGAAGAAGACTGCAGAGCCCACCTCACTGACAAAAGACAAAGGAGGAAAAACCCAACACCCAACACCCAACCCCAACCAACCAATTTTCCCCTGAAACCGCTGCAACCGTGTCTGACTTGTCAGCCACAAGCGAGCCTGCAGCTGACGTGGACATTTACCCCCTCCATAAATCTTCGTCCGTGAAGCCAAGCCAAAGAAGAAGATTATAGCACCTGCAATCCATGTTCGAATCTGATGTCATCTGTAAGGATTTCCTCTGGGTGCTACAATTTCCTCCCACGTTCAAAATACAGGCATGCAAGGTAAAAATCAGTCATTAGGGTGTATTTGGGAGGCACAGGCTCATGGGGTGGAAGATCCTGTTACCATGCTTTATTTCTCAATTAAAAAAAATATACAACCATAAATTTATTTTAAAAATGTTACAGATGCAGGGGGCCGAATTAATGAATTACACTGTATTTCGTTTAAACCTTTCTTGAACTAGACTACATTTCCTAAAAAAAATGTAATCATTCATCTTATCAACTGTACAATGGTGCTTTCATACTACCTTATCAAATGTGTTATGACAACATTATTTCTTTGTTCTGCATTTCTGAGTTTTATTTTAAAATGAGTAATGAACAAAAGGGAAATTTATTGACTGCTGAGTGTGATAACTATCTTTATTTTATTAAGTATGAAACAGCTGAGTTTGTAGTTGCTGATGCAAGACATGTATCTAAACAGGGTAACAGCTTCCTTCTTAAAATAACTCTTAGCCTGAAGAAGATAGGTGCCAGAATTTTAGCATTTATTTATTCACCAAAGACATTCTTGAAACCATTCCAGATTCAATTGAAAATGCAGACATGATACAAAATTCCGGCTGAAAAGATTTGGAGACACCAAACCCTCAAAAAATATCGCCACATATAAATTGACAGCAAAGCCAAAATACTTGTTTAACATTATATTTGGAAAGATTTTTAATATTTAGAAAAATGAATGTTAAATAATGCTACTACTATGTTGTTTTATTTATAGTGCATTTCACAGGAACCAGTGATGACTGTGAGTTGTTTATGTTTGCCAATCTATTTTAAAGTTTGTGGCGTCCTCAAGCCCTATTTCTACTGATCATTTGGAATACGTGCATATTTCGAGCAAAAATAAATAAAATCTGATGCAGCAATGCCAGCTCAATGTTTCCACCTCGGGTTTAAGAAAAATTGCCACATTTAGAACTAACAGCAGGAGGCAGAAAGGTCGCGTTGTACATTCGAGATTTATGATCTGAAATGCAATTAAACTTTTCAGACAGGGCGGACTTTGATTTTACCATCAACAGAACTATTTATCCAGTGATTTATACAGCAACTGAGTTTGGGCCGAGCTTCAGCACTGATTTTTTTTAATGTAACATTGAATACAATTAGCTCTATATTTATTTA
Organism: Narcine bancroftii; assembly: GCF_036971445.1. NCBI lineage: Eukaryota > Metazoa > Chordata > Chondrichthyes > Torpediniformes > Narcinidae > Narcine > Narcine bancroftii. Next base: position 359,959,527 of record NC_091469.1, on the reverse strand, counting down.
TTTTAAATGGTGTTG